>NW_004955410.1:7528272-7537010 GCF_000276665.1 Chinchilla lanigera
GGCGGAGGGGCCGGCGCCTGCCGGCCGCCCCCGTCCCCGTTCACGCGCCGCGGCGCCTTCTTCTCCTCCATCCGGACCTTCTTGGCGGACAGCGACGCCGGCGGGTCCCGGGAGGACGACTGCAGCTTGCCGAAGGGCTCCTTCTCCGAGACGGCCGGGGCGGCGACGGCGCCGCGCACTGGGCTCGGCGGCGCCGCCATTTTGCGCTCCTGTTGTATTTACTCCGCTCGGCTCCCGGCGCGGGGCGGGGGCGGGGCGGCCGGGGGGGACACCGGCCCGGCCCTCCATTGGGTGAGCCGCGTGGAGGGACACATCCAGAAGCCAATCAGGGGCGCGATGTGAAGTTGGAGGGGCGGGTCTGCCGAGCTGACCCGCGCCGAAGGTCAGCGCTCGGCGGGGCGCGACGGCCGCGGGACGCCGGCCCGCGATGGTCTTTGCTGTCGCTGGCGGCGCTCGGGGGCCTGCGCGAGCTCGGGAAGAGCCCGGAACCCCAGCCCGCCCCGACTGGGTAGCTGAAGCCACTGCCTTTGCTGCGATCGCTCAGTACTGCAAGGTCGGGAAGCAGGGCCGGTCGGAACTTGGGGTGCTTCCCCCACGCCCCCGCCGCGCTCCAAGGTGGGTGCGAGGGTGACGCCGCGCCGCCCCGAGGCTCCGGGAAGCGGCGTCGGCGACGTCTGCAGGCGTCTGTAAAGTTTCTGTGTGCTTTCACGGAGGAGTTTATTTTGACTCACCAGGTTTCCCTTTGCGTCTCCGACGTGCGGTGCGCTCTGTGAGCGCGCTGGGCTGCCGGGGACGAGGGTCCCGGAGACGCCGCGGGACGGCCGCAGCCCGGTGGGAGCCTGGCTGTAATTTCCCTCGCCGACCGCCCGCGCGATCAGAAGCCCGGGGAAGGGAGAGAGGGAGGGAGGAGAAAACGAAAGTGGTCAGTTCAGAGAGGGAGGCTCGCCAGAGGAGCTCTAAGCTGCCTGTTACTTTCTGGAAAGAGTTGAAAGTAACCTTTCGGGAGTATCCATGCCTGTGACCTCAGGAAGTGGGAAATGTTTGCTTTGTTTCACTCTTTCTTTTCTTTTAGGCTGTTTTGGGAGTGGAGTCAAAATTCCCCGGGCGTGGAGGCGAAAGGGTCACTGTGAGTTCGAGGCCAGTCTGCTCTACATAGTGAGACCCTGTCTCAAAAAAAAAAAAAAAAACAAAACAAATTTTTGACATTGGCTTATATGTATAGTACTTATTTTTAAATGGCTCAGGTTTTATTGATTGATTGACTGACTGATGTTTTTGAGACAGGGTCTCACTATGTAGTTCAGGCGGGCCTTGAACTCAAGGCAGTCCTGCCTCAGCCTCCCACACCCGACCGCCCCTGTCATTTTACTTGGGGTTTGGAAGGAGCCCTTTTCTTCTCGACACTATCAAGTAGCAGAGGCCTGAGGTGTCAACTCCAGGGCGGTTTCTTTTCCCTCACATTCTGTTTCTGCCCAGTCTTCAGAAGCACCTTGGCTTCACCAGTCTCAGTGTGCATGATTCTGGGCTTGTACCCCTCAGCCTGACTGAAGTAGGGTGGAAGAAATAAAAGATGGGATAAAGAAGGGACCAGACATCCTAACCGCAGGGCGTGCAGGGCCAGCCCGGCCCTGTCCTCAGTCACATTGCAGCCCCTTCCCTCCCGGCCCTGCGCACCCCGCACCCCGCACTGGGAGACCGGGCCGTGTAAGTGTTAAGCTGCTGCTCAGAAGGGGCCTCTGGCTGTGCTGGAAAAGCTCCTACTCACTCGGAAGTCAAGATGACACCACAGCGGAGGCAGCCGAGGACAAGAGCGGCTGACACTCCCTATTCCAGAGCAATAAAGCTGCCAACCTTAGAGGTCAGGCAGTTCTCTTAGTTGGCAAATCTAGTGCTTGGAGAAGTCTTTGAGCTAACTTCCCAAGGTCCTGCTCAGATCCCAGCCTGCCCTTATTTGAAACCAGATAACTACGGGCTGTCCTGGGAAGTTCTTGTCTCTAATTCCAGTGAGATTTTACTCCCAGAGAGTTTCGGGCTCCCTGGATCCCCCAAAGCCATATCACCTGTCTCTTTATGGAAGCCGTTCCCGGAACACTCTTTCAGGTAGGGGCCTGATCAGCCCCCGACACCGCGTGCCTCGGGAGCACTCAGAAGGTGAACCGCAGGTGCCAGCCCCTAAGGTGCAGGAGCAGATCGAGGCCACCCAGACAGCGTTTCCGCGACCGTCCCCAGCGCCCACACTGCGCGGGGGCTGGTGCGGCGCTCCCAACCTGCGGGAGGTGGAGACACTGGCTTCCAGACCCCCAGACGCCGGGCTCCGAGCCGCACATCGCCCCAGTGACCCGAGTCCCCAACAGACCCTTCCCTCGCCCTCCTGAGGGTCCTGAGGCTCCCTCCGGGCGGAGTCAGAGAACTGCTGCACGGCTGGCTCACCCTCCTCCTTGCGGCTTCTCTGGGGGTCCCCCAGACCCAGCCGGGGGCACCACCGCCCGGGTTCTCCCCCGGGTCCCCCAGTCAGTCGCAAGGCCCCGCTGAGGGTCGTCTCCCTCTTCTGACCCCCAAGTCCCGTCCCTCGGCTCCTGCAGGGAGCCTCGAGGGAGGGCAGAGTGGGCGCCCTCTCCCCGCCAGGCGGGCACGGTGGGCACGCGAGGGGGCTTGGGGGGCGAGCCCATTGCCCTTCCACTCCCGAGGCTTGGGAAGGGCGCTCGTCATCAACACTGTCTGTGACCTCCGGGTCGTGTTCTTATCACACATTCATGTAATTCAGGTAGACTGAGTTCTCACCTCTTAAGTAACATCTCACACAGGACAGCCTAACCACTTGCTCAACCGCACACCTCTGCCCAGCTGGGAGGCGGACCTGAGTTTACAGAAGGCAAGAAAGCAGACGCAAAGCAAGCCTCAGCCTCCCAAGTGCTGGGATTACAGGTGTGTGCCACCACCCGCGGCTACACTGTAATTCTTAGGATTTTAGTCCTAACCTTTCCCCTGTTTAGTCCCTGTATTTGATCTCAATGAATGGAAACCACTAAATCTCAGTCTAATGTAACTGGAAATTTTTTTCTTTCTTCTTTTTTTTTTTTAACAGTGCAAAGATTCCATGCTCAAAACCATGGCTTTATTTATTTATTTATTTATTTATTTGTCTTTTTGAGACAGGTCTCACTATGCAGTTCAGACTGGCCTTGAGCTCACTCTGTAAGCCCAGGCTGGTCTTGAACTTGCAATAATGCTCCTGCCTCAGCCTCCTACATGCTGGGATTACAGGCGTGCACCGCCACGCCTGGCGATCCCATGGCTTTATTTTTATTTTTATTAATGCATGTTTGCAGGCCATCATGATCACATTTGTCATGAGGAGCTGGTGCATGGATGTAACTTCTTCAGGCCCTGTCCCTCCATCTCCTGGTCTCCCTAGCGGGGAATTTTCTGTTAGTGAAGAGACAGAGAAAGGGAAGGAAACGCAGCACTGAGATATCCTGAACACCAAGGGCCGAGCGCTGAGATTGACGTTCTCCCAGTCCAACCTGGACAGCACAGAGGATCGGTGCAGTGCCCAGGAGAGAGGGAAGCTTTCCTTCTGGAAAGTTCTCGGGACCTCGGTGGGGGGGTCTCCCCGGAAGGCCCAGGTTCAGCCTCACGTAGAGCTGGCAGCCGGGCTGCCCCGGCCCGGCTTGTGGGGCACACTCGGGCACTCCCTGTGCACTGCTGGGCGCGGGGCCGGCGGCTCTCCTCAGTCCCTGCAGGAGCGGCAGCCTGGAGCTCTGTCGAGAACTCGGGGCTCGGGTCCTAAGCGGGATCAGAAGTCAAATGCCACCTCTGCAGCTCCCGAGACTGACGCTGAGGGACAAGGGCAAACACGGGTGGAAACTGGTTACCTGTGCAGCAGTGAAGATTGTTATTGCTTTGATTTCTCTCAGCAGACTAATTTAATGTCTGACAAGTTATAACTGGAAGCACAAGTCATATTTACATCAATTTATGTTGCCTCACCATAGGCTGTTCATTTTGTACTGACATGTTTACTAGTTTCGTTTTTGCTAACCAATAATGTTACTATTTTGTAGCTTTTATAAAATTCCATGGTATATTGCGCCTTATCTTGCATTATGTCTCTTTCTATTTCTTTCTTTCTTTTTTTTTGAGACAGGGTCTCTCTCTTTAGACCAGGCTGGCCTTGAACTTTCTATGTAGCTCAGGCTGCTCTCCAACTCGCAGCCATCTTCCTGCCTCAGCCTCCTGAGTGCTGGGATTACAGGCAAGCGCCAACATGCCTGGCTCTTCCTATTTCTATCTGTCTCTTTATCAGTTCATCTTCAGAGCTAATAGCGTGGTTTTTCTTACCACATATATTGTGTTCAGTCAGCACACCCTTGTTAGGAACCGGACCTTCAGCTAGGTCTAGAAACACAGCAAGATGCAGGCAGCTGTCCCTGTCCTCCCCGAGTGCCCTTTCCCACGTCCTCTGGCCCTAAGCCGTCTTCTCACCAGGGCTCTGCGGCTCCAGACTGTAGTCTCCTTCCTTACTGATTTATCCCCACGACGGTCAGCGCCGAGCATCTAGACCACAGTGGCCCTGCCTGACGGTGCCGTTGACCCGGGTAACCGAGAAGGTGGGGTCATCACGCATTGCGTTAGGCCAGCGGGGAGGCGGCTTTGAAACCGGCGCAGGGAGAGGCGGATTGGCACCGGGGCTGAGAGGAGAGGAAAAACTTTAGGCCAGGCCAGGCCCCCACGGTCCAAGGCCAGCTCGTGCGCAAGGTGTGCCCGGCTGCGTCGGTGCCGGCAGGGAGCCTGAGCAGGGCCAAAGCCCGCGATGGCTGCAGCTGCCCGTCCCTGAACTGTTTAGTCCAGTGGTCCACACGCCTGGCCCAACTTAAATCCTGCGTGGGAAGCCAGTGTGAAGTAGCGCTATCAGGCCGTTTACCCCATCACAGAAGACTGGCCGTTTGTAAAAATAAATCCCTGAGGATTTTAAAAACATTTAGCACAGTGGGGATTGAACCCAGAGCCTTGTGGATGCTAGAAAAGCCTGGCGCTAAGTCTCTGTTCCTTAATCTAAAAGTTCTAAAAGAGGAAAAAAGGTGTATATTTTGTAAATATTAATTCCATGTTCATTGTAATTTGATAGTAGAACAATATATATACAAGGGGTAATAAAGATGTAATTTGCTAGAACAATATATATACAAGGAGTAATAAAGATGCAGTATATATATGTAAGGGGTAGTAAAATGCTACAGCTGGGTGTGGTGGCACATGCCTATAATCCCAGTAGGCAGAGGCTGAGGCAGGAGGATCACCTCAAGTTTGAGGCCACCCTGGGCTACATAGTGCATTCAAGAGCAGCCTGAACTATATAGTGAGACCCTCAAAAAAAAAAAAAAAAATGCTGCAAACCTATTATCCTAGAGCTGATGCCTGGAGTAGCTTCCCAGGACTGGAATTGGATTACGGGAGTTGGTGCATCCTCTTTCACTCGTGTCTGCAGTCTGTGACTGAGGCCCACGTGGCCCGGAACAAGGCCTGCAGCTCACTAAGTGTGCTTCTCAGTGCTGCACGCCTTCCTTTCCCTGCTCGCTTTCAGAGGTGGGCTTTTACCGCCTCTGCTTTCTGCTATCTGCATGGAGCGGTCCCTTCGCACCTTTGGCCTCCAAGAACCTCAAACCTGTGCCCGTTCAGCGCGGGTGTGTTTCCTCCCCCTGCCAGGACCAGAGTCGAGGTCTGAGGGCTGATAAACATCAGAGCCATGCAGACGTTAGGGTGCAAGGAGGTCGGGCCACAGGGGACGCTGGGGTCAGTGGGGGTTCAGGGCTCAGGCTTTTGTGTCTTTGGGCTTTAGCAAATCTTTCCCAGTGCAGGGCAGGTCAGGTCGCAGGACGACGGTCTGGAAGTCAGGACGTCCCTGCCGCTTTCCGCAGGGCACCAGGAGACAGTGCAGGGCTGGGGATGCAGCCTAGGGGTGGAGCGCTTGGCTAGCATGCAAGGCCTCCTGGCTCGGCTCCCCAGCAGTGAGAAAAGAAAAAAGATAGATACAAAGAGCAAAGCTATTCCGCTAATTCTGCCATCAGTGAGTCCTCACAAGGAAGACATACTCGCTCTTCATTCTTCAGCAGAGGCTTGCCCTGCCCTCGCCACGTGCAGCAGCTGCCAGGCGGAGCCGAGTGACGTGGGAGCTGCACGAGCGTGAACCTGGCCGCACAGACGCGCTGCACGCGAGCTTTTTGGTTACGTTTTTGCACGGTCCTGGAAATGAACCCCGCAGCCTTTGCACTGAGCTACATCTTCCTCTCCCCCGGCCCCCTTTCCTTTTAGATAGGGTCTCACCAAAATCCTAAGTTGCCCAAACTGGGTTGCAGTTTTCACACAGAGCCCATTGAAAAAATGTTCACATACTTAGGAAAAGAAAACTAGTATGATTGTTTTCTCAACAGATGGTGTTGCCCCTGTATGGGAGACCCCAGAGGATGTCGTACATCGCAGAAAATCCACTACACTGCTGGCCCTTAGTGAAGAAATGGAAAATGCATGCGCAGCGATCTCAGTGACCAAGCTCACCCAAGTAGCAGTTCACCATTCTGATAAACGTCTGGAAGCTCACAGCCACCACTTTGAGCACGTCTTGTAATTGTGGAGGCCAAAGGTAACCTGTATTAACCTCATGGTGTCTCAATACATTTACATTAAAGTGTTTATACAAAGTTTTCTTTCTCTGAAACGTCTATATATTTCATGGTAGACTCTGTATATACGTTATAAAGGAAATGAACAGGATTTTACACTGGAACGAGGCTTTACAGTAGAACAGGAAAAGAATGAGAAGTGTAGAGCAAAGCATTGTAAGCAGAGAGGAGTTTGTGCAAAGGCCCTGCTGTAGGAAAGAACTGTGAGAGGGAAATGAGGCCCTGGGTTCCATCAGGAAAGAGTCTCTCTCTTGTTTACATGGAGTATGTTACATAACAGGCAGTGAGGGAATATTTGCATGTGACTAAATTAATATCTGTCTACCCAGAATTTAGTAAGTACACTTGATTTAGAGAAATGAGCAAGGATCAGATCATGCCAAACCCTGTTAAAAATGGAAGGCTCAAGCTAGGCTAAGTGGTACATGCCTATGTATCCCAGGACTCAGGAGGCTGAGGCAGGAGGATCATAAATTCAAGACCATCCTGGGCTATATACAAGTTCAAGTCCAGCTTGGACTTTGTAGTGAGACTGAAAAAAACGGGAGAGAAGGTGTCAGTCTACATGTCCTGGGAACCACAGAAGGTTAGTGAGGGGGCGGGTAAGAAGACCTAATTTACATTTTATTAAAATCACTCAAAGTCACTGAGCTACTGTTCAGTAGGGAGCAAAAACTGACGAAGGCAGTGCAAGTGGATCCGGTGCATTCACTCAGCAGCAAGTGCGAGAACCAACACTACTGCCTTAACTTCCTGCCTGTTTGGCCCCCTGAAGCTAGAAATGAACCCATCTACATAAGACAAAGGAACAAAGACATACAACAGAAAAAAAGCGAAGAGCATGTGGGAAAGAAATGACTCTAGACATAGACCTTAAACCACTCATATGCATGAACTCAAAATGGGTCACACACCTACACACTGAGTTCAAAACTGTTAAACTCCTAGAAGATAGCATAGAAGAAAACCTGGATGAGCTGGAGTTTGGCGACAACTTTCCTTCCAGCATCAGTCAATGTATGATAAAAAGCTAATAACCTGCACTTCATTAAATCAGATGTTTTCTGCTCTGCAAAAGACACTGGCAAGGGGTAAAGAAGAGAAGCCACAGACGGAGAGAAGATATTTGCCAAAGACACGTATAACGCATGAACGTTATGCAAAACGGACAGAAACTTAGACTCGGCCCTGTGAAAACAGCATCTGACTAAGGAATGGGCCAAAGACCTTGACAAAGACTTCAACCAAGAGGACGTATGGATGGGGAGTGATCCTATGGAAAGACAGGCACATCCACATCATCAGAGATGCTAACCAAAACAACAGCAAGACGTCACTCACGGCCTGCTGGCAAAGCCACGCCCTCACACCTACCACGCCCAGGGCAGCAGGCGCGCCTCGCTCACTGCTGGGCGGACGCCGTGCCACTTTGGAAGTCGGAGTCCTTGTGACAGAATCAAACCTGCTCTTGCCACAAGAGCTGACGTTGTGCTCCTTGGAGTTTATCCCCAGGAACTGAAGACTGAGGTCCACGCAAAGCTCCACCCATGGGTGTTCAGAGCAGTTTTGGTCATAGTTGCCAAATCCTCAGATAAATAAACTGTGGTTCATCAGGACAGTGGACTATTTCAGTGTTCGAAAGAGAACAAATGAGCTTTCAGGCCACGCAGACATGAAGGAAATGTGAATGCAGAAGACTTACCGGAAGGGGGCAATGTGAACGGACCACATTCGGGATGATTCCAGCTATATGACACTCTGGAAAAAACCAAACCATGGAGACAGTGGGAGATCAGTGGTGCCAAGGGTTAAGGGGGACAGAGAGGGTGCTACGGCTTGTCTAGATGTTCCTGCAAAGCCTCACGCAGTGATAGATGGGGCTTTTTCAGAGCTGGCTAGATCTAGAGTGTGTGACACTGTAACTGATTCATGCTACTGTGCTAGGCTCAAGGGCACTAGGATTTTTTCTTTTTTTTTTTTTTTTTGGTTTTTCTCCGGTACCGAGAACCGAACTCACGACCTTGCGCTTGCCAGGCAGGCGCTTTTGCCGCTGAGCTA
>NW_004955410.1:7537640-7557451 GCF_000276665.1 Chinchilla lanigera
TGCAGTTCAGGCTGGCCTTGAACTCACTTTGTAGTCTAGGCTTGTCTTAAACTTGCAACAATCCTCCTGCCTCAGCCTCCCAAGTGCTGGGATTACAGCTGGATAATAATGTCTATTTCAAACAACACCTTGCTTTTAAAAAAATACCGTTAGGCTAAGTAAAGCCCTGGAGACTGTAATGGTTACTCCTACAGAAAGCTGCTGGTTAGACGCCAGCACTAGGTGAGGGTAGCATCTTCTCATACAAACTCTGCTTCTAGGATGTGATCTGCAGAACTGAGCCCAGGGCCTGGCAGAGAAGGGTCTGAAGCTAAGGCTGCAGTGATTGTTTTCAAGTCACTTCTTTCTCTGGGCCCAAAGCATTTTATTCTTTAGAACCTTAGCAAATAAAATCTCACTAATCCCTTTTCCTGGAGATTTAATATTTAATTTATGATGGCTGCCAGGCTACTTTGAATCTGGTGCAGTTAAATGTATCAGTGTGGAAGAGTTAAATTTCTCAGGCGCAGGAGACAGGAGCTCTGTGTGAGGGCGAGTTCTGTCTTCAGGTCTGCCAGTCCCTGCTGCATTTTTAATAAGGCCACCCAGGCTGTGCACGCACAGCTGCCCCCATAGCTTCCTGACCTTAGAGGAGCCCCAGCTCCCGGCGGGCAGGAAGGTTAATATCCAAAGTCATGGAAAGCCAGGGCCCTGCCGACTCATCTGTCCTCCTCTCCGTTCCAAGAACATTTGCATAAGGAGCTCGCGGTGCCGACTGCCCACCATGAAAGTCATAGCCTGCAAACAGGTACTGAGAAAAATAAAAATTAAAAATAAATACATAGTCATTGTTTTAAAAATGTACAGCTCCAGACACCCACTTGAAATCTACAGCTTTTACCTTTGCTGTGAGAATCACATTTGATACAACCCTAGCACACAAGAGTAACAGACCCTGTGTTCTTGGCGCTGACCAGAGAGCTCCCGAGCTCTGCAGAAACAGGTGTAGGGGCACAGGCCTGTAAGCCCAGCACTAGGGAAGCAGGGGCAGGAGGACTGTCATGAGTTCGAGGCCAGCCTGGGCTATGCAGGGAGACCCTCTCTCAAAAAAAAAAAGAAAAAAAAAAGTTAACTTTCCCTCAGATGTTCCTATCTAATCTCTAAAAGATTCACATTTAACATCTCTAACCATATATATATATATATATATATATATATAAATTTGACCTGTATAATTTTAATCTTCTTGTGAAGATCATAGTTAGCAGCCCTCCCCTATACACACACACACACACACACACACACACACCTTGCCCCAGACTATATTTCGAAACCATTTTGTCCGAACTTCCCCGGAGGAGTGCCGTGTCTCGGACACTTCCCCTCCCTCCAGAATCCCCAGGCTTTTCAGGTCAGGCCATGGTGCCTGCATCGTGCTGGTTTTAGGTGCGATATCCACCTCTCTCGTACCCGGCCGGCAGCCTACTCACGTCCCCTCTCTGCTCCTCACGGTGCCCCACACGCCCCTCAGCTCCCCCAGACCCCTTTCCACCGCACCCCAGGCCTGTGGGCTCGGCCCCTGGGTGCTGAAGACACAGAAGCTGCAGAAAAGGCCACTCCACCTGAGGTCAGCAAAAACTCTTCCCAAAAGGGAGAGGAAAGGGCCAGGTGATTGGAGCCCTTGCCAAGGACAGCAGCCAGGCCCAGCCCGAATAGTAGCAGAACCCATACCTTTAACCCAGCCAGGCCCAGGGTCCCAGGCCCCCGTCTCCGGCACCTGTGGCTGCCCACGGCAGGGAGAGACGGCTCCTGAACAAGACCCGCAGCAGTGGCCGATGTGCTCAAGTCCCTCTGAATGGCAGTCAACACCCGCAGGCCAGGTGCTGAGCCTGAACTCAGTGCTGAGCTCAGCAGCACCTCAGCCCCTCGGAACGGTGCAGGAAAGCAGGACACTGCGAGCTGCGGGCCCTCGAGCTGCAGAAGGGAAGGAAGGGGAAAACGGGGAGGGCAAGAATATCCTTGAGAGCCGGGTGTGGGGCACAGGCCTGCAACCTCAGCTCTCCTGGACACCGGTGCAAGAGGACTGCAAACTCAAGCCAGTCTGGAGGGAGAACTTGGCGATTAGCAAGACATTGTGGCATAGATATGAGACCTGTAATCCCAGTGTTCTGGGAGGCTGGGGCAGGCAGCGATTTGAATTTAGCAATTTCTTTTTTTTTTTTTGAGATAGGCCCTGAATTCACTATGTAGCCCAGGCTGGCCTCAAACTTGCAATCCCCCTGCCTCAGCCTCCTGAGTGCTGGGATTACAGGTTATCCCACCATGGCTGGCTCTGAGCAATTTAATGGACCTCAAATTTTAAAAAACAAAAGAAGGGCTGAGAGTGTAGGTCAATGCAAAGGTCTGGGTTCAATACCAAGTACTGAAAAAACAAGCTTCTCTATTTCTTTAAGGTCATCTAATTTATCCAGTAAGCATACACAGTGTAATAGCGGTAAGAAAACAGCCATCAGAAAGGTATCAAAACAGGAAAATAAAGCCAGATTAGCAAGAAGGGGGCCAAATAAGAAATGATACCAAATCTCAACTACGACATTAAAAATATTTCTAAAGCTTGAAAGATTAGTATAATGGACACTAGTTAGATTCCAGCAATTATTAAACGTTACAAAGACTGCCTTGGCTTTATCACTACAATCCATCACAGCTGTGGCAGGGCCCCATGCTTTCTGATACTTTGATCTTGTTGGTTCCTTAACCAGAAGTCCTGCTGGGTCTCTATTCTGGGAAACATTATTCTCCAGCACAATACCCCTGGAATAGTACCCTCAAGGGTACTGCAGGCCTCAGGCTGCCCCCTGCGTTCAGAACGTGGACGCAGACCGGATGCATGCTTCCCCCTCTCTGGGGTACAGTACCCGACACCCGTCATTTAAATGATGAGGGGCTTAACCTGCTCATGGTTTCAGGGATTCAGTCCATGGCCGGCTGGCTGCGGAGCTGGAACATCACGGCAGAAGGGAGTGGCAGAGCAAAGATGCTCCTTGCATTGTGGCAGGCAAGCAGGGCAGGGAGACAGTCCCAGACATACACTCGCAAGGCCATGCCTCTGTGACCCGCCCAGACACTCCCAGAAACATGCTCCGCAGTCCCCCAGCAGATCCCAGAGCCAGGCAAGTGGACACTCCACCCTAACCACCACGTGGGCCCTTTGGGACATGACAACCTTTGGGTGTGTGAAAACCCCCAGAACTCCGCACGAAGTGGACTGGTCATTAGCTTTGGTCAGACCTGTTGTTGGCAGGTGCCATGGACTTGGCCTTGCCGGGAAGAGAGGGATTAGCGCTCCTTGGAGGAAGAAGGTCATGGAGTAGACTTGGAGAATGAGGAAGGAACAGGTAATGAAGCCTATGACGCCCTTTCACAGTCAGAGGGATTTAGACAGGAACTTTACATTGCAGTGGGATGTAAATAACACCTAAAGACCAGGAGAGGAAAGGGGAGGGAAGCTCCCAAACATATAGAAGGAACTAGAGGACATTACTGTTAGCGTATCTAACGGTGCGAATCTAAGTAATCTAAGTTAGAAACAAATTACCATCAGGCTAACAGGACAGCTTTAACAAAAAGAAAAAATATATATTTCTATGATAGTTAAATAGTTATACTACTAATTCTCTTAGCTTATTGAAAAGAAAGGCTTGTGCTAATACTATTTGGACAATTAAATGCTGATATCTTATACTCTGAGTAACTAATTTAAAGATAACAATATGCGGGCTGGGGATTTAGCTCAGCGGCAAAGCGCCTGCCTGGCAAGCGCAAGGTCGTGAGTTCGGTTCCCGGTACCAGAGAAAAACCAAAAAAAAAAAAAGATAACAATATGCAATGTAATAACCATTGTTACTCTCCTATCACAAGTATCTTGTTTTGAAATTTTTTTTTCTCTTTGAAATAAAAAAAAGAACAGCCTTAAACTAAAAGTAATTCAAAATGGGTGGTTCTCCTCTCTCCCCTTGCATGTAAAACAGGTCCTGTGAGCTTGGAAGTAAGTGTTTGTCCATAAGCTTGGACCCACACGATCTCCGAACAGCAAACGGGACTTCAGAGCATACACTAGTTCTGCTGAAGAGGAACAGTAATTGGTAGGAGCCTTCTGGAGAGTCATGTACCTTGTGGTAGAGATTTGTGGGGAATCTTTACGCCTGGAGAGGCCAGGAAAGCTGTCACCACCTGTTCCCCCGCACTTTCCTGCCTGCTCCTGAAGAGGATGCGCCTAGCTGCTCAGGAACTGAGGGGCTGGAGGGCAGGCTCCTTGCTGCGCTCACTAACCTGGCTCCCAGACACCACAAAACTCGAGTTTTTTCTTGAAAACATTCTTTACATTTGGCCTGATGATTTTTGTTAAATGCGATCTGGCAAAGGCATTTTTTATCCTCTAAGTTATTTCTATTGAATGAGGCATAAAAATAAATGTAAATGTTTCAATAATTGCATACGCAGAGTTCTAAATTATAACCCCATTTGCCAGTTTCTTAAGAGCTTCTTAGTTTAAGTTTTTCACAGCAGTCAGCCTCTACTTCTTATGCTAAATCATGTGGTTTTTTTAGTTCCCTCTTAATGCAATGATTTAACTTTCTATTGTACCGAAGCCTCAGACTCAGGAACCATTTCTGCAAATGCTAACAGTTAATTGTTCAGCATGTCTAAGTGTCTTGCATTTGACCGGGCATGCCCAGTTCTTTTAACATTTTCTCCTAGGTCTAATTTCACAAGCCTTTAATCAGTTGCTGTTCTCTGAACACTCTCCAAGTTTTTCCTTTCTCATACAGGATGCCACATAAAATGAAATATGGTTGGTTCCAACTGAAGCCTGCCCAATGCCAAATAAAGCAAAAATAATTGCTTCTCTCCTTTTGCATGCATATGCCTTAATACAAGCCTACAAAGTGCTGTGCCTTATTTCAACACACAGGAGACTCATCCGACTTAACACCTAGCGTAACTGCTGGATCTCGCTTGGCTTCGTTTCACGTATGGCTCTCTCAGCCAGTATCTCCACATATTTATTACTCCTCAGTAGCAAGTTAAACTTAAATGCTAAACTCATAAAAAGTGTTTTATTCACATACTTGGTATGTATATAAATTTAATGCTCGAGGTCTTCAGAATATATGTACATCGTGGTACCTCGGTTTACAAATGCTTTTGTTTGTGAACAATTTGGTTCATATACAAAAGCATTTGGCAAAATTTTGTTTTTGTTTGCAAGTGCTAGCTAGATCAGGTGACAAACATGACTGGAGCCATATTTCCCACACAAACACAAATGTGGCTATCTACATTTATTTACAAAATCATTATTTACAAAATCATGGAGTGAATTTAAGTTCATGTATAGATAGATAGATAGATGATAGATATATGTATACTGGGGGGTTGCTGGTGATCAATCTCAGAGTCTCTTGAATGCTAGGCAAGTGCTCTATCATGGGCTACACCTCAGTGCCCAGACTTGAAAGATTTAGGGTCCCTTCGATATGGGGAAAAGAAACTCGCAGCCTGCTAGGTACCTGGTACAAGTTTGGGTTCTCCAAAAATTGAAGAATGAATTTTAGTAACAGTGGAGGTTAAGAGCAGAATATGTTTATTGGGGGAAAGAAAGCTTCTGTCAGAGAGAGAGATAGAAGGGGACTCCACTAGGTTGCCCAGGGAACCTGCTTTTTCTAGGGATTTTTAAAGAGCAAATCCACAACACAAGGCGGGTCCAAGGTGGGAAACACAGGAACTCCCGAGGTGGGACAAAACTATGGTCAGCCAATAAGATTACAAGCATAAATGCTCAGGCAAAATTGATTAAATGGGGATCAAATGGGGAAGCGCGTCACGTAGCAAGCAGACATGAATACAGAACAGGGGCTTTTCCTGTGGGGAGCTGCGTTGGTGGCTCTTCCTGGCTTTCCAAGGTGATACATATCTATTTGGAATATCAATCCCTGACATCCATCCCTAGGGAGGTGTGCGGGTGCATTTGTTTCAGCTGTCTTGAGGTCTGGCCCACAGCGGAGGTGCCTGTCTCTCCCACAGTTGCAGGTTATCTTGTCTTCCACACTGGCTCCTTCGAGGGCCTGGCCCTGTCTGACGGCCTATACTATTTCTGTCTAACTCAGCTGCCTACAGCACCTCTGTGTGGGCACTGGACTCAGATGGAGATGATAGAAGGCTGCCTGCAGTGTAGAAGAAGCAGGCTGCCTTTGTTTTCTTCTGTCAGAGTTCCTTGGATGTAAGCAGTACAAACCAATTTCATATAACCTAAGCAAAGGGGAATTTGCTGGAAAAATATCAGAGGATTTCTAGATGGTTGTAGCATCATAGTTAGAAATGAGCAAACACCACCAACAGTCGAAAAAGCAGAAATCTCAGCCACGATCTGAAGACACCATTAGCATCCGCCTGCCCTTATATCCTCAAGACTAATTTCCTTGATCCAAAAGAGTTTATATGCAAAAGTGCTGAGTGAGTGTATTTCCTAGTGTGAAATGGAACATTTACATCTGAATTTTTTTCTTTTCTTTTTCCTTTTTTTTTTTTTTGATGGTACTGAGGCTGGAACTCAGGGCCTTGTGTATACCAGGCAAGCACCCTACCACTGAGCTGTATCCTCAGCCGTGAAATAGGATATGGGTAAAATGTCCACGGAGGAGTGCTGTTCTGAGGAAAACCACGAGTACTGGCTTTCACCAGACATCCCCACCAGCGCTCAGCACTGGGCTCCGTCTGCTCCCCACAGGGACTCTGGACTCTGCTGTCTTGGCCGCAGATGTCTCGGGCCAGGCTGCCAAGCAGGCAGGTCTGCAGCCAGGGGATAACACTCTCCTACCAACTTTTTTTTTGAGACAGAGCCATGCTGTGTAGTCCAGGCTGGCCTCAAATCACAGTGGTCCTCCTGCCTCAGCTTCCAGAGTGCTGGGATTACAGGCACGAGCCACCACACCCGGCTACATCTAACTTCTTATGTCTTATTTTATAAAACTGAACTTTAGGACATGGACATCGTTTACACTTTATTTCCTCACATACTTCCATCATAAAGTATCTCAAAGTATCTTTACTGATTTTGGGGGCTGAACCCAGGGTCTTGCACATAATCAGTCTCCACACTGCCAGAGAGCTACACCTCACACCCAAATACCTATTTTGAGAATACAATAAAAGATCTTTTTTTTTTTTAAAGACTTTCTCTGGTCTGTGTCCCTAGATGGCTGCTACTGGGACATCTCCCCAGAACTTGGGGGACCCGGAAGTACTCTGCATGTGGACCCGGAAGTACTCTGCATGTGGCTTGCCACACAGGGACAGTAAAGAGATCTGTTTCTGCCTTCTGTAGAGACAAACACATTTTTTAAATTCCCCTAATAGCTGTTTGTGATGTGCATCAGCTTGGTGAACTGGTGCTGAATACAGAACTGTCCTTCCAGGCCAAGGAAGCATCAGAAGAAAATGACTACCACACAGAGGTCATCTGAGGGCTGCAACTATAGGCAGAGTGCTTGGCCAGCCACGGTGGCCCTGGGGAGGCAGAGGCAGGAGGATTGGGCTGTGTCCCAGGCCAGCCTGGGCTACATAGGGAGACCCTGTCACAACAAAACAAAACAAAACCCAAAATAAATAAAGAGAGAAAAGGAGTCATCTAAGACTCGCCATACTTGAGTTTCCTCAAGTGTGACTGGGCCGTGATGGAAGGAGCAACACAGACAGCGACTGACTTAAGTCCTGGGCCTTGCCACAGAGTCCGAGCTCCGCCCACCTCTCCAGACTTCCAGGAATCTTAGGTTTAAAAGCTGCCGATTTGTAAAAGCTTGACAGAGAGGGAAGGAGAAAATGAGAGAGGGAGACAGAGGAAGACGAGAGGGAGTGTGGAAAGAGAGAAAGGCAAAGAGCTAGGCATGGTGGCACACACCTGTCATCCCAGCAAGGAGGGAGGCTGAGGCGGGAGGATCAGAAGTTCAAGCCTCACCAGGGCAATTTAACCAGACCCCATCTCAAAAATAAAGTAATAGAATAACATAAAATAATAAAGAACTGGCACTGGGGATGTAACTCAGTGGTAGGGTGCCCTGGATGCGATCCCCAGTACCACCAAAACATTTTAAAAATAAAATAAATAAAAAAGAAAGAGAAGGGAAAATAGAAAAAGGTAACTTCCCAATGGACTCATGTGTTTGGAAAAAATTACATCTAAGCTTACATTTTCAAATTAGTATGTGTATTGGTTGATGCACTGTGTCAACTTGAGAAGTCTAGAATCTTAACTAAGTAACTCAGCAGTTCTACATCCTAGGGTGTAGAGGACACGCCCTTACCTCTCTTGAATGTTGTTCACTGTGTCAACTTGAGAAGTTTAGAAATTTAACCAAGCAACTTAATGGGGGGCCAGGGTCCTCACCTTATAACATCCTCAGCTTGTGGATGAGGAGGACACTGAGACGGTGTGAGTGCTACACCCACCCGTGGGAGAGGGGGTAGCCTGCTTACAATATAAGGGAGGAAAAGAGGCTTGCTCTCCCCGCTGTTTGCCCTTGCTGCTTTTGCTGTCTTGTGCCACCTTGAAGTGTTGCCCTTGTGCCATGACACCCTGCCTTAGAGCCAGCTGATTATAGACTGCACCTCCACAAACTGTGAGCTAAATAAACCTTTCCTTCCTTAGTTTTGGACATTGTGTATTTTGTCTCAGCAAGGAGAGAAAAGCAACCAAGACAGCAGGTTATCATTACATGGATTATGGTAAGATTTTTTTTTTTTTCACCTTCTATGCATTTGAACATCTGTATCATACTAAATAAATGTCTGTGCTAGACCTTTAGGATTTATACTCATACCTAATATCATTTGAGTTTCTCATATAAGCGACATTTAAATTACCTTTCAAGCCAGGCATGGTTGCACACACCTATAATCCCAGCACATGGGAGGCTGAGGTAGGAGGATCGATATGAGTTCAAGACCAGCCTGGGCTACAAAGTGAGCTCAAGGCCAGCCTGAACTGCATAGTGAGACCCTGTCCCAAAAAGACAAAACAACAACAACAAAAACTACTTTTCAATAAACTGTCTTCATAAATGAGCAGGGCAGTGCTGGGGATGGGGCCCGGAGCCACTCACATACAGGGCTGCACCCATTGCCCGTTTGATTGTGAGGTCAGGTCTATGTTGCCCAGGCTAGCCTTGAATTTGGAATCCTCAGCCTCAGCCTCCCAAGTGGGTGGGATTACAGAGGGGTCCTACTGTGCCCACCTCGATTAACTTTTAAGTGTTTGAGAAAAACACTTTCCAGAGTCAAAAACATCATTATTTGTGATACGCACATATCTGTGTTTATAGCAGCACAACTCAATAGTAGCTAAACAACCTCTATATCCACTAACAGGTGACTAGATATAGAAAATGTGATGTGTATACATAATGGAGCATAACACTGCCATAAAGAAAGATAACCTTGAGTCATTTGTAGAAAAATGGATGCAGCTGAGAACACAGTACTAAGTGAAATAAATCAGACACACAAATTTAAATATTGCATAGTTTCTCTCTCTTTTTTTGAGATAGGGGTCATGCTGTGTAGCCCAGGCTGGCCTCAAACTCACAGTGATCCTCCTGCCTCAGCCTCCTGAGTGTACCACCACACTTGGCCCTTTTCACTTCCAAAAGTTAAGACAGTGGGAAAATGGAAGAGCTGTTATGTCTGTGTTTTTAAAGGCTTATCTTCCAAGCATATTTCACGACCAGGAGATGGAAGGGGGGATGGGACACAAGAAGAGTCATGATGTACTGTGTACAGGCACTAACTCTCCATGATGTTATTACTGCGAACAGGTACCAATAAAAATAAAAATTAAAAAAATAATCAATTGTGTTTGGCGAAAGGGTCTGTAAAGGCACTCAGGACAATGTTACCGGAATTCTTACTTCTAGAGAAGCAATTGGTAAAGAATGGCCGACACTACTTTTTCTTAGAGGCGATGCAGTGAGGGCTCAATGATGGGAAGCAAACCCCACCTTCACTAGGTGAGGCCAAAGACTCATCACAGGGCACGGCACAGCGCTGGCGGAGCTAAGGAAACGGCCGGGCCGAGCACCCGGCGTGAGCGGAGTGGAGGCCATCCTGGGCTGTGGTCAGGGAGCTGGTGGGGGCGCTGACCCCTTCAAGTCTGAATTCTTCACGACTCCAGGGTCCACTGGAGCGGAACTCAGGTCACATTCACAGGGCTTACGAGGAACACACGTGAGGCCGGGCTCAATCTGCAGCGCTCATCCCGCTGGCCGTGCGCGAGTCTTGGAAGCAGCACTTGCTGCCTCTGCAGCCCGACAGGGCTGGTAGGGGACAGCGCTGGCGGACAGGCCCGTGTGACCTTCCTCCTAAGCAGATAGGTGGATGCAGCCCGAGCGCTGGTCAGTGTCACCGCCGGATCCAGGGACACTCCCGACAGGAACGGTGGGAGGAGGTGACAGCGCCCGGGCTGTGTCCTTTACTGGACACCAGAGCTGCACAGGAGGGCAGCCTGCTGGAGCCGCCACGCGGGGAGACACAGGCCACGCGGCTGCCACCACGCAAAGACGCGGGCGCCAAAGCCAGGGGTGGGCATGCAGCTTACCGGACCCATGGCACAACTTCAACAAATACACGGCCGGGAAGGAGGAGCTACACTGAGAGGGATTTAGGAGCCATGTCAAGCAATGCGGCGTGGAAACCTTGTGGTCATCAAACTAATCACGAGTAGGTTTCAGCGCTGTCGGGCCACAAAGCACTGTAATGTTTTGGATTGTTTTCTGTCCACAAGAACAAATCTCCAGAAGACATGGCTCCTAAGCCACTGGCAGAGAGAACCAGGTAGGCAACAGCGCAGCCGGCAAGCTCGGGGGGTCCGGGGGACCCAGGGGGCCCCCGCTGGGCGCGCTTGGGAGCGCTGACCCAGCTGGCTTCTCCCTCATGTCACCCCCACTGGGGAAGGCTGTGGGATTTCCTTCACTCTTTTCCTGAAACCACAGCTGTCCCCTCAGAGCTTCAGGGACAAAGAACGTTCTGAACATGGGATGCTGACTTTAGGAGCCTGGCAAATTTGTTTTCCTACCTGTTAATTCACTGGTCATTTATCTATTAATTACTCTTTTCCTTATGGGGCCAGTCATGGAAATAAAGCTTTAAAAGCACTAGCTTAGGCCAAAAGATGTCTTATTTGGGATAGCATTTCAAACCGTGTGAGCCGGGCGTGCGGATGCACCTGTGATCCCAGCTACTTGGAGGCTGAGGGAGGAGGGTGTAAAGTTCAGGGTGAGCCAGGGCGCCTTACTGAGATCCCGTCTCAAAATAAAAAACCAGAAAGGTCTGAGGAGGGAGCTCAGCGGCACCGCGCCTGCCTCGGGTACATGGGGCCCCGGGCTCAGCCTCAGCACCACAGCCAATGGAGCAACTGATGGAGCAAATCTATGTGAAATATACTGTCCATTCTAAAATTTTACTAATTTAGAGAACACACATGCAGGCCTAGGATGGAGGGGCTGCGGCCGAGCGGGCCGATGAGCACCGCACAACTCCGGGCAGCCCCGAGCCCTGGCTGGGGCCGCAGACTGACTCTGGCTGGGAAGTGTCAGCTGGTTAGGATCCACAGGCGAGTCGAGACGGCACAGGCAGACCCTCTGCCACTGCATAGAGCACTGAGCTGCCGGAGCCCGACCCTGTGCCGTCCCAGGATTCCCCACGCAGGCCCGGGGCGAGGCGGGAGCGGGGACCTCAGGATTCCTGCCGGCCCCTCTGCCGAGGCTCCCCGGCCGTGTCCCCTGGGACAAGGTACTTCGCTTCGCTCCGGACCTTGACTTTCTCAGCCCAGGCGGAGCCCAGCAGGCTCCTCCGCGGTGCCCAGTCCCAGCAGCTGTTCCGGGTCCGCAGACAGCAGCCTCACACCGCCCCACGCATTCTCCAGCAATCGTCTTGAGGGGTGGGGAGGGCGCAGATTTTAGGTCCGCCGTTATGTGAGCAACTCCATCACAGCGGGACTTTCCATAGTGACTGTCATCATGTGCATCAGGACAGCCCGAACACCCAACAGCGGAAAGGGCCGGTGCCCTTTGATTTTAGAAATCTGGTAGATGCTTTTGCAGGGCTAGAAGCCTCTGGCAAAGTTTTAGTGAGGAAATGGGCACATTTCTTATTAAGGTTTGATTCATGACTTTGGAAATTTCTTGTCTTTCAGCTACAGCCTTTTGATTTTTCTTTTTTGTCTTGAGACAGGGCCTCGCTATGTAGTTCAAGCTGGCCTTGAACTCACTCACTATTGTAGCCCAGGCTGGTCTCAAACTAGTGGGGTGCCTCCTGCCTCAGCCTCCTAAATTCTGGGCTTACAGGCATGCGCCACCATTCACTGTTCATTACCAAGTCTGTTGTTGACGGGAAAGAAAAATGACCCACACAACCACTGAATACACCTAGAAGTGTGGGCAAGCAGAACTTGGGTTGCACATTCATAGACTTCCAACCTCTTCTGTTCTCTATCACTGGAGATCTTTTGTTACACATCGCTGCCTAATGAACTGCCAGGAGACAGAGCGGCTTTAAAGCGGCTTTGTGGTTTCTCCGCTTTTCCTGCGCTTGGCACTGGCAGGGCCCGGCCGGCCCTGAGCCCAGGCGGAGCTTCCCCAGGCTGCAGGGTCCCCAGGGATAGAAAGACCAAGACATCCGGTCCCGAAGCCAGACCCTGAACTGCTCAGAGACGGGTCTGCCATGCTGCGCTGCAGAGGGCACGGGGCAGGGTGCGGGCCGGGACGGCTCACCTCGGCAGGCCGTGTGGCTGGGACTACAGTCACAGTGGAAACGCCGGCGACCGCCCAGCTTCGGCCTTCTGTGGCCGCAGCGCTCAGCCCACTTGGAAGCACCAGAGACAGGCAACCAGCAGATGTGTGCAGCAGGACCCCCGCGACGAGTGGCCCTTGCCTTAGAACAGTTTCCTGTGGGGTCAGTGCCCCCACGGCTGGCTCCCAGCTGCCCCCAAATCTAGAGGCACCACAGAGGCGGTGGCGAGGAGCGAGCAGTCTGGAATGGGACTCGGTTTCCGCTCTCACACTGAGGAGGGAGGGAGAGGGGCCGCAAAAAGATGAGGATGTGTCCTGCTCCCGGGGCGTATGGGCATCTTTGTGATACACGAGTGACTGACTTCACGACGTACTGCACACGCGGGCAATCCAAGTTTGGAAATCTACGGAAGCTCCGCTTTGTCGCTCTGCGTGACTTCTATCTCGAGTCCGCGCTCCGCACAGTCATCCCAGGACAGGGGTGTCGTCCACCCCGCAAGGTCTGCGTGAAGCCTGAGTGCAGTGTGGACCGGACGAGCGGGGTCCAGCACGCACTGACACTCAGCAGGCTGGCCCCCTCGTTAGCCAGGCCCGGTCCTCATGGATGGGCAGGACGCTAAAGTCATACAGGTCCCCTGCGCAGTGGTACACGGGGGAGCTGACATCACGGCCTTCACACACCCCGAAACGGTGAAGCACGCCAAGGCACCGTGCCTGTTACTGTTTCTCTTTTACAGATTTTTCTGACCCGTGAGCTTACGCTCGGTTTGCTCTGCTGCCCCCATCTGGTGGAATGAGGAAAGACTGAGATGAGCTACTTCAACCGCTTAAAATACTGGCAGTACCCGGCTACTAATCAAATATTTCAAATTCTGAGACGAACCTTTTACACCGTTTGGTCTTAAGCTTAAGTAAATATAAATAAAAATAAGGCCTCAATGTAAAACTTCTACCTATGAATTTCAATTTAATTATATTAGTAGAAGGAAAATTAGTATTAAAATGGCCAACTGGACATATAAAAGATCTAAGTCATTCTGAATAGCAATAAATTCCCTAAAAACTGTATTTTACTTTTCTGACACAACTGAAAGTATAACTATGGAATTTTAATAAAAAACTTTTTGCTAATGTTATCTCAGGCAATTATATTTTTTACATAGTATTTACTATGCAGTATCCACAGGTTGGCATTTAGAAATTTTTGCCTGGAAGCTCATGCAGAATGTTACTGCACACTGATTTCAAATACAATAAGAAAAACTAAATACCAAGTTTTATGTTTAAAACAGCAAACTAAAGCTGGGGATATAGCTCAGTGGCTTAAGCGCCTGCCTGGCAAGTGCAAGATCGAGAGTTCAATCCCTGGTACTGCAAAAAAGAAATAAACAACAAAACAGCAAACTACGTTTTTGTTTTAGAAAACACTGGAAATAGCTGGGGATATGGCTCAAGGGCACAGTGCTTGCCTGGCAAGTGCAAGGTCCTGAGTTCAATTTCTGGTACCCCCCCCCCAAAAAAAAGAAAAAAAGAAAATACTGGAAATATCCTAGCAGATTGTATATGCAGACTAAGATTTATAAGGCAGAACACTTTGAAATGTCACAAATATATATACATTTGTATATTTAATAAGCTATTAATCTACTGTAGAATTATTTTAAGAAGACAGACTTCTTTGGTCCTTATTTTCCAGAAAAACAAATTTCTAAAGAGAAATTTAGAATATTTTTCTGTTTACTTCATGTTTGGCTGTTTGAATAGAAATCCACAGGAGCTAAAGAGTATGTTCTTTCTCAAATACTGGCATGAATTCTAAAATCACAAATGCTGTTAGATTAAGTCATGGTAACAGTACGTATGCCTAGTTCTCTGTACAAAAAATGTAAAATGATTGGAATCTTTGGAATTTCCTTCCCTCATTAAGTGAATAAAGCCCAGATTTGTTGTACTTAGAACATGGAGACCCATCATCACTAAGAGCTACCTAAGCATCACTGTTTTTCAGTGGTTACTTCACTTATAATCCAAATACTGATCATTTACACACTTTAGAAGATTTATGCACACTGGAGACAAGTAACAGAAAAGAGGTTGCAGAAAACCTGTCAAGAAAACATACTTTATGCTCAAAACTAGATCTACTTTACACATGTAGCATAAACTGCAAAGGCTGCTTACTGGGTGGATCTATGCCAATCTTTGAAAAAAGCTTCTGCAGTTTCTCCATCTGCCAGAATGAGTTTCTAGTCATTTTGAGCTATATTTTAGTTACTTTTTCATTGCTGAGAACAAAATACCCAGCACCCACAAGTTAAAGGGGGAAAGGTTTATTTTAACTCACCGTCTGTAGAGGTTTCAGTCCGTAGTTGGCTGGCTCCAACACAGGGTGGCATGGAAGGCACAAAGCAGAGAAACTTCCTTCTTTCCCTCTGTATTCCATCCAGGCTACAAGCCTATTGATTGGTGCCATCCACAGCCAGGGTGGGTCTTCCCTCTTCAGTAAATCCATCATTCACACCCAGAACTACGCTAAACCAGTCAATGCACTGATCTAGCATTGGGAGCCCATAATACAGTTACTCCCCAAAGCCTCACTTATGAAGCACATGAGGCTTCGGGAAATATCTAGATATAAGCCTTAACAAGCTGTGCAATAAAGATCTACATGAGAGAATAAAGTAAAAAGTAAAATTGTCATGTCGCATTGTTTAGAAAGCTATGACTATAATACAAATTTTTGGTATCTAAAATATCCACTAAAAGCAGGCAATCAGGGTACCTATTTAAAGAGGTACTGCAAACTTTCCTAAAGCCAGCACAGAATGACCTAGCCCAATTTCATCTTGCATTTAAATTAAACTGATTTCACAGGTTGCGATCAAGAGTACCAAATATGTATTTCAACCAAACTACTGCAATCAAAAATATTTTAAGGCTGACTATAATTAAGGTGTCATTCACTGAAATTCCTCTCATGAACTGTAGGTTGCAAATCACATTCTCTTCATCTTTCCCCTTCACAAAATCCTTAGTTATGGAGAACATTCCTGTATGGATAGCCACTTTCAGAACAGAGTCAAACATCATGTTTGGAAACCATAGATACATTGGAGTAAGTAAGAGGGCGACATTTCTGACCTTTTGCTTATGAGCTGGCCCCAGGAAAAGGTATATAAACAAACACTCCACGAGTATATCTCTGCAGATGCTTTATGACAAGAGTCATGAAGTTAGAAAAGGACTTAATAGTGGCTGGGAATATAAATAAAAAAGCTGAAATGCTCTAGCTACCTTAACATGGTCTTTGATTCATCTGTTCAATAGACACTTAGTTTCTACTCTGTCAGGACACTATTTAAGAAAAACACTTATATTTAAAGTTTGCCCTACTTTGCAGTTCACTGCACGATTAATGGCAACACTGCATGGTGATTGCTCTCAGAAGCCGGTTTAGTAGAAAATAAACTACTGTACAATGATAAATACGGGACAGAGGGGACAGCAGACTTGGTTGGAAACAGGATGAGATGGCTGGGTTTAATGAAGGAAGTAATACTCGAATGGTCTTGACCGACGAGCAGGGCTCACCAGGACAGCGACAGAGGTAAGTGATGGCTGGGCTGCGGGGGCTCAGGGCACTCTGAGCGGCTCGTTGTGGCTGGAGAGGAGGTACGAACAGAGCACAGGCCAGAGAAGTCACCAGCAGAGAAACGGATTACACGATCTGCTAAGGAGTTTGGGTTTGACGCTGTAAGCCTATTTCTTCACCTTCATTAGGCAACAGATTAGAAGCCCTACAAAGAAAAGCCCCAATCAAAAAATGGGCAAGTGAAATGAATCTGTACTTCTCAGAAATACAAATGGTTAACAAATACATGAAAAAAATGTTTAACACCGCTGGCCGTTATAAAAATGCAAATTAAAACAAGACTGAGGTTCCCTCTTACTCCAGAAAGGTTAGCATCAAGAAATCAGGCAGCAAATGCTGGCAAAGTTACAGGGAAAAGTAAACTGCTCTACACTGTTGGAAACTAGTACAACCTCCATGGAAATCAGTATGGAGTCCTCCAAAAACTAAAACCAGAAATCTCATTCAACCCAGCATTTCTCCTAGGTGTCTTCCAGAAAGTGTTAGACATATTCCAGGGATACATGCACACTCCTTCACAGCAGCACAGTTCTTAACGGCAAACTCTTGGAAGCGGCTCACATGGTACAGATGAATGGATAAAGAAAATGTAGTATTTACACACAACAGACTACTACTCTGCCACAAAGGGTGAACTTAAGCGATTTGTAGGGAGATGGGTGCACCTTCAGAACATATTAAATAAATCAGAGAGAGAAGCTTAATTTTTTTTTTACTTGAGTTCGCTTTATTTGTTTTTTTGAGACTGGGTCTTGCTCTGTGGTCCAGGCTGGCCTTGAACTCACCATGTAGCCCAGGGTGACCTTAAACTTGTGGCAATTCTCTTGCCTCAGCCTTCCTCGTGCTGAAATTACAGGCATGTGCCACTACACCTGGCCATGTGGCTTCTCTTACATGAAACACTTGTAAAATAAAAGATTAATAGTTAAAAAAAAATGTTGTGTAAAATGCAAATCTCTGTAACAATGAACAACTGCTACACACATGAAAATTTCCAAAGTCCACGAAGAAAGCTTCTAAGTGGCTGATACTGTTCTACTCTTGATGGTGATCACATACACACAAGCATGTGTGCCTTATGATTTTATAGTATGATTTTCTCACCTATCTGACATGTTATATTCCAAATATATAGTGTAAGAAACTTCTTTCCAACAAAAACAAATCTTTACAGATGATTTTAGGGCCAGATTACATAACTCATTCAGTGTGTAAAGTGGCTATAAAATGTTTTCAGTTCTACTTTGCTTCAGTTTAAGTTTTATGATGAAAACTGTATATTGTAAGAACAGCCACGTCCTGTGAATGTCAAGCATCCACAGTATTACCATGTTCTTACAGTGAAAACATTAGGAAACTTTTTGAATTTTAACACGTTCATGATGGGGTCCACAATTCACATTCTCACTGCTGGACGGCTTGAACCACTGGTGGTACATGCATGACTGTCCCATCAGCTGGCTTTTTATTAGTTTTATCGGTAACGTGACCAATAAAAGTGATTCCATTTGTACCACCACTGCTACAAGCTGCCTGATCATTCAAGCCAGCAGGAACATGTTAAGGAATCAACACGAAGACCATCTGGCTTTGAAAACTTTTAACATAAGATTACAGTGTTTTCTCCTCTACAACAATCTGCCTTCTACTCCTATAATCACTGAACCTCATTTCTGTCTCATCAGTTCTTTCGTGGGCGCAGGGGAACCAGACACATTTATCAATTCTGATCCATGCTATGCAAATTCACACTTAGATTTTACGGATGAAAGCTGTGCTCCAACTAGTCATGGGGCAGAAACTGCTGTCCCACCAGGATCCTGCAAGGCTGTCATGGATGAGAAAGACACTAGGGCTGACTCAGGGCTAAGTATCTGGAAATGGCAGAGCCTTGCCTTTAGCAGAATTGCTCCTTCCTTTTGTTTTAGAGCTGGGATCTCACTATGTTGCCCAGGCTGATTTTCAACTCCTCGGCTTAAATGATCCTCCTGCCTACCCCTCCTGAGTAGCTGGGACTTCAGAAGTGCACCATTCTACCCAGCTTCCGATTTCTTAATTAACAGGTTTATTAATTTCACTCATACTTGTGACCTAAAAGATGAGCTTGGGCAAGCAAGAAGCTTGACAAGGTCTAGTATCCTAAAATGAAAAACTAAGACAACATGTGGGCACTGTAAAATTGTTTTTGTTTTTTAATGGCAGGTCAAGTATTCTGAAACATACACATATTCTGATAGTCTTCTAATCCCAGTTGAGTTCAAATATTAAAGTAACACACAGGAGCTAAGAGAATTCAATATTGTTCCAAGGCACTTACTGAATCTCCATGACTAGATGAAAACAAGGACAATTAGGATGAACAATTAGACGGTATATAATATAAAAATAACTTTTTGCTTACAATTTACAAAATGTATTATTATTACAATCTTTGATCTCTGGTAAGCTGCAATGCTGGCTGCATGAATCCAGCAATTTTAAAATTCAAAACTATTTTCTAAAACTTCAGGGCAAATAATTTACAAATAAGGTACACAAAGATTTAGATCATGCAGAAATTTCTTACATCTTCTGTTAATATTATTTTATGACTGCAACTTTATCAAATTATATACCTACTTGCCCTGTACATATACAAAATAATGCATACATGATAAAACAGCAAAAAAGTAGTCCTTAAACTCAATTTTATCGTAAAATTATTACTGTATTAACAGGTCTACAAGCAGCGTGTAACAGGGTTAAGAGACATTAAGGCAATAATACTTGAAATTACAAAATAAACCGTATGTAACACTTTTTCCTAAGTGTGTGTGTAGTATAAGGCAGGTAGATGGTCCCAGAAAGGAAAAAAAAAAAAAAAGAAAAAGATTAAGGTAACAATCTACACTGCTGTTAGTCCCACATTTTAAAGATGGAATACTATAAATCTCGCATTCAGTGGCACTTGAATTTTCCAGTATGACTGAAAGTCTCCTAGCTCCCTGAATCATGTCCATTCTGAAGGTGGATCTCTTGGTCCTTTGGGTTTTCCACAGCGATTACCAAACCCTAGGGTGAAAACACCACAGGAACTGGTTAGTATTCAGAAATACTTTCACACTATTAAAACCACATCCAGACATCTTCCTTTTGTCGAACGAGCATATTTTCGGGAGGGAATGTGGAGTCTGAGCCAAACAAATTTTGGGGGGTCATTTTACTACGGGTAATTGAAAATAACTGCTTCTTTAAAAAAACACAGTAGGGGGCTGGGGATTTAGCTCAGTGGCAAAAGCGCCTGCCTGGCAAGCGCAAGGTCGTGAGTTCGGTTCCCGGTACCGGAGAAAAACCAAAAA
>NW_004955410.1:7557551-7628621 GCF_000276665.1 Chinchilla lanigera
GAGTTCGGTTCCCGGTACCGGAGAAAAACCAAAAAAAAAAAAAAAAAAAAAAAAAAAACAAAACAAAAAAACAAAAAAACACAGTGGCCAGGTGCAGTGATGTGCACCTGTGGTCCCGTGAGTCCAGGAGTTCAAGGCCAGACTAGGCAACATAGTGAGACCTCAGTAAGACAAACTCCCAAAAATAAAACTAATTCCACCACAAAGTAACAAAAAAAGTCTCAGACATTTTCATTTTTCCAACACAAAAGACTGCAATAAACCATTCTATTTATTTTATAGTTCATTCCAAGTAACTCTAATCACACATTTTTTTTATTGGCAAGCATCATTTCAGAACTTCAGTAAATTATAATAAAAAGACTGAAAATTTAGCTTTAAGGAAATTCAGGAAGAATGGTGAGTGACTTTTATGCACTACTGTCAGCATTCAATTTAAGGTTTTAAAATTATATATTAAACAAATTACCAATATCTGTGCCTTCCACAGGATTTTCTGCTATCTGATCCTTCTCGTCACTTACAGGAAGTGGAGATTCGATACAAGTCTCTGGGAGACCTGCTGCTGGATGATCTAAAATGCAAAACAGAGCCCTTAATTAAGCACCATCCTTTGTAGATCACAGAACACTAATTGTTTTAATGGGGCAATGATGACAAACAGCAAGTTTTAGCTGCATGTGGTGGTACACACCTGTAATCCCAGTACCCTGGGAGGCTGAGAGAGGAGGATTTCAAATTTGAGCCCAGATAGGCAACTTAGTCACTTAGGGAGGCCCTATCTCAAAATAAAAAATAAAAAAGGCCTGGGATACAAAGGCCCTGCTTTAATCCCCATTAACACACACATACACACAGAGCAAATTTTGCTGCATGATCATCATAATTTTATTTATTTATTTGAGTCAAGGTCTTGCTATGTACTTCAGGCTGGTCTTGAACTCACGGTGATCCTCCTGCCTCAATCTTCCAAGTGCTAGGACTACAGGTGTGTGCCACCATACTCAGCCTGTAATTTTAGAAGCCCGGATAAATAGAAGTACAAGGGCAGCAGGCACAGGAAATTGTTAGGTTCTCCAGAGGTACCTACAAATCTACAGTGAGCACTTCTGCAATGAGAAGATTCTCAGGTGCTCCTACTTCATAAATCTAGATCTTGGCATAGTATATTTCCTTAAAGTAGCGATGTTCTAAGCTAATAATTGCAGCTGAAATGTTCTTATATGGAAACCAATGGCAAGCAGATTTGTCATGAATTAATGTACTTTTGCCCCCAAAAGTAGTGATTCTTTTTGAGTCTTATGGTTTTGAAATACTTGATTCATGTACTTAATTATCAATGCATAAGACTGGTAACAAAAGAAATTAACTTATCATGACTCATTTATTCTTTTACAACCTTTACCATTCCCCCGCTGCCTCCGTGAGGAACCTTTCTGGAAACTAGGAATAGTAAGTTAAACATCAGATGGCTCCCACTCTCAAGACGCTTACAGTCTACAGAGGACTACAAGATGTAAAAGCCACTTGTTCTGATCGAGGTCGTGAAAACACCAAACAACAGCAAGAGCAAAAGCCAAGGGCCAAAACAAAAAAGCCGAGGACAACATTAAGCCCTGTGGGCTGTGCACTGCCTGCCCCTGGAGAAGTAGGAGAGACAGACACACCTATTAATTATTAGAAAGGTGTGATAAGTCTTTCATAACATTATGCAGAGTGAAGTAGGGATGGAGAGGAGAGGCATGTAGATGAAACCAGTGGAAGTGAGGTGCTTAGGGCCACTTTTAAGAAGGAAAGATGATTAGTCTTAAGGCCTCCATCTTGTGAGTAAAGGTCATCCGCGAGTTATCGGGAGGGAAATGGCAAGGTTAGGAGCTAGAGCGGTAGTGGTGAACCTACAGCACGCATGCCGCAGCGCGCTGTCTGTACAGTGGCAGCTCTAAAACGCTCACCAGCCCTGAGCCAGGGCACGTAGGAGAGCGGCGGCGCTGAGGGCTGAGAGCACAGCATGACCCACACGTGCAGGTGCAGTCTATAAAGCTTAAGGACGCTCTCAGCAGCGCTCGGGAATCCTGAGGGATGAGTAAGATGCACGGGAGTTAGAAGCAATAAAATCGAGGACAACTGGAGTGTGACTAGAGCGAAATATACTACTTAGGTTTCACAGAGAAAAAAGAAAAATCAGGCGTGGACAGACTGTAAGAAAATTTAAAAAATAATCAAAGAATCCAACAGCAGTAGTAATAAGAGCAATGGTACCAGTCAACTACCTAGCCTGTGGCAGACCAGTTTCACACTTTATATATACATGTGTTTGGTTTCAATAAACTTGCACAGCAATCATCTAAGGTGGGCACTATCATTATTTCTATCTCACAGACGAGAAAACTGAAGCTCAGAAAGATGAGGTGACTTGCCGAAAACCACACAGTAAAAAGTAGCAAAACCAGATTACAATCTAGGTAACAATGGCCCAAAAGCTTTTGTTCTTTTTTTTATCAAACAGTGCCTCAGGAAAGAGGTTTATGAGATGGGGCAGAACCATCAGGCCAAGGTCAAGGGTGAAATCACGAACAAGCTGAAGCAGACTGGAGACAAGAAGCACTGAAGGGTCAGGCAGCGCTGGCAGACCTCGCGGAGCTTCTGATGGTGAACAGCCCACTGCGGCACGCGTGGCACAGCGCTGCCGCCACCGGAACAGGCTAACATGCTGGCTGAGTGGCTTGCATAGTCACTGATTCTGACGATTAAAATACAGCAAACGTCTAACATAAAATGTATTTCCCATTAACCTGTAACTAGGGGTAATGATAATAAATGTTCCCATGACTGTTCAGATCAATAATCTTTGCTGGAAGTCTACAGCCAAAAAGAAAAAATTATCTAGTAACTTACCACATTTTTCACTTGCAGGGGTTATCAAGCCCTATAAGGAGATATTAAACAGCTATTACAGCCCATTCACGTCATGTGCAAGCCTCAGCTTAGCTATCCCAAAAAGTCAAGGTCTAGCAACATTTTCAATGTCAAAGGGAGGCAAAACAAGGGTGTCTGCAACCAGGCTTAACATTTTTAAATTACACTGGTTTTTACTACGAGTACAAGTTTCTTGATAAAAACTGCAACAGCAGGAGCTACCACACAAAGGAAGATACAGCTGCATTTCGTCCAATTATGGCATCATTGATTAATAGGCATCACTAGTGTGATTCATTGTATTTTATAATGCCAACCAAAATGGATCACATTTTTTATTTCAGAGATATTATATGATGAAGAAAAATATTTAATTACCAAAACATTTCCTGAAAAATCTAAAAAGAAAAACCTACAGTGGCCAGGAGTTATCCTGAGAGGGAAAAGAACCCAGAATAACACGGTGACCCCTCCTCGCCCAGTAGTTATGTCCTTAGCTCCAAAAGTGGAACAGAGTATAAGTCACACATTTCAAAAGCAATCTCAGAAAACAATACTCATGACATTCTTATAAAGGTACGCTGTCCCTTTCAGAAATTTCTCTCTTACATTTTATACAGCATGAATGCGTATCAACAATTATGAACTATATTTAATGGTCCTAAGATGTTTTAATCACAAACAACTGTAAAATGAACTAGCAAGCATAAACACATTAAGCTATAGATGCTCCAATCTGAAAGGACTCACTTCATACTGTCTTTGTTCAGACTGTTCCTGACTGTGAAGTTCACGCCATTCAGATCCTATAGATACATCTGAGAAAAATAAAATCTTGTAATTAAAGTTATACCTTTAATTCTTAAAATTTCTTTGCATTAAAGTACATACAAAACAGGCTTAACATGTTAAGCCTTATACAATTAAATGTTAAGCCTTATATAATTTTAGAAACTATCACTTGCATAAAATGTAGTTTCCATTCATTCAAGAACATCTGAGTTGCCTTCTTTAAAACTGAACTAAATTCGTTTGACATCAGCCTTATGTAACCTATAGATAATGTGACACACTTGGACAACTGAAGTATTCTGTTTTCAACATCCTTGAACTCAGTTAAAATTAATAATACATTGGTAATGCGCCCTGTTAGACTGTGAGCATCTCCAGTGAACATGAGACACTATAAATATATTCAGCCTGTTTCTCACTCTTTGTTAGGAGAGGAATGAACAGAAATACGTTATTCATGCTTTGAAAGATGAGCACTTGTTTTCAGTATCACTAGGTAACTCCACTGGTCCTAAATGTCTCTGCATTGACACCAATGACAGGCTGACCCACAACCCAGATTAAATGTTAACTTATAGCAAAAAGTGAAGCAATGAAAGCTCTCACAAATGTTACTGCTAAAGAATGAAAAGATATCAACTACAATATATATATTTATAATTGCATGACAATGAACTCCATTATCTAATATTGTTACTACCAATCTCAGGAAGCAAAATCAAAAACAATTTTAAAATGTTTTTCAAATAAACAAAAAAGCATTGACTATTAATTCCAATGTTTCCGAATTTACTGCTATATTAAAATCAGCCATGTGTTCCAGTTTATTTTATTTTTTTTTTTTGGTACTGGGAATCGAACTCATGAACTCAGGCTTACCAGGCAAGCGCTTACGCTGCTGAGCTATATATCCCCGGCCCCCAGAGTTTATTATTATAATATAAAGTAAATGCAAAAACAGAAAAGACACTCACTGTGTTCACTTGCTAGTACAAAAGATTCAGGAGTTCTTTCAGGTAGGGGAGGAGGTGAATCTTCACTAACATCAGTATCTGAATTAAATACAGAAAATTCAAACACGTTAGTAAAAATTAACATATGCCATCTAAGCAAAACCAGAAAGCTTTCTAAATATTGTGGAAGTCCCCATCCCAATATCTAAGACTTCACTGAGAGGATCTCGCAAGTCCCTGCACTGCCAGACGGGCCAGGCTTCCCAGGCAGAGAGGAGCACTACCCAGCTTGCCGCTGGCTGCTTAATCCTTGGCGCTTTCTGCCATACAAGGTGCCCCTGCCTGTTTGCTAAAGAACTCCAAACGTTTCAGACAGCTATGTGTTTCGGTCATGTTTTAGACATCAACAACTGCGGTGATGTGAGGTACTGGCTGTTGTTCTAACGTCCATAAAAGTGTAGCTACCAAGCTCTTCAATGCCTGTGAACGGGGCAGATGACTGGGTTCTCAGAATACTGATTAAAGTCGTATAAAGGTTTTCACCAGTAGAAGCAAAGCTAGCTAGCTCTTGAGAAATACAATCCATCAAGTAAACCGCACTGGTTGGCCTAATATACAACAGGGCAGACGACAGTCTTTGATCTTTGAGTTTTCACCACAGATAAAGAAAGCCACCACGGCCACCTGATCCTCTGCACAGACTCTCGGGCACGGAGGATGGGGCAAAGGGAAGGAGAGGTGAAGAGCCTGGATATTCTGTCTGGGCCTGCTCCACTGTTCCCTTATAATACAATGGGCAAGTTGGCGAGACCATGTCTCAGAAGCACAGGGCAAAGGCCCTAGGTTCAACCCCAGTACCACAGCTGAGCCTGGGGGCACACACCTGTGACCACTGCGCTGGAAGGCTGAGGCAGGAGGACTGTCAGTGTGAGGCCAGCCTGGACTATACAGCAAGTTCAAGGCTGGCCTGGACTATAAGGCGAGACGCTGTCTCAAACACAACACAACACACAACCTGACCTTCATACTCTGTTAATTCACCACATCTGATAAGCTACACAATAAAAATAAATAGGAAATCAAGTAAGTTTCCAACAAGCACAGGTGGGTCTGGTGCTCCTGTCCTTCCTACCCACGAAAACACAGACCAGCCCACAGTTCAATTCCGGATTCGAAAACGAAGGGTAACAAACTGTTCAGTGATGTAGTAATTTATAAAGTAAGCTACAGGAGAAATGATAAGCAGCAAATAAAAATGGGACTATCTGTTAGGTTGCAGCAATGATCATCACACAGGAAAATCTTCAGGTAGCACCAAAACAACAGCTAGTGGGACGCTGGAAGGAGAGCAAATGCACATTTACTGCTCTTGGCTTTGAGACACACACCTGCAAGAACGGAACCGTGCCGAGTGCTTCAGCCCTGTGTGTGTCTCAGCCTGCACTGTGAGCACCTCCGTCGTCACAGCACTGGTCGTATGGCAGTGACTCCCGGTGAACTTACTGTATCACTGTTAGGGTTTGTGTCTAGATTCCCCTCTAAGCCTCATGGAGTGAGGAGCAGGCTTCTACACTCTGTGACTGATTCATGGTCCACTGCTGGGATTATGGGTGTGAATGCGGCACCCAGCAGCCTGCATACAATATAAGGGAGGGAAAGAAGCTCTCTCTTTCCTCTCCATTTTGCTCTTGTTGCTTTTGCTGTCTTCTGCTGCCATGAACTGTTGCCCTCTGCCAAGCCACCCTGCCTTGGAGCCAGCTGTTTATAGACTGAAACCTCACAAACTGTGAGCTAAATAAACCTTTCCTTCCTTAATTCTGGGAGTTGGGTATTCCTCAGCAACAGGAGAAAAGTAACCAACACACATACACCTTCCTGTCCTAGGAAAAATGTTCCAAATTAAAATCTATCTACATATTTTTTTGTATAGTTCTAACTTGGTAGTGACAGCTCCCTCTCAAATTGAGGGAAGAGATTAAAAACAGGTATATATTTATTAAGAGAGCCATTATTTTCTACAGATCCTTCAAGTACATTAAGACATAAGACAACTGGGAGCAGTGGTGTACACTTATAATCCTAGTGCTCTGGGAGGCTGAAGCAGGAAGATCCCCAACTTGAGCCCAGCCTGGGCAATTTATTTACTTTTTTAAAAGCAGCAGCCACGTTTGAGAAAGTAAAGTGAAAGAGTATGAGAGATTCTGGCTCTGTGGAGCAAGCTTCGGAGAGTGAAAGGAGAAAAGCAATGAAGGACACCCTGGAGAAAGCAGAGCCCGCTACCGTGGCAAAAGCCATGGCAGCCAAGCCTGGGTGATTCAGCGAGACCCTGTCTCAAAATCAAAAACGGGCTGGGGATACAGCTCAGTGCAAAGGCCCAGGATTCAATCCTCAGTACCAGGATGGACAGACAGACAGGTAGAGAAATCTACTCTGTGAAATATATCCTCAAAACACACAAACACAGCATGCGTAGGCAATACACCATAGTACAGGAAGTAATATACAGTGGTACCCCGGTTCATGAATGCCTTTGTTTGTGAACAATCTGGTGCGCAAACAGAAGCATTCAGCAAAATTTTGTTTTTCTTTGAGAACCCTGCAAACACAACCCCGGCCGTTTTTCCTGCATAATCACGAACATGGCTATCTTTTCCAGAGTCATGGGATGAATTCACTGTTAAAGTGAGCAACCACCAGTAATCCATGCAGGAGCAGTCATGCTTCCATGCCTCCTCTCCACAGTCTGGCCCAAGAAGGCAGACACGAGCATTCATAGCATACTGAGAGGAACAAAGGACCAATAATGCCCCCTAGAAACTGAGTCCATGTATTACCTTGGAACGCCAAGACGTCTTAGAGAAGTGAATTAAAAGACAGCTTTGATAACAAAGTATGCATACACTCCACTTGCTACTGAATGAATTAAACTGCCCATATTCTGAGTACTTTCCAATATTGCTCTTGGGCTGAACTTTAGGTACAAAGCAACTCTATTTGCGAGCATTTTTGAAGAAGGTTCTTACAATAGGAATCTTTCAGTTAAGGAAACAGAAAAAAGGACAACTTGATGCTTTGTGAGAAATATAAGTGAAATTCAATGGTCAACCAAGCCATTCTACGTACAGTACTTGTGTCACTGTTACTTTAATTTTTTCATTTTTATTTTTTTTGGTGCTGGGAATCAAACTCAGGACCTGGCACTTGCCAGGCAGGCACTTGTGCCACTGAGCTATATCCCCAGGCCCCACTGTTATTTTAAGCAATTCTATTTTCCCTAAGTTATTTCTAAGCATTCAGTCAGATAAAGTTTTGACCAACACAAAACATATAGGGAAAAAGGCAAAGAAATTTTCTTGTCCCGGCACTCTGGGCGGGTGAGGCAGGAGGACTGCTAGTTCCGGAACAGTTTAGGCAACTCAGGGAAACTCTGTTTCAAAGAAAAAAATTTTTTAAATGGGGAGTAGGGATTGGCTTCAATCCCCAGGGAAAGAAGGGAGGTAGGAAAACAGGGAGGTAGGGAGCGAGGAAAGAAAAAAGGAAATTTGTTAGCTACAACCACTGAAGTGTTTTGGAAAAACAGAACCCCTAAAACAATGTGATCCAATTAAGGTAACAATAAGTAATATCTTATGTGAAACAATTAGTATCTTATTTTTGAAACTATGAAAAGAACCTTCTCCAGCATGGTGCGGCACGGCACGGCATGAGGCAGCGGCCATGGGCAGGACGCGCGGCCGCTGCTCACTCATTACCTCCGTCAGCACCGGGGCGCAGCGCTCCCCCGGCACCGTGCCTGGCGATGGACATGGGCAGCACCTTCCTGGTGGAAACGCTCTCAGTGCTGGTGGCAGCAGAGACTGTGGCACTTGCTGTTGAAATGCTAGTTTTAGTCTTGGTCCCAGCACCATCAGAGTTCCTGTCATCGGAGTCCGAGTCATCAGAATGAAGAGGGTTCATGAAACTCAAGGGTGCTCGGAAGTGAGGCGACCCGTTGGGCTGCTGCTTGGGATCCCGGGCTTCGCCCGGCGTGGCGGGGCTGGGGGTTGAGCTCACAGTTTTCAGGGCTGGACAGTGGCTAGCTGGGGAAGTGTCCTCAGAGGTGTTGGGGACAGGGGCGGCGTTCTCGGGGCCATGGAACGACCACGCCGCGTGTCCCTTCCTGTCCAGGGCCAGGTGGTCTGGCCTCGGGGGCGTGTGTGCGTGCGGCCGGGCCTCCTCTGGCAGAGGCGAGGGAGCATCACCCAGTGGCGGGGCGCCACAGTCCGCACAGGAATTCGGAGAGGACGCATCAGCCTTTGCATCCCCTGCACTTAGCTCCGGAGACTTAGAGCCTTTATCAGCTGTACAAGGCGGAGCAGATTTGATTTTAATTGCATGTCCCCTGTTCAAGAGTGTGTTCCCATCAAAACTTTTTGGTCCCTCTTGGAGAGGCACCTTCTTAATTTCAAAACTTAAATTTCGTTCCAATTTTTTATCTATCTGTTCAACAGGTGATTCAGTTTTCCCTGGCAGGTCTGCTGATTTATTGTAGTTCCTGTTGAGGTCTGCTGAATGCTGCTCTGATGACACCACGTGCAACACCGGCTTCGGGTGGTACCTGTCGTTGTCCTGCCACACGGTGGTGACGGTGGGGAAAGCTGACGGTGGAGAGGGCGTGAGGATGGGCGGCACAGGGTGGGGCTCTGGAGGCTGCAGTATTTCTTCCTTAGCATCTCCTTCCACAAGGCAACTGAAAAGTATCAGCAGAGAACACCTGAGAAAGCTGTCCTCCTCAGAACAAGCTGACAGATGACAATAACGTAACTATGGTATTTAAAGCCATTAAAGGGTATAATTTAAAAACAGAATTTGTCAGATGGAGAAAATTTAACATTTACTAAGGTAATGCACGTTGTTCGCTCACTACGCAAGACATCCAGTGAAAAATTCAGTGGGACTCTCCCCTATCCTCCTCCCCAGCTCCTGAGACTTGCCCCGCATTTGCAGTGGTGATGCTGGATGCTGCCTTCCCACTAGGCAGTATCCTCGCCCCCTTCCAACACTGTCCTACAGCAGGCTCTCACCACAGGCCCCACCGAGACCCCGGACGCAGTGGTCTCTTTCCCCCTGTGCAGTCAGATTCCCTCGGACAGCTTCACTCCCTGCGGATCATCAGTACCTCGCTCCTGCAGAGCTGCACAGCTCCCTCTAGCAAGACTGACCACCCACGGAGCTGTCACCAGCACAGAGCCCGAGGCCTCACTGCTCCCTGCTCCCCTGTGGTCGCCTGATGCACAGAGGTGCACCTCACACTCCTCTCAGGCCGGCCCAGCTGCTTGTGCTCCCACTCTCAACAACTCCACACAGAAGGCAAGCTTCTTGGGAAATGGTATTTCAAAGCTACTGACTCTCACTGAGCTGCCTAGACTGGCTTTGAGCTTGTGCTCCTCTGGCCTCAGCCCCCTAGTAGCAGGGATTAAAGACGCATGACACCATGCTGGGATTAAAGGTACTGATTTTTTTTTTTAAGCAAGTATAGAATTGAAAGTCAGAAATTACTGTCCTGTAAGATCTTAAAATTCTGGCTCTTACTCATCTATAAATCATAATTGTGGAACCCTCCAACTCTCCTGGAACTTTTGGGTTCTTTTTATTGTCAATGTTCTAATCTCTTTATCCTTTAAAAATATATTGTAGTACAATTTTTTTTCCTATCTATTATTTCGAGAACTTGGTGCATTGTTTCTAGTTGAAAATTCATGTTATTTCTAGAAATCTTTATTTGCTGATTTTTTCTCTAGTCCCGATCTACTGATTCTCTCATTTTTTTAACCTTTTCTCATCCAATTTTCTATCACCTTCTTTAGATATTTCCAATTTTGCTCAGTTTTTCAAATTTATGCTGGTATACTTTCAATGCTTGAGTTTCTTGTTTATTACCATCTGGATCTTATCTCATGGCCACGGTATTTCCTAATGACTGAGAAAACTAGACAGTTGTTTCCCTCCCGTCTTTTCCCTACACTCTACATTTCCTCCCATTTGTTCACGTTAGAGGCTTCTGTCAAAAGGATGGCTTGCTGTTTTAGGGGAGGATACTGACTAGACCCAGGGCGTCTGCACTGACCTGTACGCCCTGCCCTTTCAATTCTGAGACGGGTCTTGCGCAGTTTCTACATGGCCTAGCCTGAGCTAGGACCTGTGACCCTCCTCCCCCAGCCTTCCAGAGTGCTGGGATCCTAGGTGTGTGCCAGGTGCTCCTATTCACCTTGAAGAATGGATGTTTATGACCGGAAAGAGTGTAAGTCTTGAGGGGAGGGCGATGGGAGTGGCTGTCTCGCTATGTGGGGACTGAGTATGACTCGTGCAGTGGCACTGATGGGCCACAGCTACCGCATCTGCAGGCTTCTTCCTTTGGGCTGGTGAGCTGCTGAGAAGGACGAGGCAGCGGTATGACCTCTATGACAAGTGGTTACCAGGATCCTAAAAGCCAAGTCAGAGGTGGGATCAAGGCAGCGAGGGACCCCACCACTGCACGCACAGGTTCCTGCTTTCAGTCAGGCACCACCTGGAGCCAGGCCTACGGGCTCTGGGCTCTCTGGCTGCACAGCAAAGCCCCTCACAGTGCTGCCCACCCAGGTGTGTAAAGGCACCACCCGCCTACACAACCTGGGAGGAGGAATGCGGTGTCTAACCTGCCTCCTAAGAACCTCACACACTCCGTACTCTGAGTCCCATCCTAAACCCCAGCCTGCTGAGAGACCGCCAACTTCTGAGCCTTTCGGGGGTTCTTTGAAAAGAACGGTCTTGCTCCTCAGTGGCTTCCCTCACCTATAAGAAAGCAAGTCTGAGTTTTTCTAGTCTGTTACATCTGTTTGCATTAGCTAATAGGCCTTTTACTCTTCAAATGTGCTATTATTTCCCCAATTTTCCATGTTTGTCACATTTATATATTTTATTTCCTTTGCTATCATTTAGGGAGCTGAGGGAGAGACCACAGTTAAATGTGTTATTTAACCAATAGTATTAAGGCTCTAAGAAGCAGTTATCTGTGCATGATGTTGATAGGGACGTAGTAAATATGCTCTTGGCTATTCAAGTTTGGCTGAGTTACACTAATAGACCCCCCCCCAGACATGTATCTGTAAGGTTTGTTGAAATACAGTGTAAGATGCTTATACAGTATTTTACGTGCACAAAAATTACAAGCCCAGACACACACACAGAGTTGCAATGATTTTCCCGTGTAGTACCCCACATTCATTTTGAAACTAAATTTCCTGAAGCAAAAGATAGGCAAAAAAGCTGAGTGTGGTGGTACACATCTATGATCCCAGCCTCCGGAGCTGAAGCAGGAGGACTGCTAATGGAGGGTCTTAAAAAAAAAAATAAATAAAAATATCCCAAACCAAACAGTACTAAAACTGACAAGAAGATACTACAGTATGACTTGTGTAATTCTCATCCTAAATATTCTTCTCAATTTTATCTGTTCTGGCATTTTTCACTTCTCTCAAACAAAATATTTGGGTCTTATCACATACTGGGTATTCTTCTTAACATCCCAAGAAACAAAAAAACAATAAACACAACATTCAGGCCTCTAAGCAGTATAGAAAGACACTGAAAAACAAGGCGAGAAAGGCACGCCAAAGTCATACTGTGAAAGCCTAGATCTCATGCTACATGTCTGGACTTGACAATAGATCTTCACATACCTTTTTCTACCTGCAGAGGATCTTTGGTAAGCCTATTACTGGTTTACTCATTATAAGAAAATAGAAATTATTTAGAGTAGCTAAAATTTTAACATGTACAAAACTTAGTCAAATGAAGGGTGTGTCATGGGGCCCTGGTACATACAGTACACCTGACATTCTACCCAAACAAAACACCAATGTTACTTTGTATTTCAGTAACTCATCAATTGCCATACATATGCTACATCCTAAGCAAAAGAACAATGGCTATGAAAGTAATTTTGGAATATGCGACTTTATTATTACAATTAATAGTAAAAATACAAGCACTCTCTCAAAGAAAATGTTTGAAGACATACCTGCGGGTCCGCGGGGGTTTTGGAGGAGGAGAATCTTGCTTTTCAGCATCTGCCAAGCTGACCATATTTTCAGTGGTAATTTCATTCTGCCAAGGGGGAAAAATGCTTCACTAAAAGGAGAAAAATAACTCTCTGTCCTCATGTTTCAACTAAATTATTTCTGGCTTTTAAAATTTTAAAACAATGCCAATTTTGTCAAATAACAAAACTTGTCCTATATTCTGGCTCTGGATTTTAGCATGAAGGACCAAACTTCCAACAACAGAAATCTGTATCCAAACACAGCCCATTACCAATTACTGATATCAACTGTGTACCTCAGCCCATTTCAAATGCTACTCAAAAAATACAGACTGCCAAAGGAAACACATATCAAAGACAGCTTATTTTCGGGAATCACTATTACCAGGGGGGTGGTGGTTACACTACTGTGACTCCCCACTGCTACCTGTACTTTAATGTTTACTTTTTAACTTGGTACTTGTAAAACAGGTCCTAGTATCGTTGTAAACATCCCTCGCGCTCCCTATGTCATCATGGGGAATGCTGCACCCTATAGGGAACAGTTCTTATATTGCTAATTACAGAGACCCCCAAAAGCAGCCCATCCTGGGACAGCCACGGTTCTTGTGGGTCCCAGGACCAAGGACATCCTTACCACTGATGACCCAACTATAAGAATCTTGAAGAATTAAGAGTTCTGATGAGAGGAGCTCCGAAATGCTTATAAAAGGCTTCCTTAAGTTACTTCGTTCTTAGGAAGTCCTTCAGTTGCCTACCTAGGCTACTTTATTTCAGGATCAGGAGACAGCGAGGTTTTCACCCTTACTTACATCCTAGCTAATTTTTAAAAGCTGTGTGCATATACTATCAATAAGGAACTTTGAAGTTGTTTTGTTTGTATCACAAGGCATTTCTTACTAGTCACAAAATACTTAAGATACCAACTACTTGGGAGGCTGAAGCAGGAGGACTGAAGTCCAGTAGTCTGTGAGGCCAGTCTAGGCAGTATGGCAAGACCTTGTCTCAAAATAAAACAAAGAACAACCATTTCTACTATGCCTGTCATGGCAGCTTCTTTATCTTTAGATTACTTCAAGTATTTCCCACTAAAAAAAAGGATCACAACTTCCCAGAAACGTTCAGAGTACCCTGCCACTGATGGAAGAAGACTGATACCACTACCCGACCAGAATAGTGTGTCCTTTTGTACTGGGGAGGCAGAAAGGCATCAGGGATTGAATCTTGGGCCTTTGCACCAAGCTACATTTAAGTTGCTTTTTAAACTTTTGAGACAGGGTCTCACTAAGTTGCTAAATTGCTTGGGCTGGGATTGAACTTGTGACGTTCCTGCCACAGCCTTCTCTAGTTCTGGGACCATATGCTTGCAGAGACTGGCAAAATTGGACTTCTTAAAAGCCCTGTTAGATGGGGCGTAGTAGCACATGCCTGTTATCTCAACTACTGAGGATGCCAAGGCAGGTGGGTCCCAAGTCCAGGTCACTGTTATGGCTGATTGACTGCGTCAACTTGTGAAGTTAAGAGAAGCTTAACTAAGTCAGCTTAGCCACTCTAGGTCTCCTGGAGCGTGTAAGGGGAAAATGAGGAAGGATGGATCACTTCTGTTCTTCAGAGGCGCTCCAGTCTATGCCCTCAGCTTGGACGTGGTCTCCTGGCTTCTAGTGCAGACGCCTTCGGCTTCCGGCGTACACTACTCAGCCTTCCATTGCAGACCCCTCAGCCTCTAGATACGGACTTGCACAGACGCTGCAGTGAGCTGCAGATCTTGGGGCACCTTTGGTCTCCAGTGGGCAGATACCCTCGGCATGCTTCCTCATCCAACTCTGTGGCTGACCATCATAAGTGGGTCTTGTAATTTCTTCTACATTTGTCTATCTTGTGTTGTATCTGTTTCTCTAGTAAAACCCTGACTGATGCAGCCACCCTGGGTAACTGAGTTAGAACCTATCTCAAAATAAAAACAAGCTAGGAATGTAGCTCAGTGCTCACTGCATCCAAAACAACGCAGTAACATTAAAATATGGTACCATTTTAGTACCATTAAAAAAAAAAAAAACAAAAAAAACCCTGCCAAGTTACCCAAGCTGGGCTCAAACTTGCAGTCATCCTGCCTCAGCCTCATAGACTCCTGGGATTCCAAGTGTGGGCCACCATGCCTGGTGAAACTTTCATCCTTAAAGCCACCTACTGTAATACTGCAGGGGTAGATGCTACTGGGAGGTGATCATACTGGCATCATAAATGTCTGACATGTTACTGATTCAATTATTTCCGTTCAACAGAAAATAATAGTCCCATAACACTAATATTTACACCAAAGTCTATAAAAACTCACACCAAGTAGGTTAAATAAAAATTCAAAGTAACCTACATAAAACTGCTTTTCCTGCACTGTTCCTAAGCAACACAACAAGGCAATTTTAGTACAACTTAAATAGCCTCATGCCACGTCGTTAGCTGCTGCCAAATGAATCCAACAAAGTTTTCAGAACATGCTGGACTCCAGCTGTGAGGCGCACTGAACAGAGTCCGTGGTGGACAGCTCAGGGACATGGTGTCCAACCTTAGGAAGCATCCTGTGAGCCAGCCTCACTCCCCAGGACGTGAAAAGGTACAATCAGAGACCCCCATCGGAAGAGGGACGCTACTATCAACCGAGAGTATCAATGCGGGGTGTGGATTAGCACTGAGGGATGTGTAATGTGACAGAAACAGACAGAGAAGGGCTGGAAGAACAGGTAGGAGGAGGGTGTGGACAAAGGAGGACACCTGCAGGCAGAGGATTCCTGCGACGGTGGGAAGGCGTCATGGAGAACTCCTTCTGGGTGAGGTGGCGGGGGACAGACGGAAGGAACTTCCAGGGAGATGAGCCTGTGGAGCTTACAGAAGCATCCGATGCAGGAGTGAGTGTGGCTGAAAGCCAGGCAGCAGGACAGGACAAACTTCCCGTATTCACCCGGTTCTTGCCTGCATGTGTACCAACCACTTGGACTGCTTTTCTTACCAGCTGAAGGACTCACTAACTTTCAAACTAGAAAGGACTTTTATAAATGAAATAATCCCTTGGAGACGAGGTTTTTGTGTATTCTCATTTCGAGCAGAACTTCCCCAAGTTATTTTGTATACCAGTATTTTCTACATAAGACAGCTACATAGAAGGCCACAAAAGAAAAAAGGGCCAGAATCTAATTGTCAAGTATTTAAGGACATCTTATCAGCTGCAGAGCAAAAATAAGAAACCTTACATTTGAGAGAAAAATATTCAGAATCCAATACATCTAAAAAGGAAAACAACCACAACAGAAATAAAGACTATTATAATGCCAACGGCACTGCCCTGACCCCTTTAGAACTGAGAACCCTGGGGTCGACAGCACTAACACTGGCATACTTTATGTAGAGGATAAAAGGCATCTGCGCATACCATACACGTTTGCTTACTGAATGCTTCTAAATCCAAATCAGTGTGACACAGGACCTAGACCTCCTACTCTGAAAGTCATTGCTAGGGTAACTACCTCTAATGAACACTGCTAGTCTTAAGAGTCTTGTATTACCAAGTAACACTTCAAATAATTCCTACAAAAACAATTCTAGAACAAAGTACACTTGAATTTTTGCCCAGTGAATTAAGTTGTGAGGCAAATAACAAGCAGCGGTTTATTACCGTTTCTCACAGCAGACGCTCAGAACAGTGATACATGTTCTCAAATGCTTCTGTTCAATCACACGCTGCCAAGATGACTCTCCCCAACTGGTTGGATTCTACACTAACTGGGATTTACGATATTCAACCACATATACCATTTAGAAAACAAGAATCTTAAGAGTAAAATGTTATCAAGAATAATCTTTTTTCCTTTTATCCATTTACCCGTCCACTTTTACATGAATTTGTGATTTTGATCTGAATTGTCCCTCAAAGGCTCAGTGGTGAAAGCTTGCCCACCCCCAAAATATTCAGAGGCAGAGCTCTTGAGCAACAGTTGGCTCATGACAATCCTGATGGCACCAAGGCACTGATCAACACACCTATGGACTCATAACTGAATGCAGGGAGGGGAAAATACGGGGGTGGGGGGATGACACCTTGCTGGACGAAGTGGATCTGGCCCAGACCTTCCTATCCTGTCCCCTCTGCCCCTCCGGAGCAGCTCCACTCTGCCACTCTCTTCAACAGGGATGCTGCCTCACAAGCAGGCCTACAAACCACTGAGCCAGCAAGGGACAAAAAAGAAAAAAAAAAGATGAACCAAAATGAATCTTCCCTCCTTTTAAGTTATTCATGTATTCTGTCACAGCAACAGAGAGCTAACACAGAATCCACCCATGGATACTCTCTCTGTCTCTCTCTCTCTCTCTCTCTCTCTCTCTCTCTCTCTCTCACACACACACACACACACACACACACACACACACACACACACACACACACACACACGATCATGGTCCTACTGAGTTATACCGCTGAGAGATACACAGGCACCTAGACTATGAAAAGCCCTGTATGAGGTTCTAATCCTGCTTTTAACAGAATGTATCTGCATTATTAGGTGACGCATGATCTGTGTGGGTATCAAGGAGTGTGTGTTTACTGCCAGGTAAAAATAAAGCAAGTTTGAAGAAACCACTCATTTGCTAGCGGGTATGGTATAACATTTTTCTCATGTTCCTTAGTTATCTGTGAATCTCTGATCCATTTGACAGAAACACTCTACTGCCAAAATTATAATCCTAGTATAGGGCTTGTAATTTAATTAAAAAGAATCAATGTATTGAAACCTAATAAAGATCAAGTAAAAGGAAAATGGAGACGAGAGAGCAATGCAGTATTTATCATACATTTCCTAGAAGTTGTTCAAATAGAGTGAAAGCTTTAAGTAAAACTGCACATTACAAGAGAAGAATGTTTTATATTTTAAAAAAATTAGTAGTGATTGTATATAGGTATATAGAGAAATATGTAAGGATAATATAGAGAATTATTTTTCACTTCCATTTTTTTAAGAAAATGACTGTTTAAAACAGCTATATTTCTAGCCAGGCACAGTAGCACAGCTATAATCCCAGCACACTAGCAGGTAGGTAGAAGGATTCCAAGTTAGAGCCCAGCATGGGCAACTTAGTGAGACACTGCCTCAAAATTTTAAAAAAGGGCCAGAGATGTAGCTCAGTGTGAAAGCCCTACATTCAATCCCTAGTACTACAAAAATAATGAACAAATAAAAAATAAATGAGCTATATTCTAAAATTTAAGAACCTTAATTTGAAATTAATCTTACATTTATGAAATATTTTTTAAAGTTTAAAGAAAAGAATATCAGTTACTCAGTATTTTGAAATAATGAACACCTCCTTTTATATAAAATGATAAAAAGAATGAACATTGTATTCTATATTACAAAATATTTGCCCATAATGAGAATGGGTTGTGTAACAAGCTTTAACTGAACAGCAACCTGTATGCTAATGAAGGAAAAAAAGGTCACATATGCAAACTTTCAAAACCTACAGCTGTTATCTGGCTAAGAAAGTAAACACAGATTCCTGCGTATCATGGCTCAGTAGTGGATTACCTTAATGCACTCAGACCACAGTTTGGTAACAAATCTGTCACTTGGCAAGTGAACATATTTTAAACAAATATTCTGGGATATGGACAAAATCATTTCATAGGGGAAAAGGAAATCAAAGGTTATAAAATTTTGCAACTCAATAGGTTCAATGATAAAGATTTAAGAAAACTGTACCAAAAATATAGCTCATCACCTTTAAGAACAAGGTGATTATATATAAAACAAAGTAAGAATCTATAAGAAAAGAGAAAGAAATGAAAAACAGTATTTGTTATCAGGTCACAATTTTGAATATCCAATAAGATTTCTTAAGACTAAAATGATACTAGATGATAACATACCAAAAAAAGAGACTTAATGGTAGCCTCACACTTCTGCTTAGTTAAAAAGTACAGCATATATATACACAAATGGTTATAAAACTTCATGCCAAGAACAAAATAAAATTCACATAGAATCAACTTACAATTAGTTAGGAAGGGGTAGAAGAGACTACAGTAAAATGTTTAAGAAGTGATTTATATTTAAAACAATAATCAATTATGACTTTTCACCTAAGATCTCCCCCCCCCCCCCGCTGCCCCGTACCGGGAATCGAATTCAAAACCTTGCGTGTGCCAGGCAAGCACTGCATCGCTGAGCTAAATCCCCAGCCCCAAGATCTTTTCTTTTTTTTTTTTGCTTTTTTTTTCCGGTACCAGGAATCAAACTCATGACCTTGCGCTTGCCAGGCAGGCGCTGTGCCACTGAGCTAAATCCCCAGCACCCCCAAGATCTTTTCTTAATGAGACACCTATTTATCTTACACTTTTCCTCCTGCCTCATTTACGTCATTTAATTTGTATTGGAATCATTAAAAATCCATCACACTAGAGACAAAAACTGGAAGCAGTGAGTTAATATAGGTTAGATAAAAATAGTAGTTGATATGGATAATCTCCTGTTAAAACCAATTTAACAGTTAAACTGAATACCACATCTTTTTCAAAAGTAAAATGATTCACAGGTCTAGAAAACCTACCCCTTCACCAGTAATCTTCTGGGTTCCATGAATTTCATACAATTGTAGTTGTTTTTCAAACAGTTGTGCAATAGCTCTATGAACAAGTTCATATTGCTCCTATTAGGAAGATAAATGACAAATGGTAAAGATTTAAATAAAACAAGGAAGCATTTAATATAGAAACATCACTCAGAAAGTGAAATAAACAACTATACCTTTGTTTGAACTGCAGAATGCCTTTGTGTTCTCATTTCTTGTATTAAATTAAATACATTAAATTCCTCTGGTATTTTCTAAAACAAAGAATTTAGTATAGACACATCAATTTTGGACAACATCAAGAAAACAGCAAAATACTCATCAACTTTTCAGGCTAGACACCTGCAAACATCTCCTGCACCACCTGCCATGTATCAGACACTGTGCGGCACTGTGGACACAAAGCCAGCTTGACCCTCAGCTGGAAAGCTGGGGAGCCGGATGTGTGACAAACAGAAAGTGAAAGAAATACACACATGCATGGCAGACTCAACGTACAACTTATCTAGGGAGTTGAGAATTTCTTGTGGATAAAAACTTGATGGGAAGGGGAAGGGCAGAAGAAAAAAGGTATCTGGGATCACACTGGAAATGTAAGAAAGGTTTGACTTCCTCCCCAGGCCAGCGTCTCCTGGCCTGGCTCTGTCATGAACCATTATAGGAGCTAGGTAAGAATACAGACACCACAGGCTTCATCTTCAGGGAACGAACGGGTGTGAAACAACTTAGACAATTCCTGTCCATTTGGAACTGTGACTATCAACAGGCAATCTTGCCGTGAGTATATCCTGATATTCTGCTAATTTTTCCATCAAAAAGATGCAAATAAACAGAGGAGAAGCTGGTTGAGGTTTACTGAAGGAGAACTACTAGAACTTGGTGAAGAGTATTTTGGAATGATAAGAAGAATTGAAAATGATTTGCAAGTTTACTGCTTTGAAGTCTTTATAGACAACAAGAGAGTTTCCCATCAGCTCACACCTAAGACGTAAGGTTATATTAATGTTAAAGACAAATTCAATCAAATGGAGACTATGATCAAAATACACAACTTTTGGAATGTTCTGAACATTTCAAAATTCTGAAGAAACTTTCAAAATTTTGTTGGGTTGCATTCATTTAAATGCCTCTTCCCATACCAGTTTTAGTCTTTGACTTTTATGGTCAATGACAAAATTTTTTTTAAATCAACGGCAAAATCTTAATTAAAATTTTCACTGAAAAATGTTCATGGAATTGTAGATTTTGAATGATACAACAGTAAAATTTAAGCTCAGGGGACTTCTTAAGGCACTATTTAAAAAAAATATTACCGGGGGGTGGGGAGGGTGTGGAATACATGGCAGGCAAATAGGGAAAGATGGGGGAAGAAACAAAAAGGATGAGATAAACTAAACACAGCACTGACTTTATTCTTGCAAAACACAGACTGAGAAACTGTTAATCTATAAAGGATTAAAAGCATGTCCATAATGCACAGAAAATTAATGCATTATAGAATTAACAAAAGAACCAAATACACATACAATGAAGAAACCTGTGTTTCTCAAATCTGTAGCAGGATGGAGTGCTGTGCCTACTTATCTTTGTATCTTCCACTGAATCAAGTACAATTTACTAGAAACACTTGTGGTAGAAACAACAACCCTAACACTAACAGTAATGCAAAGTAATAACAAACTAAAGTCCTACAGGTGCTAAATGATAGAGGCAGAACTTTAATATGCACAGTTTGGCTCCAGTTGGTATTTGTAACCCCTGCACTATAGCATCTCCAGTAGGGAGTAAATATTTATTGAACATGGTACACTTAAACCAAGGGTAAATATGAAAGGTCTAAGTTCACATCCCTAAGGCAGGCACTCATTCCCCCAGAACAGAACCTGTCCAATACATCAACTCAAGGAAATGTGCTGCATTTATACGTATATTGGAGACAGGGTCTTCCTACGTAGTTCAGGCTGGTCTTGAACTCTAGATAGCCCAGGCTGGCCTTGAACTGGAAACAATCCTCCTGCCTCAGCCTCCTGAGTGTTGGGATTACAGGCATGCGCCACCACACCCAGCTACCTTTTCAAATCTTCTTACATGGAAAAACTAATTCTGAAAAAGTAACATGTAATGCAAAAGGCATGCTATCATTCTGTGCAATTAAGCTTGAAATTCCAACAGATCAGCTGGACATAATTCTACATAAAAATTATTCTTACCCCAGCTTTTAGTAAATTCCAGGTATAATCGATCGCACAAATGGCACCTGTTCTTCCACAGCCTGCACTAAGGGTATAAAGTTTGAAAGAACAATTTGATATTTATGACAAAAAAATAAACATGAACGGACATGTTAACATTCAGTAACGAAAATAAATTTATTTATTTATGTATGTATGTATGTATTTAGGAGACAGGGTCTGCCTATGTAGTTCAGGCTGGCCTCGAACTCACTATGTAGCCCAGGCTGGCCTTGAACTCACTGATCCTCCTGCCTCAGCTTTGTGAGTGCTGGTACTACAGGATGTGCGCCACCACACCTGGCTTGAAAGATTATTTAAGAAACAAAATATTCTACTCATTTAGTAAACAAATTATAAAATACACACATGACATCATCGTTAACAGTGTTTATATCTTTTTAAAATCTAATTCAAGAAACGTCTACAGGTGACTCAATTATTTTGAGGGTTTACTTTGGAAGCCTAATTCTACCTCGGGAAACTGTGGAGCTTACGAGACGCTCCAGAGACACACACATTCTCTGTTTAGGGTGACTTGTGTTCTGGAGCGGGCCGGGAGACAGCCAGCACTTCCCTCCGCAACACGGGAGGCGGAGGTGGAGACAGCCACCGCCAGGTGCTGTGCGGCAGCACCAGTGCTGCGCCGAGAGCAGAGATGCTGATGTGGCTTTGGTGAGCAATGAAAACATGCTCCAGGCATCACAGGAGTCATTTTTAGGCAGAAGAAGTTGTATTTTAGGGCGTATTTTGAAATTTTTCTTACTATCAGTAGTTTCTTAAACATGTAACCTAGTAATTCTGACAAGCAGTACTTATAAGCAACCTAATTATTAGTACGACTTTTAAAAGCTCTTAATAGTAAACATTACATTAGTCATATAAGAGGTTAGATAGTGAGCATATGAACTGCTGTTTAAAACAGCCAAAATCAGAAGTAAATACATGTTAAATATAAAGTAGTACAGTCATAGTATAGAAAATGCAGAAATATTCTTTTAAAAATATGGTATACACTATCTGTACAATGAAAGGGTACAACCTAAAGCTTTAACAATGGTCATTACTAGTGGAAAAATAATTTCCTTTCTCTTTTTTGTCGATGTGCTTTCTAAGTCATTGTAGTTGACAAACTATTAAAAATATTCAATGATGCATTTTTAAAAATCCAAAATGTTCCTACTGAAACAGACTTATGAACTATACTCACTGACTAAATACCAATGATGGAAAGTAGTACCAGCAAATAACACTGACTGACTTGCAAAGAAGTCAAAACAAAGCAATTTATTTTCTACAGTGACATACTTTTCCTCCCGAACAAGCTAACTATTTAATTCACTGGTCAACTAATCACCGGATTAATTATGGAAAAATTTATTTTAATTGACCAGGTTGTTGGCTGATTTCCAAATCTCTACTAGCAAGTCAATTTCCTAGGCCACAAATAAAAAGCAGCCCTGTTAGCCAGGCATGGTGCACAAGTCTGATATACCAGCACTTTGAGGGGCTGATGCAGGAGGATTGCAAGTTAGAGCTACCTCTCTATTTAAAGAAAAGTAAGAAAAATTGCAGGGGCCGGGGAGCTCAGTGGTACAGCACCTGCCTGGCAAGTGCTATGTCCTGAGTCTGATTCCCCACACCAAAAAAATAAAAAAATAAAAAAATAAAAATTTGTGACTGTTTAAATAATCAGTAAATTTCTCTGTCTAAACATTTTTATTTAGTTTGTGTAACAAACTGGTAGTAGGTACAAGTACCTTGAAAGATAAACTCATGAAAGTTTTATGGACTAACTACAATGATTATAAAGTCTTTACAAGAAACTAATATAAATTAAAAATTTAAGACCATAAAAATTGCCTCAGCATTCAGGTAGCTCTATACTATTTAGCAACCCATACACTAAGACATCTAATAAAATTCCAAAAATTAGGTTTTAAAACATCCTACATTATACATCCCAAAGCTACTGCAAACATTTAATATTTTCATGACTAGTTCAATTTTTTACATTTCCTTACATTCCTGAAGCCACAATAAATTTAGCTTTTAAAAAAGTGAAGTCAAATTGGCTCCTGTATTTTTGTTTAGTATAGTTTTGTGTCTCATTCCTTACTAAATTCCTTGAGGAAAAAGAGCCATCCAAATGAGGCTGTCCACTTTCTTAAGCTTGTTAAAGATGGCAACAATGAGTTCCCCCTTTGAACAGTTACAGGCCACAATCTGGAAGCCCATTGGAGTAGAGAAGCTGTCAGGTAAGACAGGGAATAAAAGAGTGGCAATATCTAAAGAGCCAAGATCATACAGGAATTATGACTGATCAGCCAGAATGCTCATCCTCAATTTCCCTGACCTTAAAAAAAGGAAAGGGACTGGAATGCTTGCTTGCTTTTCATTATAAGCAGGATCAAGTGGCTTATGTGTTAGAAAAATAACCAGAGAGCAGAAGTAACCCAAAATACTCAATTAAGAACAGTTGGCTACCTTAATGCTGTTTTATTTTAGATAAAATATGTAACAGAATTAACCTCTACTCTGCTCCATGCATGTAAAATTAGCTATAGCAGCCCCCTCAAATGAAGTCTCAGATTCATATTCCCAAAAGCCAAAGGCAGAGGTTTACATAATTGCTTACATGCAACTAATCTGCAAAGAACAGCTGAATTTCAAACATTAACTCAATCAATGAAACAATTTCTACATATTATATATAAATACTTTAAACAAGGAAGCCAGTAATCATCCAGCCTCAGGTAATCCCTAAAATAATCTTGCTATAAAGCATAATTTAATAATGATATCTTAGTAAATGTGTATCAATAGTTTATATTACCTTGCTGTAAGAATGATAGCTTCCTGCTCTATCTACATTTCAGTAGCCATAAAATACAATTTCATGATATGACAGGCAATGCTGCAAACGTGGAACCTGATGTTTTCAGGAATGGAAACAGCATTTGAGTTCTTCATCAATTCTAAAACGCACTTTTTAATTTACATGGCAACAGCTCTGAAATTAGTACATCTCATGTCAAAGACTTGTCAAACAATCTCTTCCCCTTGAAAATGGCAATAACTTCTCATTTTAATGTACATAAAGTAACAGTGTGTCTTAAAGCCAGGGGTGTCTTAGATCAATATATACATACATATCTAAATGTATTAAAAAAATCTGACACCAATGATATAATGCCAGTATCACAAAAAATTGCCTCACCATTTTATCTGAGAAACTGAGTTGAAAAATTATTAATTTCATTTTATTCTTAATGCAAGCTTTAATCTCCTTAGGAAAAAACAGTAATGTCTGATTCATAAGACCTCCACCCACATAAAAATGTTTGTAAGTCTTTGTTTTTGCTTGTGATTAATACCGAGAATACTACTAAACTGACGCTGAATGGCAGAGCGAAGAACGAGGCTAAACTGGTACAGCAGAGTACAGCTACAGCTCCCTACCGCGAGAGGAGCCTTTTGAAATAAATGCTGTTGTAATGGTAAATTTACACAGTCTATCAATCAGATTAGATGACATCAATTTAAGGCTGTAGTTTTAAATATACTATAATAAGGCTAGGAGCAGTTTAGGATAAATATGAAAGATCTAAGTTCACATCATATTGACTCAGAAATAAAAACTTACTGAATTTACATCATACTTTAAGTACTGTATCCATACACGTGGAAAACTCTTTCGTACCTGCAGTGAATACAAATTGGCACGTCTTCGTGCTCTTGGTACTTCCTCATTAAGCTTATCATATCCAGGATGGAGTCAAATGATGAAGGGACATCATGGTCAGGCCAGTTCACATAATGAAACTGATACAGCCTACGAGATTCCTTCATAAAAAGTAGAAAATCAGTATCCATGAAAGTACCATTTATAATTTTTTTTTTTTGAGGCAGGGTCTCGATACGCGGTTCAGGCGGGCCTTTCTGCCTCAGCCTCCTCAGTGCTGGGATTTCAGGCAGGAGTCACCATGCCTGGCTACATTTGTAAATTTAAAAACTACATTTCATTCAGTTGTCATTTACAAGATATTTGTGAGGTGTTCAACATTATCTTAAAAGGAAAAACGCAAATAAATGACAGCTTGTATTTTTTAATTGCTTATCACACATGCTAATTACTGATGTCAATGGCTCCACATGTGACAGTTTATTTTACTCTCCCTGAGGAAGGTAGTATTGATAAGGAAACTGAGACAGAAAGATTAAATAATCTGCATAAACTGCCAGAGGAGATGACAAATGTGGGATCCAACTCAGGTGGCCCTACCTCTTGAATATTCCTGTTACCATAACACTATGTACGCTAATTCATCCACACTATTACATAGACCAAGAAAATATTAAACTAAAAAAGAACCCAGAAACCAATGTATCCAACCTCAACCCATTTGTCTTATTAATTAATATAGATCAGTTCTCAAACTATGGTCTGTGTAGGTCCTTGTGACTTCTCAATACTTAGGGGTGAAAGTGGGGAAATGTGAATTTTAAACTATTTTTGGAATACCACCAAGGTGCTATTTACCTTTTCCTTTAACAGGCTAGTAGAAGACATGCTGGTATATTCCTGTCTTTAAAGCTTTTCTCAATTTTAATTTCAATTGCAGTCAATCTTAAAAGATATAACCCACATAAATAAAAGCTCTCTGAGAGCACCAGTAATCTTTAAGAGTGTAAAGAAGTCACAAAATGATGTCAGAAAATGTTCTGAGAACTGTTATTCTAGGAGTTAGTAGAAACAACAGGGCTTAGAATCTGGGCCAAACTATACAAGCCATTTCCTGAGTCCTGCAGGTGACCACTTCACGTCTCAAAGCCTCTGCACACCCTGCTATGGGATGCAGGGGAGCGGCTGTCCTACTGCTGATTTTCCCGACGGACCACAGTTCAGTAAGGTACTCAGAGATGGAAAAAAGCAACCGAAGTACACTAACTCACTCAGCTGAAAGGACATGTTAAAGCTGCAGGTTGGAAGTACTGGAACTATCCACTAATGAACAGGAAGGAACAAGGTCTTTTAAGGCATTATTTCAGGATGCTACTTATAATGACCCAAAAGTTAAGATACTAAAAACAAAGATGAGACAGCTGGGAGGCATTTTTCCAACGACCAATAGACTTTTCCTCCATTCTATCCTACAGAAATTATCATTTTTTAGTAACTCTGAAATGCTGAAGTCAACAGCCTCAAGAAAAATAATACATATCTGAATGAAGATTTGGCTTGGAAGGTGACCTGTTTCATCCTAAAATATTATAAACTAGTAAAGGTGAGTAACAATTATGTAAATAATACTAAAATCTGCTTGCTGCAACAGAGGAAAACAATTTGTAGCAAGAAAGCATAATTATACCAAGTATAACAAATGTAACTCAGGGAAAGCTTCTTTAAATAAATTACGATTTATTATTGTGCAACTGGATAAGCATAAGGCTCATACACTAAATAAAACACTATCCTCTGAATTTCTTCATTATTTTATCTAACTAAAACCATTCACAAATTTCCTTAACTATAGAAGAAAGAATACTCTTTGTATATCTTCTCTTCGAAAACTATTCTTAGAGAGTGTCTAATAGAAAGTACTTACATTTTGAAATTCAAGTAACAGTGTCCTAATGAAGTAATCTGGTCTTGCCTGCTCATCTTCCTAAAGACAAGAAATGTTGTAAGTGAAAACATTAAAACAAAAAACATACATATATCAAAACAAAATACTTGAAGTCCATAATATAACATTAAACTTTAAAATCCCTTCTTTATAAGCGGGTATACAGTTCAAGGGTTGAGTGCTTGCCTCAGTGGTAGAGGGCCTCAGTTCAATCACCAGCACAACAAGGAGGCTGGTAGAGACACCTGGGAATGAGGCTCACTGTAAGGTCACCAAAAAAACCTATCCCCCAACTTAACCCTCCACATGTCAAAATGAGCACATTCTAACCAGAGCCCCTGAGTATTTACTGCATATTAAATCCAAAGAGTTCAAGTTGATTTTAGTTTCAACAATAAAAAAATCACATTGCATTTATAAAGTAGACAGCCTAATGCAGCTTGAATTCTTTTCGATATCAACACAGGAAGCACTAACTTTAGGTATGTATACACATCAGAGGAATTCAGAAGCTTTGAAATAAAAATATGAAAATTATAAATGAGATCTGGAATCCACTGATGACAAGTAGAATAACAAAAAATATATTCTGTTTTATAGAAGAGAAAGACAAGGCTGAGAATTTAGCTCAGTGGCACAGCGCCTGCCTGGCAAGCACAAGGTGGTGAGTTTGATTCCCGGTACCGAGAAAAAAAAAAAAAAGAAGAGAAAGACAAAGGCAATTCTGGGACAGAAAATTCAACAGTTAACTTTGTGCATCAGGTTGGTCAGGCTATAGAGAGCCTGGGGAGTGTGTTATTCTGTGTACTTCTATGAGGGAGTTTTTTAGGTGACTTGGACATGTAGACTCATGGCTTTGAATAGAGTAGAGTATTCTTCACAATGACGGGTCCCGTCCAATCACCTGCAGGTCTGAGTAAACCGAAGGCCCAGCCTCCCACAGCAAGAGCGATTACCCAGGCCCTTTGTCCATCCATAGCATCAGCCCTTCCCAGTTCTGCACCTGCTGCTGCGGAGGGAGCATTAGCTCTCTGGGCCTGCCGGCTTCCAGCCTTGGACTGCACCGGCAGCATCGCCCTCATCCCCCACCCAGCAGGATCTGGGCTTGCCAGCCTCCTTAATTTCGCGAGCCAATTGCTTAAAATAAAACTCCTTGCACACAGTACTCTTCCATTACCCCTACACACCTATCTTACTGGTTCTATTTCTCTGAAGAGTCCTCACCAATACAGGGAAATTGTTTCATTTCATAGGTGCTCAATCATGGCTTCTCAGTTGAAAAATAAAATATTATTTTGTGTAGGTGTTTAAGAAAGATGGTATCATCTGGCACCTAAAGAAAATTATCCCAATGCTTGGCTCACTAGGATTTTACTTTTGTATGTCCTCTTATTCTGTTTTTCCCCTTTCTTTCTTGTTTTTAAATTCATTTTCTCTGATCTCTCCTGCATAAATTTTTGAGCTTGAATTCATTTCCAGAGATCATCGAAAGTATAAGATGTACATTTTAAGTTTCATTATCAAATTATCTTCCATTATGGATCAATATTAACATCCAAGAAGAAGTAAAATTTTCACATAATTGTAACAACTTGGGAAAAGATAACAGATATGAATGGTTAACATTACATGCTGTGCTTCAGTCATAAGGTCTTTCTCATTTTTCTGATTTGAAATAAATACACCAATTTCCAAATAAATCATTCAAAGCACACAGTTACTGTTTACTCATATATACATAATTACCATCAAAGGCTAACACAAAAATTGATGTACAATACAGTGAAGTTATGCATTTATTAAAAGTCCCAAAGCATTTAAATTTCAAAGTAGATAAATAAACATTACTATTATTTATTATAAGTTAATGTAGGTTTATATAGAATTGTAAGACACTTGGGTTTGTACCACATTGCAATGTAATTTTTAAACAATGTAACAAAAATAGGTACTTACACAAGAAATTTTAAATGGTGCAAACGTTATAGGGTCTTCCCCATACAAAGGCCAATAGCGCTCACATTTTTTCTGTTGTCAAAGAAAAAAAGGTAAAATTTTGTGTTTTCCTGAGATTAGCAGGCAAGGAACTAGCAGCGATAAATAAGCCGTATTCTAGTATCATTAATGCTCAGTCACTGGGTCCTCACTAAGGTTGGTTCTGAAAACTTAATGAGTAACAGTGTGTAAACTGTCTGCCACTACCTCCTATGTTTCCGGGGTACACCAGATTTCTCCCTTTAAAAAAGAAAAAGTGCTTTCAATAAGTAGCCAGCACATGGAGGTCCATTAAGGAGACAGAGGTCCAGCACAAGTTTTAATGCTCTAATGTGACAATCTCTAGCGCCCTGGCTAAATTCCCATGAAGTGTAAATTCCAGAACACAGTGGAAAGAGAATATTTTGCTTGGTATCAGAAGAATTCTCCAAGTATAAGTTTTACTGTTTTATTGGCTGCTAATTCTTTATCTGTAAAAATAGGAACAATAAAGCCAAGCATGGTGCCACATGCCTATAATCCCAATACTCAGGAAGGCTGAATCAGGAGGATCTCTGAGTTTGAGGTCAGCATAGGATACCAGTGAGCTCAAGGCCAGTCTGAATTACATATAGAGATATCTCCAAAATACTAATAAAGGGGCTGGGGATTTAGCTCAGCGGCAAAGCGGCTGCCTGGCAAGCGCAAGGTCGTGAGTTCGGTTCCCGGTACCGGAGAAAAACCAAAATAAATAAATAAATAAACAAAATACTAATAAAAAAGGAACAATAACCTATATTTTATAGGATTATTTTGTGTACTAATTAAGAGTGTATTTCAAATGTTCTAGTGACGTAACAAATCCTAAGTATAATGTAGTATTTTAGCTATCCAATTTTATTTGAGATTACAAGTATAAGCAGTTTCCCATCTTTCCTTCCCTTTTCAAATTGGTACAGGAATAGTGCAACACAATTTTCATTGGTTTCTAACACCAATCCCCTTGATTTCGAAAAGTAGGTAAGTGAATAAAAAGCCTAACCTGATAGAATACACAGCATGTGGTGATTTCTCGTTCTAGGAAATGATGCAATTTTTATGAAGATCCAATAAAATGAAAGCTTATAATTTACCATCTAGCTTAAAATATACATTCTAGCAGTAAAAACTATATCAATTCATGAATTAAGTTTAATTGATAAATAAAATATTGTATGTGTTAAGTGGGGTAACATGATACTTCAATAGATGTATACATGTGTAATGTTTAAATGAGGTTAAATATACCCATCGACTCATTTATCATTTTTATGATAAAAAATTATAAAATCTTTTCTTTTAGCTTCCTGAAATATATAGTACACTACTATTATCTAGTCACCCTACTAAAAAACCACAGCAGAAATTCTTCCTCCTAACCACAGTTCATGAATTTCTTTTCTTTTTTTTGAGACAGGGTTTCACCATGTAGTTCAGGCTGGCCTTGAACTCACTTTGTAGCCCAGGCTGGCCTCAAACTCACAGTGATTCTCCTGCCTCAGCCTCCTGAGTGCTGGGATTACGGGCATGGGCCACCATACCCAGCATGAGTTTTAAATTAAATTCTCATAGTTCCAAAAATAGTAAGTGGAGTCATTTACACTTATGAACTGAATGAACTATAAGTTGACTATACTGAATATATGGCAATAAACTAGACATTAATGTTCTAGACACTTAATGAAGTCACAGATTACCTCCCCAAACTCCTTTCCTAGCAGTTTTAAAAAAATGAAATGAAATTGTTTAGAGAATTGTTTTTTTTTTATTTTTATACTTTGATCCTCTATTTGGTAAGGTTTTAATCTTTTAAATTAAACAGAAAACAAGTTGTGGGAGATTACATTAGGCAGGAATGGAAAGCTGTATGGATAATATGCCGCTGACTCAGCTGAGAGTTATATTGGTGGTATAAAACTAGTAACACCTGATACCAAAGTTCTGTGCCAAATATCATAGATGCACAACCTGCCATTCTGCAAGGTGCACATTCACGTGGAGATGGGACCCTGAGGCTGCAACAGCAGACCACAGCATGGTCAAAGTGCTGAGGAAGAGTAGATTTCCCTGGGTCCTCATCTCTGCTCTTTCTGTTAGGTCACATTCAAGGTCAGATCAGCCAATAAATTATAAGTCTTTACTCAAAATCTAGTACAGGCTGAGAACTGCTAATCCGAAAGTCTGAAACCAGAAATGCTCTAAAAGTCAAAGATTTTTGAGCTGGTGCTCAAAGGTTTCAGATTCTGTAGGTTGTTCAGCTGGCAAAGTTTAGGCAATTATTTCAATATCTGAAAAACTCCAAACTCTAACGCTTTTGGTTCCAAACATTTCAGACCAGAGGGAGATCAATACCTCTCTCTCTCCCTCTCCCTCTCCTTTCCTTTCTCTCTCTCTCTCTCTCTCCCTCCCTCCCTCCTTTTGTGATGGATATGGCAGTTGAATCCACAGCCTTTGCACTGGGCTAATTCCTAGCCCTTTGGCTCAATCATTAAATTACTCAAGCTGGGCTCAAACTTTCAATCCTCCTGCCTCAGCCTCCCAGAGTATCACAGGCATGTGTCACCACACCTCACTTCAGACAAGAGCTCCTCACTTGGGAGAAGGGAAAGAAGGAGAAATTTTGTATGTATGTGTATACAGGATAGTTAACATAGTTGTTCTACTGTCTTCTACTTCTTTGCTGAAAGAAACTGTCAATGAGTCCTTAATTGATCAGTATTGCATGTCTGTTTTCATGAGAAACCCCTTTGAAGATATCAATATGTAATACAACAAGCATTGTTAATTTCCTACTACTTTGTTTGTAACTCTGTATTGTCTGTATTGTTCTTTTGCTATTTTGTAAAAGGTTGTCTGTCTGTTAATGTTTTCCTCCTTTTATTTTTAAAATTTTTTTTAAAAAAAAGAGCTCCTCACTTGGTACTAACAAAACACTAAAAATCACAAAATCTTTCCTTCAAGAAACTACACTCAGTATAACTTAATTTTTCATCAGGCAGTGTTACCCCTGAAAAATAATGAGCTCATTAACAGAATGAAAAGAAAAAGTCCTAAACCTTCACAGTAACCTAATATAAGCTGAGTAAAATTTAAATTTCCTAATGCAACCAATTAATAGTAACAGTGCATGCTAACAATACCTGAATGGTTTTATTGTTAATTCCTAAAGTATATTTCCTAACTTCAGACTGTTCATTTTCTGTCCAGTATTATCTAATGTGTATACAGTATAGTTCAGGAGGATCAAGTAACAGAAATTATGTTAAAATGTTTCCCAATTATTTATATAACATTCCACATAACTAAAAGGCAGAGTAACTTCTTTTTTGTAACATATCCATTACTGAAATGTAGCTTTAAGAATTTTTACCTCTTAAAAATGATTTTTAGTTTACTAACAAACTACATTGCAACAAAACCTCAAATAAAATAAAATCTGTACATAACTTGCACTTCACATGTGTGTCCTATGTTTACAGAAGGCCACATTTGAAGTTTTACTTAAGTACCTAGTTTTAAATAAACATATTATTTCCTAAGAAGACTTCAGAAATGACACTATGGTTTCTATATTTTAAAATTAACTTACACACAGTATCAGATTAAAAGAAAATCAGAGTGAGGAATTTTCTTATCTAAGCTTTGAAGATAGAAAAAACAAACAAGATATTGGTATTTTCATAGGGGTATAATCAGAATATTCAAGGTATAAATTGGTGATAAAGAGATTTACAGTATTTAACACATTCTCACTTGTTTAATTTTATTCCTATTTTTAAAATATTTCTCTACTTTAGTCCATAACTGGTGTTCTACTTAACACTGCAAAATATTTGAAGACTACTAAGTAGCAATACCAAATTATTTTAATTATATCATAAAACATACTTAGAAAATGTTTAAAAATTATTTGCTTTAGAGATTATTTTATTCTTTGTATCACATAAAAGCAATAGCATAACACAAAAAAGTAATTGCTTTAATTACTTGGCTTTAGGCTAGCTATCCTAAGAAAGTAAGAGGCTAATCTAACTGTAAAGATGAAAAACTATGAATAGGTGTACGTACCCTGCCCATCTCGAATTCCCGGCAAGCCATTACAATAATCTGAAAAGGTGAAGGGGCAGAGTAAAGCACGTATCATTCAAAAACAACGCAATCAAAATATGAAATCTCAGGAAATACTTTCACCCTGTAGAAAAATACACATGACCTACCTGAAAAAGTCATTTTAATATCAAAAGCATATCTTTTAAATAAGGGCTAACTATACAGCAATAAATGGGAGTCCAATTAATGTGGCTTAATTTGACTTTTGAAATGATATTAAAACTCCATTTTAGAATATTTACCTAATTAAACAGTGCTTTTTAGTCAATACTGATTATGCAAAATAATTTAGTAGTGCTGTCTAAAATTTAAATGCATTAAACTTAACATTGTCTTTAAACGTATCTTTAGAATTACTGTATTTCTGGACTCACTAGGTTTCCACGGAAAGAAACCTACTGCAGCGTCCTCAACAGAAGAGTAAGAACTCCTTGTTTCTGATTTTCCATCTCCACGCAACCAACAGCACCAGCAGGCAAATGCTTTGGTTCCAAGAGTACAAAGCAGAACAGGGTGGCTCTTTGCAGTGTCCCAACTTACTCACTTCCTTGCTTCCAAACCTCGCAACACTGTTCCCCTCATCCAGGGGGAGCAGGGAACTGAACTGCCCACACTTTGATACGCTCCTAACTGAGGTCTTGGGGGAGGGGGGAGGCCGCCGCACACTTTCTCTTACACGTCACCCAATAATTTATAGCTATGTGCTCACTGCCCGAAGGGACTCACAAGGGGCTCAGACTAGAAAAACGTGAAGAACGTAAGTGCACTGACAAGCATTTCACTGACCCGAAAAACACTATTTCCTGCCTTTTTAAAGTTATTTGGTGACTGTCTCATCAGTCACCAACTTAGGGCAAGGTTTAAATTACTACCATACTCTCTTCTTCCAATACTGAGACTGGTCCGTCAGAATTTAATGAGACATCCAAGAAATCAGTTTTGTCTACTTTGTAAACGTTAGCAATAACTAAACATAGTACCATGGCCGAAATGTCCTCTCCTTCCTTAGTCAGTGAACACCCTATGTCATTACATAAAACTTCTCAAAATGTATTATGAAATGTGAAGTACTTACTACAACATTGTACTCCCATATCATCCTCCAAAAATCTATTACTGTATTTGCTAAAGGTCCTTGGGTTGCCACATACGCTTTCGGCCCATAGACACCCTAAAATGGTTAAAAGTAAATTTCACATTTATAATGATTACCACAAATACTTGTTATCTAAATTTTAACATTTCAAACTTATTAGTGATAGTGTTTTTATCTAAAGCATTTTAAAATAATTTTTCTTCATACTACATAAAAACATGGCAAAAATACATCAATTCACTTCAGCTTCTGGTAACTGTTACTATTTTTTTGAGTTTATTAGACATGTTTACAAATTCATATTTAAGGACACCTTTATACTATTGAAAAAATATTACTTACCTAAGAATTAAAAACAAAAGTCCTAATACCTAGTCAACAAAGCTGACAGGAGAAGAATATAAAAGCAGGCGCTGATTCTAAAAAGAATATTTCAATCAGTTCACAGTTTCTTCTTAACTACTTTCTTCCATGGCTACCTTTCATTATCTATTTACTCAACTTTAAGTTTACTGAACTCCTACTATGAAGCTTTTAAATAAGAAACCCAAGAATAGACCAGATATGACCGTGGACTAAGATAAACACTGGTACAGAAACTGAGTCATACAGTGAATCAGTGTCATTAAACACAATTAAAAACTAGAACTTTTAACACGTCCTTATAAAAGAATGTGAATGTTGACAACACTTAAAATAGTGAACTACCTATTTAGTAGTTTTTGTTTAATCTATTAATTTTGGCTTTTACTGCAATTATAATGAACTACCTACAAAAAATTTTTGCAACCATGACTGTTCAATATTGACGAAGACAGTACTGACTTTAACACATAAACTATTAATACCCAACAATTTTGTCAACATTGTAAAAAATTTTGTGATGCTTAAACATTAAATATAACTTGAAATAGTACTATTGTATAATTAGATTACCAATCAAAGAGCTTACAGAACAAATTAGAGCCTTTCATTTAGCTAAACAAGTGCACTTTGTAATGTCATTTTCTATTAATAACTGTATAATAACTTGCCTACTTTGGTCAAAGGGTAACCAACTTTATCTTTAAAAGAGTATATTTAAAGCCAGGTATGGTGGTGCATGCCTGTAATCCAAGCACTGGGGAGGACTGCTACAGCAGGAGGTCAAGGCCATCCTGGGCTACATATTGAGCTGAAGGACAGCCTGAATACATAATGAGACCCTGTCTCAAAAAAACAGAACAAAACAAAACAACTGTATTTAAACTTGGATGTGATTTATCACTTAAAATATAGTAGTAACAATTCTTAAATGTCTGTTATGCTCTATAATTTTAAATTGGTATTTCCCAGTAAATACAGCCCTACTCATTTATCCTAAAAAACTATTCACTAGAACAAAGATTTTCTGTGATAACTGCTTTCAAGAAAAAAATGGAAACAAGCTACATGGTTCAACAACAGGGTATGACTATGTGCATTCGTATTGCTAAATTCAAGAGGTCATTTAGAAGATGAAGTTATAACAAGGAGTATTTACAGGCCTTCAATGGAAAAGAAGAAACAAAACAGAAAAGCATTTTTGCAATCACAAAACTAAGTAAAATCTGCATGTCTATACGAGTATAGAGGATGGGAGGAAGGCACAAGAAAATGTGTGAAGGCAGTGATCGTCTTTTTGTTCCTTTTGCTGTTAAAACCATGCTTGGGCAACTTAAAAAACTTTACTAAAACTGGTATATAAGAAGCAATTAAGATTACAAAAAAAAATCACTTAAATACATACCTTAATAAAATTTGCATTGATATAGTCTGAATCTTGAGAAGGAGTCTTTAAAGTCAACTTAACTCTGCTGTGATCAACTACAAGGAAAAGGAAAAAAACTGCATTAGTTACATCAGGCTAGCACTCATGAACTTACTAATGAAGGGTAAGGAAGGTTAAGAAGACACGCAGAACGTTTACCTTTTCCTCGCAGTACCGGGAATGGAGGGCAGGGCATTGTGCGTATCAGGTGTGTGCTTTGCTGTGGGGCCACATCCTCAGCTGCCATTGCTCTATTTTCACACAAGGTCTTGCTACGCTGCCCAGGCTGCCCTCAAACCTGCCATCGCCCTGCCTCAGTGCCTGGTATCAAACTGAGGACCTCACACATGCCAGGCAAGTGCTGTCCACTGAGCTATACCCTAGCTTTTTTTTTTTTTTTTTTTTTTTAACTCTGAAAGGGTCAACTACAATGAATAACTTACTTTCCCTTGGTCCAAACTGTATAGACAGTACTAAGGTCCAGTTCTGCTAACATATGACTTTTGATGAAATCTCATCTAGAAATTTATAGGAGGAGATATACAAGACACACAGGCCCTTCATGAAAATTATGCACCTTGTGTGTACAAGAAAATGTTTCTATGTTAATCAATGCTTTGTTAATTTATTTCATTCATCCTACATATCCTACCCTCTTTCTATGCCATCTGCCTTAAGAAATGTGCACACCCAAAAACCTGCTGCTTCTGGTAAATGAGAATATCCAGCTGTTAAGACTGATGCTAACAATGGTGAAAAAACCACACAAACCTTCTCCTTGCCATGTGCCAGTAAGAAGCGGTCCAGAATACTTCCTCTTACTCACACAGCCCATCGGTCTCTAGTCGAAGTATTTCAAAGCAGAGTACAGCAAGCAGCAGGCTTACCAGTGGATTCCCCACAAATGTTTCTGCTGTCATGAATCCAAAGAAGAACTGTGGCTCTCAGACGACAGACTGGCTGCCTGCATGGCAGGCTGGCTACATGCAGGCTGGGAATTTGTGTTTTTAAAAAAAGTTTTCTAAGATGAAAAAACTAAAGCATATACAAAATAGAACTGTGTAACGAATGCTCGTACATCTACTACCCACCTGCAATAATTAATGTTTTTGCCAGTCTTCTTTCATCTACTGCCAATTCAACAGGTGGAGATGGGGAAAGTAAATTAAAACAGTAAAAGATTTTTGGCAGTCTATATTATACACTAAGTTTGATTCAGTAAGTTCTTATTGAAAACTCCCCATTTACACTCTAAAGCACAAACATACTAGCCCTGGCCTTATATCGTAGGGGCACAGTATATTATTAGGAATTCTAAAATCATTATTACTTTGGTCATGTAACACATGCACATATATATATTTTAATGTTTTCACTGGTGTTATTAATCATAAAAAAATCTAAATATGTAAGAAAAAACAATTTCCTTTCCATAATTCTGCTGACTGCCTCTATAACCTCCCAAGAGTCCAAATTCAAAAAGATAAATCAATACTGGCCACACACAAGTCTCTAAAACAGTACCCCTGCCCTGTACTGAACAAACATTAACAACCAGGGGCAACAAAAAGAAAAGATATAAATACAATCACCTCCAAGGAAACAGAGCTATTAATTAAGTCTTAGCTCTGGGAAATGAACATTGGACTAGGCAGAGCACCCAGACTCAGGGCTTCTAAAGGACAGCTTGGCTTTGGCAGACAAGGTGGGGCGTCTCTAGATCAAATAGTGCAGAACTTCCTCAATGTGCTGTCTGTAGCCAGGACAGTTCAAAGACTCTTACAACTTAGATTTTTTTCTTTTTTGGTGTGGTCCTGGGGACTGAACCCAGAGGTGCTTTACAGAGCTCCATTCCCTAGCCCTTTTTATTTTGAGACCGGGTCTCACTAAACTGCCCAGGCTGGCTTCCAACTCGTGAGTCTCCAGCCTCAACCTCCTGAGTAGCTGGGCTCATAAGTGTACCACAATGTCTAACCTACCACTCAATAAGATTTAAAACAATTTTTAAATGTATAAATGATTTGAATAGATTTCACCCAAGAAATACAAATGGCTTATAGCATAAGAAAAGGTACAAATGAGAACCATGAGAACCACTAAATAACTATAATCAAAGCTTCCAAAGCCAGCATACTGTGCACTCCTAGCAGCCCCAGCTGTTCAAGAGGCTGATATGCAAGGAACACTTGAGGCAGGAGCTCCAGATCAGTCTGGGCAACATATTGAGAAGCAGCCTCAAACAAAGAACCAAATGAAAACCTGATGGGGTATGTTACGATGGGGATGTGAAAAGGCTGCACCCCTTCCGTCACCGCTGAAGACAGAAAATGGAGTAGCCACTATGCAATACAGCTTAGCAACTTCTTAAGAAGTAGACTGTAAGCTTCTAAAGATTCAACAATTTAATTCCCAGTATATATCTAAGGTAAGTAAAATCTCACATCCACAGACTTATATGGAAATACTTATAGCAGCACTGTTCGTAATGATTATCAGCTGGTGAATGGATTAAAAAAAGTGGTATATCCATACAATGAAATATTCCTCAACAACAAAAAGGAACAAAGTACTGATATATCAACACAACTGGATCTCCAAAATATGCTAAAAATGAAAGTCAGGCACAACAGACTACATATTGCATGATTATGTCTGTATTAAATTTTAAAAAAGAACCTGTAGAAACAGCAGATTAGCAATAGAGATTAGCAATTACTAATACTGATGACTACAAATCTTTTGGGAGTTTTGGAATGTCCTGAAACTGGATTATGCTAATTGCTTTACAACTTTACAAATTTACTAAAAAAAAAAAAAAGTCATGGAATTATACAAATCAGATCTCAGAATTATTTAAAAAATGTTTTTGCAAATACTGGACATGTTGAACACTCAAAGGAAACTGGCAAATTATTTTTAACAATAAGTAAATATGTATCTATAAATATAATTACTTTCAATGTGATTTGCCAAATCAAAATAGGAAGCTTATTGGAAATCAACTTCTCAAATCTTAAATATTCTAAAGAAAAAAAGGCTGTCACTTTTGACTCTAGCCCAATAATGAAGAGCTCAGAGCAGCAGCTGGCTGATGGTTTTCATCAAAGCTCTAAAAGGTTCGCCATCACTGCTGCAGGACAGGCCATTCAGCCTCCGGAACACTAAGGTGGGCGGGCTGCATCCATGCACTGTTGGGCGTGTAGCACTATCCCTAGACTCTACACACCTCTAAACCCCAGATACGACAGTCAACTGACACTCTGAGGGGAAAACCATTCACTCTGACAATCACTGTTTTGCGTATCAACTGCCTTCACTTAAATTCTCACTCCAAACTACTGACGCTATGCAGTCATTTAGTCGCTGCATCTCGATGTCCCACCTGTAGAACGGCATACACTAGCACCTGCCTCATAGTTCTGCTGTGATGACTACCATAAAAACCCATTTATCCCAGAGATCAGTAAACAATGTAAATCAGTGCTTTTATTTTTCAGGGGCAAGCTTAACAGCTTATCACTAACCTCCCCCTTTATTCAAAATTGTTCTCCTATTCCCAGCTTTGCCCAGGTCCCTGGCTCCTGCTTTATTATTCTCGATAGCACTAATCATCACCTAACAGACTATGTATGCTAATTTGTGCTTACTGTTTACCACCAAGACTAGAATGTAAACTACACAAGGGCAGAGATTCTTGCCAGTGTTGTTTCTGCCCATAGTATACACCTAAAACCTGGAGCCATTTAAGACTTCTTTCCCTAGATGACAGAAAAGCGACCTATCTGATCCCAGAGAACACCACCTCCAGATGATCTGTCCCTCAAGGAAGTGTCCAGAAACCCATGGCAAATCCTGGTCCCACGGTCCAAATGCTCACGTCCTCCCAAATGCCTGTACCGATGCCGAAACCTCTGCCACAGCATGAGAGGCAGGGCACTAGGAGGTGACTGGTACCCTCAAGCCCACAGGAGAGCACACAGGAAGGGGGGCCCTGACCAGGCGCCAGGCTGTTCAGCTGGTGCCACGACCTTGCACTTCCCTGGCTCTAGCACTGTAAGAAACATTTTTGTCATTAGAAAGTCACACAATTTACAGTACTTTTTTGTTACAGCAGCCTGAATGGACTGAAACATCAAACAGATGGTAAGAAAAGTGGGGGGTGTTTTGCAAAGCCCTAATGAGTACAGTTACTGTGCTAGATTAATATAAAATCCTTAGACCTATCTATCACTAAAAATAACCCTACAAACTATTATTATTTTCTCCATTTTACAGATGAGGAAACCCAGACACAGAGGATGAGACCAACATCTTACAGCTAACAAGGATTTGAACTTCCTGCCAGAGCTCTTCATCATTACCGTACGCTGCAACTTGTTAACTCTGCTAACACATTCCACAGCTGAGAAATGAAAGATCAGCCAGGAATGGTGCTGCCTGCATGCAATTACAGCTACCTGGGGAGCTGAGGCAGGAGGATCTCAAGTTCGAGACCAGCCTAGACATTCGGCAAGACCCTGTTTCAAAGTTTAAAAGTGGCGGATGTAGCTCAGTGGTAGTGCACTTGCCTAGCAGGAGCCAGGCACTGCATTCAATCCTCAATGTTGCAGGAAGAGGAAGATGAAGATAATTAAACTGGTGAGTAACAGAGGGAAGAAAGGAGAGGGAGAAGATGATGTAAACGACAGAGACCATAGGAGAAGAGAATTTCACAAACAGATACTGGCCAACGGTGTCAAAATACTTAACAGAAAAGAATGACGCTAAAAAAACACTGAATCTGGCAATGGAGAAAGCCTCTTGGAACCCCTATCAAGGATATGTTTTCTAAGCATGGGCTCAGAGATACTGAGGATGGCTGACAAATGAGGGTCAGAGGCATCTTAGGGTTCATTTCTTCATGCAAAGTTAAGGTTCTTATTGTGAACAGGTAACAAACAAACCAGTAATTTTAGCATTTTACAAAAATTTTAATACAATTAGCTTCTTTGGATGAAGAGTCTTTAAAAGATACTCTCATCTGGAATTCTGGTATTTAAAACAATTTACTATGAGAGCAACTCTGATGCGTAACAAAAAAACCACACACCAACAAAAACCAGTATCAAAAGGAAAAACAAGTACAATTACAAATGATTATGTTGTAGTGTACCTTGAAAAAGAGGTTAATTACTACCTCCTTAACAATCAAACTCAGGAAAGATAAAGGGTGTTAGGATACAAAAGGCTAATTGCATTTCTATTTGTTCCATCAAGGGCATTTCAAACTTACATGGCAGTATGTCCTTATATCTGTTCTTCTTAACATTCTCTTCTTTTTCTCCAGTGGCTGTGGGATATATCTTTTCTGTCCTATATTTGGTAGACAATCTTCTTAATCGCTTAAAATACAAGAAAATAAAATTCACATTTAGCAAAACATTGTTATGTTTAAAATGTTAATGACTCTCAAATAGCTCCTCATTAAATCTGCTGACCCGTTTCCTCGTAACTAATTTGCTTCTTGTTCTTGGCTCTTACTTTTCCCACCTCTTACTAATAACCTAAAAGACAGTTTCCTTTTAGCATAAGTGCAAACATAAGATTAGTACTTATTCCAAATGAGTGACAATGAAGAGAACAACCAGAATAAAAGTAAGTACCTTTATTTAAAGATATCGCAATAAGCTGAGTCAGAATATTACCTCACTCTTTAATGTAGTCAGGTAACTTCTGTTCTAAGGGTCTCAATAACCTAACCAAGTTTTAAAGTCATGCCTAAAAGAACTGTGCACCAGTTTCTTTATTCCCTCTCTCAGTACACCATGAACACCCATGATGTGCCAGGCTCTCCTCAAGGCATAACCTAATAATTACTTATAAGACGCTGCAAAACAAGGTTCTTTCATATTGGGTTGGAAATGTCCAACAAAGACCAATTCTGCTTATTCATTGCATTACAGAAGTGGTTTGTGGGTTAGTGACAAATTCTTACCACATATGGCATTAGGGATGTTCTTTGGGCTGGAATATTTCTGTGTGTCAGTAATACACTTCCTGCTTTCAGAAGAACTGAAAGTCGGCATTGTGAATTGTTTAAATTCTACTCAACTACATTGCTAAAATTTAATTTCAAAGAGGCCTACTTTCTTTCAGGCTTAAAGACATATGGAAAGCATTCTGGTTCTCCTACTTCAACAAATTATTAAATACAAATGGAACGAAAAAGAAGTCTTTTCCTCTATTTATTTTTTGCTTGTGATGCCGATATTTAAGTGACTAAAAATATTAGGTCTGTATTTTTAAAGTCAGAATTTCAATACAAGAATTTTGTCTTAACCACTGCTATTTTTAAACCTAAAGCACTTGAAATAATTTCACAAAGATGCATATAGAATGGTTAACTTTTGACTACTAAATTTTATCATTATAACCTTAGAGATCTGAAACAGGAATATACATTTTTTTTTAAGATGAAAAGCGTTATTATAATCTTGTTCTGCAAAGCACAATACCAAAGTAAAATTTCCTATACATATGCTGCTTTTCCCCGTGGTAATAAAGTCCTCAAAGAATATATAGGTGCCAGGTGGGGGTGGGGGTTGCAGTCAAAAGTAAAGCTGTTGGGGAGCGGGTATGAAAATCAGAACTTTGCTATAATACTGATGGAAAAGAACAGAGTACAAGCCCTCAGGAAGGGAAACACACATCCCCTCTCAGCCCAGGAACTGTGTATTTCTACAAGTCTGTCCTCCAGATGAAATGGGTACACATGCGAAGTGATGTATGCACAGGGTTATTTATTGTCACAATGCGTGTAACAGCAAAAGACTGCACACACTTAAGTAAACTCTATTATTAGAGGACTGGCTATATAGATTTGTTTCATTCATACAAATATAACACTGTGGGAAAGCAAAAGAGGAAGCTATCTATATACAGTAAGATAGCAACATTTTAAAAAAGTGCAAAAAGCAGAGAAATAGTAACAGTGTATGTAATATCCTACTACTGGTGTTAAAAGGAAGTTAAAATATATTTGTATTTACTTGTACACATGCATAAAATATCTCCTGCTTGCCAAGCAGGCACTATGCTGCTGAGCTATATCCTTGGCCTTACTGTATGTTGTTTAAACCTCAAAAAATTAAGTGTAAAATAATGGGAAAGTCAGAAAGACTAGTTTATGATTTCATTACTCTATACTAACAAATACCTTGCATATTTAATCAAATTTTTGTATTTTCTCTTCTCAGATACCTGAAAAGGTATTGTTCCTGAGAAATGTACAAAGCTTTTATGTGAAATGACTTTACTATGTAATGGACCTTGAGAACACTTTTGTGTCATGAATAAATATTTGAATTTTCATGTATCCAGTTTTCTAAAAGCCTGGAACACCATGGGATGCTTTACTATACATAAGTTTAAAATAAAGCATGTTATCACAGAAGAAATAAACCGAACCCAACTACCACCTGCTGAGTTTTGCACAATATCAAAGCTCACAATGCACATTTACCTACAGAGGCTTTGAGAAGAAACCTCTGCTTACAGTGGCTCCCCTGAGTAAGGCCAGCAGCGGAGAGGCCTCAGGTGACCTGAGAGTGCAGCCCATGCTCCAGGCAGAATGTTGAAGATGTAAAATGCACAGCAACGCCACTCTTTTCATTTATTGTTTTTGTTTTAGAAAAGCTATTTTAATAAAAATGTTTGTTGAAAATATTAAATAAAAAAAGAACATCCTATGCAAATAAAAGCTTATCTAACTAGTATACTTCCACCTGATCTAGCCATTACATTTTACAAACCTGTCCTGACAGGTTGTACCTCATACTCATGCATAATGCTGTTTTGATATATGTAACGCTCAGACCCATCACAGAGTTAAAACTTTGTTTAAAAATCAACATGAAGAAAATTTTACTCAACTGTACTAAAAAAGTATCTTCAAGTAGAGACTTACTCCCTAAGCTGCATCCCGTAAGTCAGGTTTACAGTTAGCTGCTAGAATGAGAATTCTGGGTCTGCTACTTTCAGTCACGTGACATTGAACATGTAACCCCTCGGTGTTAAGGGACAGTCCCTGTGCACCGAGCAAAGAGCACAGCGCCTACAACGGCTCAATAAATTATTACTATTACTGGAGTTCATTACTGAAAATCTAGTTCTCATTCTTTCATTCATAACCTTTCCTTGATTGAAGATCAAGAAGTGCCACATACTGCATTCTGGGCCAATCTGTCTGCCTGGAACTTGCATCCGGAGGGGCAGTTTGTCTACCAAACTTAGCTGGCTTCACAGCTGGAGGACAAGACTGCTAGGGCTCAGCCCTAGTTTCTGATTCAGTAGGTCTAGGGAAATGCCTGAAATCTTGCATTTTTAGAGAAGTTCCCAGGTGCTGCAGTGCCTGCTGTCTGTGACTTGAGAACCACTAGCATAAGGTATCTAGGTTCCTAGCACTGACTAATTAGCTTGCAGATGGAGGCTGATGTTCAACAATCTTTTAGGTTCCTCTGTGCTTTCTATAGAGACTGGCAGCACCAAATAATTTTGAAAGAAAGGCTTCATGCACAGCAAAGGAAGCCAAAGTGAAGAGACGCCCTACAGAATGGGAAAAGTTTTGCTAGTTACTCCTCAGAGAAAAGACTAACATCTAAAATATATAAAGAAGTAAAAGACAATTACACCCCTATTTAAAGACCCAGTGGAAAAAAATTGGCATCTGAAATATACACTTCTCAGATAAAGCAATACAAATGGCCAACAAATATATGAAAAGACATTCAATGTTGCTGGCCATTTGAGAAATAAACTGAAACAACACTGAGATTCCATCTCACTCCAGAAAGAAACCAACCAACAGCTAGCTGGGTGTAGTGGTGCACACTGGTAATCTCAGTACTTGAGAGGCTGAGGCAAGAGAATCGCCATAAATTCAAGGCTTGCCTGGGCTACAGAGTGAGTAGAAAGACTGCTGGAACTATAGTGAGGCCCTGCCTCCAACAAACAAACAAACATATAAACAAATCGATCCAAAAAAGAAATCAACCAATGACAAATGCTGGAGAGGCTAAGGGGAGAAAGGAACCCTAGAGGCCCTGCCTCCAACAAACAAACAAACATATACACAAATAAATCCAAAAAAGAAATCAACCAATAACAAATGCTGGAGAGGCTAAGGGGAGAAAGGAACCCTCCTTCACTGTTGGTGGAGTGTAAAGTGACACAGGCACTATAAAAAAAAATCAGTATGGAGAGTCCTCAAAAAATTAAAAGAAATTCCATTTGACCCAGCTATTCCCCTTCTAGGTATCTTGCCAAAAGAGTTAAAGACATCATGCCACAGTGATATATACACACCCATGTTTACAGCAGTGTGATTCATAATAGCTAAATCTTGGAAATAGCCTATATGTCCACGAACAGATAAATGGATTAAAGTGTGGTATTTATACACAATGGAGTACTACTCTGCCATAAAAAGGACAAATTTGAGTCATCTGTATGAAAATGGATGCATCTTGAAATCATAATGTTAAGTAACTCACACACAAACTTAAATATTTCTCTTACATGAAAAACTCTATATATTATATATATATATGTGACAAATAATAGGAAAAAAAAAGAAAGAAAATAAAAGTATTGTAACCTAGCATGGCCAATGTATCTGAAAGTGTACCTTGACTTAAGTAAATTCTTATGTTTTATTATGTTCTTTGACCTATTAGTCTGATTTTCAATCTGAATACATAATAATTATGAGGCCTTGTAAGATAAATGAAATCTGACCCTGGAAAAATAAAAGTGGGCGGAGCGAGGGGGGAGAAAGGGAACTGAACTGTGTTATGTACCCACACCAATTTCCTACAGTGAATGTGACCATCATGTACTGAAACATGGACTAATGAAAGTTTTTCAAAAATTAAAAAAGAAAAAAGTACTTTGGGATTTTTTGCATGAAACTGGAGAACTAGGGATGAATAAAGAAAAGTTATCAAAGGCAAAAAGAGTAGTGGGGAGATCACAGTTGAGCAGCAAAGGAAAGCAAAAAGCACAGGCTGCTAAAAAACCAAAGGAGCATAAATAAGAGCATTAAAAGGTTCTGAAGAATGGCAGACAGGAAAACCTAAACTCTCCTCTGAATCAGTTTCCCAACACATACAAGTAAAACACCAGAATCATCAGTCCAATGCTGTACAGATGGCAGTAGCTGCCAAAAGTCACTATGAAAAGCCGCTTTCCAATATTCTACTGGAAAAAGCTCGCCTGGCGATTGTCTTGGTTACTTTTCTCTCGTTGCTGAAACAAAACACCCAATGCCCAAAATTAAGGAAGGAAAAGTTTATTTAGCTTATACTTTGTGGAGGTTTCAGTCCATACTTGGCTGGCTCCAAGGCAGAAGATAGCAAAGCAACAAGAGCAAAGCGGGGAATGGCAGCGGAACAGCAAACAGGCAGAGCAAAAGGGAGGAATCCCAGCCAGCAGCCTCTTTCCCTCCCTTACTTTGTAAACAGGCTACCCCCACCTAAGGAGCATGTAGCTCTGGCATAATCTCCATGCCCTCCTCTTCCATAGGCTCAGGATGTATACAAAGTAAGCACCCTGGCTTCCTGTTGAGTCACTTAGCCAAACCTCTAGACTCCCCAAGTTGACACAAGGTATCAACCATAACAGTGATCACCTTTCTGCGTCTTCTTGGTGAGCCCTCAAGCACCTCCAAACCTTATCCATCTTGAACACCTACCACCTTTAAAGAGTTTCTCTGCGCCTCACTCAAAAATCACTTTCTCGTCTAAGTTCTTTTTACTTTTGTATGTACACTTATTTAGAACGCTTCCCATTTACTTCTCTTCATATAAATACATAAAGAGAACACATCTTATTTCCTCTGCTAAACTATAAACTCCATAAATATAAGATCACTGTCAGATTTATGTTTATCAGTCAGATGTGGTGATTCCAGTGCCTGTCATCCCAGCACTGTGAGAAGATGAGGCAGGAGGATCACAAGTCTCAGCCCAGCCTGGACAACTCTGTCTCCAAATTTTAGAAATAATAATAATAAAGGACTGGGGATGCAGCTCAAAGGCACTTGGTTCAATCCCTAAATAAAGGCAAATTATCAACATTTTAGTCACTTACTCCAAACTCTCTAATGTGTCTATCACTTCCAAGCTGAACTACCAATTCTGTAATTGTGCAATATTCTGCATGCTCCCTGACCATGTTCCCAGCTTCTTTTCATCATGCTCTACAACTAGCGCAGGGCCCTCCAGCCACACGGAATGGCTGCCCAGTCACCACCACCAGCAACCCTCCACCGTGTGCCATCAGCTTCACAATTTGTGCTCTTGGTGGTGGGAGTTAACAGAATTCTGGCTAAAGTGTTACTTCCTTTGCGAAACCTTTCCACTCCTTAACTGCCCTTCAGGCCTCTCCACGGTGAGTTCTTATACACCACTCTGTCACTTACAAAAAAGCTTTTCAGTACTCGTCTATAAAACTGAAGGCAGAGATTGGACTATTTCATTGGGCTTCACAAAGCAGTATCAATGCAATCACATTAAAAACAGGTGAAATCAAGAATAACTTATTGCATCTTCTCAGACAAGTCAGAAATGTTTTACTATATTAAGGATTTTTGTAGTTTTATTTTGTCTTTATTTTTGACAGTGGTGATCAAAACTAGGGTCTTGTGCATGTGAGGCAGTAAGTGCTCTACCACTGAGCTATCATCTCCAGGCTTTTTGATGTAAACAAAATCCGAGTTTAATGCTCACTTTGTTTTAAAGTCCCCAATAAATTGTTTCCCCTTAAGTTTTTAAAATACGTAACTGTATTCCCCTGATCTGAAACTACAGACTGGTTCTCAAAGGCCTCTAAGAATCACATGCAGTATGACTATCCTCTTTTAAGATGATCTGTTTGTATGTTAGGGTTTGAGTTCTGACACGTGTAGAGCAGTTTCATTATTTACCTAATGGCTGAAGCCACCAAGACAGCGTTGTGTGAAGTTCGTTAAATCTCTCCAATTAAAATAGCTAGTTGTTGGGTTGTCCACTCAGTGCCAATGGGCATCACAAACGCATCTGCACAGCACCATCACTCAACAGCTGCTCAAGCAGAACCCTAGAGTCAACCTTGACTCCTTCCTTTACCTCACCTGCCTCCTCATCAACAAGTCTTGTTAGGTCCATCTCTAAACTAGGCAATTAGAGAAACAAATATTAAGAAAACAAATGAACACAGACAAAACAGAACTGATATGGACATTAAACTAACTCAAATTTTTTTTGCAGTAAGATGGGGCACAAAAAAATTACCAGAGCTTAAGATCCTTCAGGGGTTTGCTTATTTGATTGACTTCTTTGTTTCTTTCTTTGAGACAGGGTCTCGCTATGTGGTTCAGGCTGGCCTTGAGCTCACTTTGCTGCCCAGGCTGGTCTCGGACTTGTGACAATCCTCCTGCTTCAGCCTCCTGAGTGCTGGGATTACAAGCGTGCACCACTATGCCCGGCTCATGGGCTATTTTTAGACCTTACACTATTCCCCCAAAGTCTTTAATGCCTTAATTTATATGGTTTTATATACAAAGAACTTATCCTCAGTCATAAAAGTCACTCAATCCTACTGTTAATTAAACTTTATCTTAGAAGTTCCATTACAACTGAATAAAAACAATTTTTAAAACCCCAATAAATAGGTTTGGAGTAGTAGTGTGTCTGTAATCCCAGCTCCCTAGTGGGAGGATTATGCGTCAAGTTCAAGGACAGCTTGAGTCCAATTAGCAGGTCTTCACCTCGAAAGACAAAACACACCCCCAAAACAGTGTAAAGTCAGGAAACACTAAAATCAGAGTATAATTTCCACTCAAAGAACACTATACAACGTCTAACTGGCTACTCTTAAATCTTTACACATAAAAATATGCACAGTGCTACTAGCAGGTTTTAAAAGTACTGCTAAAACAAAACTTTCAACCACACAACTGGAATGTACTCCTTTAACTGCAAAATGTGCCACTCTGCCTTTCAAAATTCACCTCCCTATCTTTGCGCACCCTTTCTGTGACTGCTGCCTCACAGACTAACTTGTCTGCCATTCTTTTTTAGAAATGTATTTCTTACTTGAAGCCTAAGTCCGAACTAATAATAAAGTAAATAAGGGCCAGTCAATCTCAGGGGCTCTGGGTAACAAAATTCTTCTGTGCTTCGCTCATATCAATTTCCACACTTCAGTGACTCTCGTTTGTCCCTGCCTCCCATACCCTCAGCACAGAAATTGTCTGATGAAACATTTCCTGAGACCAATACTGGTACGCCCGCCATCATCCACCTCACCTCAGCCGCTTCTTCATCTCTATCTACTGTTTCTACATACAAGTCTAATCTAGGGCACCCCCTCATGCACTACTCACATGCCTGTTAGAACATGGGTTTCCTGAAGGTGCTCTCTTCTCAATACTATCAACTGCTATCAGCGAACCCACCACAAACGTTCAGGTCTTCCCACGTGGTGACATGCAGAGAAAATGGATGCAAAGTAGAACTGACCAGTACACTTAATAAATCACTTACGAACCTGTGCACGCACACACTTCATTTCTGGTGTGCAACGTGACAGTTTTGAGGCAGAGAAGCTTGGGTTCAATTCCCAGTTCCATCAACTAGCAGCAAAGCTCTCCCCTAATTTAGCTTTATCATCCTGTGAATGGAGGCAGTAATTATTCTTAATTTTAAGAGTTTTTAAAATAAAATTCTGTACTGTAGATTTTACATTTAAAAAGAGTATGGCAAATATGAAAACTAAAAGAAAAAAACAACTTAAAATTAACAAGTCTGTAGGTTGGTATTTTGGGAGTGTTTTGTTTTGGACAGCCTAGACAAGTTAATACTTTAATTAAAGAAACTCTCTTGTTCCTAGTGAGAAAAACAATACATACATTGTATCCAAATTTACCCTCTCCAGACTCTGAAGGTATATTTTTATAGAAATTAAAGAATACCATTTGAATTAGAATAAAATTTTATCATATACTCATTTTACTAAGAAGATATCCAATACAACAAATGGAAAAGGTTTGATTATTTTAGTTTCAATTCATCGAGCTGTTTTCTCATTTAGTTCATGCAAACACGGTTACACTGACTTTTCAAGTCAATCCCAACTTTAAATATTTTCTCCCATTGTCCCTACAAACCCTAAGTATTAAAACTATGATTTCTATGCCTTTCTTCATCTAGTATATGTCTCGATTTTGATTTAAGAAAATATAATCACTGTAGCTTCTTTTAGTCTCTGTCAGGGAACAAAGCAACCTATCATTTATTTTATTCCGTAATGTGTAATATGAACATACAGTAAAACTGAAAATGCCAAGTTCCAGCATTAACATATTACCACAATAACATCAGTTCTCTTTAGCTCCAACTAAAAAAATAAAGGTCCCCAAACTAACACCACTGGTGCAGAGTTCATATTTCTCTTTGCAAAAAATACAACACAGGAAAAGTGTCACTTTTGTAATTTAAAACACCTCAGTACTATTTACCACTGTATGGAAAAAAATTATTGTTTGCTAGGTCTGGCAGCCACAAAGCTGTGGTCAACAGATCAAACTTTTTAAAGAAAAACCTATCCACCCTCACTCCTGAATCCTCTGAAACTTTTTCCTTTACCACTCTGCTGTAATTACTTTCATAACTCACCAATAATCTCTGAGAGGTATCAAAATTTTAATGCTGGATTCAGATATTTATAACAAAAGGATTCAGACTGAATTATCACCGCCATGAGGATGACTAGTTTCACATCCTCTCCTAACCTAGCCTACACCAGGAACTGTAATTTTTTTGTTTCACAGATGCTGTAGTGAATAGGACAAAACCTCTTTCCTAATGAAGTATACATTTCAAAAGTATACCCCAGACTAATGATGCAAACCTGCTAGAGACCGAGTGCCCAAATTGCAACTCAAAACCCCACTTACTTATCTCAAAGTGTCAACCTGAACACTGGGGTTTTAGTTTAGAAAAAAACTCCTACATTAACATCTTTTAATTTTAAGGATAACACAGTAACACACGTGCCATAGGTTTGCAATAGAAATAATATTAATCACCTCTGCCTTTTATCCCATCTCTACCACTGCTGCTACAGCCAATGATTATAATCCACTGATGGACACTGTTTCTTATATTTCTTTTCCCCCAACTGTGCTACATATAGCTTATCCTATACATTCAAAAAGCACACGTCTTTTAGACGTAACGAACACCACACTTGGAACCACACAGATTTAACTGACCCTCTTCTATCATATTTTTAACAAGTTCAGTTTAGTATGTTGAGACAGCACAGTCTGTATAACTGGTGAGGATAAACTTTGAGCTGAAATTCCAGCTTTATGGTTTACCATCACACTGATATAAAACTGGTCAAAACTGAAGCATAACACAATATAATTTATGTAACGTGGTATCACTTTGTCCTAAAGAATACACCTGAAAGCAGTTCGTTTTCAATTCACTTCTTTCTTATCCAGACTGTCAACAAGGAAAGCTTACAATTTCTTTACCATCAGGAAAAGGACGCAAAAGTCACACCAGACTCACAGAATTCTCTCAGCAGTTGGTTTGACAACATGTGTGAAATGCTGCCTAGCGAGGAAATCGTCAGAGAAGGTCCAGGGCTTTTACTGGAGAGCAGTCACATAGGTATTCTCCGCTAGCACATACCAAAATTTTAAACTCCCCAAAGGGAAGCAGGTGCTTAACATAAACCATACTGTTTGTACAACTGAGGTACAGTGAGTGAGTCACTCTTCAAAGTTCCAGTTCTCAGAGTCCAAGCAAAAACCCACCATGCCAGTGTCCTTTCTAAGGACAGCAACCTCAAGCCTGCCATGTTCACTGTTTTCTGCATGCAAGTACTAAACGAAGAAGCAGTACCTCTTGGCCCTCCAAGTATGGTTCCTTTTAGGTAGCCAACCACATCAAACTGCAGTAATGAGAAATATTTTAGGCTGTGTCACGCAAAATGCTCCAACTAACTTTAAAGGACATACTATTTTATGCACATGGTGAAATACTTTGTATATCCTTGCCAACATTTGCCATTCTCAATTTCTGAGTTTTGTTGTTACGGATTTTTAATTTTACTAAATCACATGGCCCCCCCACAAACTAACAATGATTAATTTGCAATTCTGGTTACTGGAGAGGTTGGTGACTTTTTCCCATGTGCCATATGCCTCTGTTTCTACCGGAGTGTTCTCTTCATTGATACATAGAAGATATTCATGTATTTTAGATAATAATCTTCCATCTGTTAAATATGCTGGAAACATTTTATCATACTCTACTGCTTATCTTTGTATTACCTATTTCTATTACAGCTGTTTTCAACTTTATGAGGTCAAGCCTGATCTTTACTGTTATAACATTTGTGCTTTATAACTAGGAGAAAAAGCACTGGTTTGCAATGGCTTTGTCCTGCATGCTTTACCAGTCCCTGCACACTGGCACACCAAGTCCCTCTAGTCAAGTTACCCATTACAGAAGAAAAACATACTCCCACAGGAGACACTTGCTATGGACTGAATACACTCCTTCCAAAATCCAGGTGCTGTCTATGTGGCAGGTTTTTCTGTTTTTGTTTTTTGAGATAGTGTCTCACTATATAGTCCATCCAGGGTGGCCTTGAATTTAACAGATCCTCCTGCCTTCGCCTCCCGAGTGCTGGGTTGTAGGTGTGCACCGCCACACCTGACTCCACCAGTACAAGAGCCTTAAGAGCTGGACCTTTAAAAGGCGATTAGGCCATGAGGGTTCCTCCATATGATCAAGATCTTAGAGAGTCACCCGCATTAAGCTGGTTTTGATACCCTGCCCTCCCATGGCCTCATAAGGTCCCAGCAGAAAGGCCCTCACCAAACCCAATGCTGGTGCTCACCGTCCAGCCTCCAAAACTGGGGTAAATCAATTTCTATAAACTGAGTAATTCTGGAAATTATTCATCTAAACCATCCTGTGATAGCAGAACACGGAGAACTAATACAGTATCTTTGCTGAACTTGCTTTTTTTAAAATACAATGTAATCACCTCCCTCAGCTACCATTTTCTATTACAAGGGAATGTCTTAGACAAAATGGTATTGGCTCTGTATCACTTTGTGAAGTAGTAACTTCTACGTCTTAGGTAATTTCCAATGGGATAGGGCCATTAATACAACACTTTACTGTCACCCTGATTACTCTGAACCAGATGACATTTCTCAATGCTATATGGTTACACTGGTGCTCTCTGGAATTAAATGACTTTATAGCACATTCTCTATAATCAAATAACATGAACCACTACATTATCAATCTTCTTCTGCTGGTTAGAATATTTCATGAATGAGGGCTGGGGATTTAGCTCAGTGGCACAGCGCCTGCCTGGCAAGCGCAAGGTCGTGAGTTTGATTCCTGGTACCAGAAAAAAAAGTTTCATGAATGACGACAACCAAGTCTACTCTACTATCCTAATTTCCATTCCCACCAAGGGTGTAGAAAAGGGTTCCCTTTAGACTAGGAATTTAAAGTAACTATGATTATTATATTAAGAACTCTAATGGACAAGGTATACAGTAAAGAAGAACCAAGGGGCATCCTAAGCAGAAAAATTCTAAGAAGTGATCATAAAAGAATGTTAGATATAAAATACACTGTCACAGAAATGCACGTTTTTGATGGGCCTCTTAAATAACTGGACATAGCTAAGAAAGGAATCTTTGTGCTTGAGGATATCTCAACTGACCCTCCAAAATGAAAATGCAAAGAAAAGAAGAATGGGGTAAAAGTGAATGGCAAATAACAGAATATCCGAACAGCATGGAACAGCCATAAAAGGTGTCAGGTGTAGGAGACTAGCAGAAGAACAAGTGAGGAACAGAGGAAATACTTCTCGCCAGCACCAGATTTATTTATTTAAACTTTATCAAGTTGATTATCATAAACACAGATGAAGTAGTGAAATAACGTCAGCAATGACACAGGGATGCGACAGAGACACTAGGATATTTTGTCACTCTAAGGTATTCTAACTATGTGAAGTGGTACGTGTTACCTGAAAATGTGACAATGGATACAGTAAGTCCCCAACTTACCAACATTTGAGCTGCGAACTTTCACACACACCAGATTTACAAATGAAGTGTTCTTCTGGAGTAGAACAAATAAGAGTGTTCTTCTGGAGTAGAACTTTGTTCGTAAATCAGGGATTTACCTCACTGTTACTAGCTAGAAATGCACACTGTAAACTGTAGGGCAATGATTTAAATTTAAATAAGTTAAAAATGCTAAAATAAGGGAGGAAATGGTATCACATATATGCTCAATTAAAAGCAAAAAGCATGCTGGGTGTGGTAGCATAATCCCAGCACTCTTGGAGGTTAAGGCTAAGGCAAGAAGATCACAAGTTCAAGCCCAGCCTGGGCAACATGGCAACCCCGTCCCGAAATAAAAAATAAAAAAATAAAAAAAGGAAGGGGTGGCCTGGTTAGTAGTCCCTTGGTTCAATCCCCAGTAGCTCTAAACAAAACACAATACAGTAAAACAGAAGAAAACAAAATAAAGACATACAGATTGCAAGTAAATGGATGCAGAAAGATGCATCATGTAATAGGAATGAAAAGAAAACAAGAATAGCTCCATTAATTTCAGAGACAGACTTCACAGCAAGTAAAATGTTCAGGAATAAAGGGGTATTACATAAGGATAAAGGGGTCAATTCTCCAACACATAACAATCCTTAATGTTTATACAGCCAATAACAGTGCACCAAAATACATGTGGTAAAACCGACAGAAACACAAGAAAAAATTTTAGAATTCACAATTACAGATGCAGTCTTTTAACACCCTCTCTCAGATATGGATAGAGGCAGGAGGAAAACTAAAAAACCACTAAGGGCACAGTTCAATTCAACACCACTATCAACTGATATAATGCAGATCTACAGATTACTAACCCAACAACCACACAACACATTCTTCCGAAATGCACTTGAAATATTCACCACAACAGACCCACATAACGAGCCATAAATCTGGGCTATAAAACTCACTTTAACAAATTTAAAAGAATGGAAATTATACAATGTTTATTCTTAGACCACAATGGAATTAAACTAGAAATCAATAACGAAGAACAGGCATGGTGGTGCATGCTATAATCTCATCATGGCGATAAGCTGAGGCAGGAGGATCTCAGGCCAGCCTTGGCACTTTAGCAACTTAGTGAAACCCTGTCTCAAAAAATAAGAAAAGACCTGGGTATGTAGCTCAGCACAAAGGCCCTGGGTTTAATCGGTGGAAAGGAAAGCAAGGAGGGAGAAGACAGAAGGAGGGATGCAGAAGAAAAGAAAAAGGAAGGAAGGACGGGAGGGAAGTAGAAAATCTCCCACTACTTGGAGATTAAGCAATTCACTTCTAGTGGCGTGGTGGCACACGCCTGTAATCCCAGAACTTGGGAAGCTGAGGCAGGAGTACTGCTGAAAATCTGAGGCCAGCTTGAATTGAAACAAAAACAAAAACAAAAACAAAAAAACCCTAAAGAACATATATGCGGGCCGGGATTATAGCTCAGTGGCACAGTGCCTGCCTGGCAAGCACAAGATCCTGAGTTCAATTCCCGGTACAAAAAAAAAAGTGTGCATATATGTGTGTGTGTGTATATATACATACATATATATATATATATATATATAAAAATATATAAATATATAAAACGCATGGGGGTTGGGAGGTGGAGATGTAGCTTAATGGTAGAGCGCTTAGCCAGCATGCATGAACTTTAGGACTCGGGTAAGTCCCCAGCCCCTTTATTTAAGTTTATTTTGAGACAGAGTCTCTAATTCTCCAAGGCTGGCCTCAAATTTGCAAGCCTCCCGGCCTCTGCCTCCCAAGTAGCTGGGATTACAGGCATGCATACCCAGTCTGTACATGTCCTTTTTTTAAATCAGGTTTTTAAATGTTTTATTTACATTTTTTCAAGACAGGGTCCTAATATGCAGTTCAAGCTGACCCTAAACTCACTATGAAGCTGAGGTTAGCTTTGAACTTGTAGTAATCCTCCTGCCTCAGCCTCTGGCTGCACCACCACACTTGGCTATTTGCATATTTTAAAAATCATGTATTTGAATAATTAAAATTTTAACAACAACAAAAAGGCGCTCTGATTAAAGCGCACTTTGCACCCTGTGGGCTTTTCGGACCAGCCTGCACTCTATTCTAGACTCCCTCACTGCTAGCCAGCTCCGTCCTTCACCCTGTGGCCTCTCACGCTTGCCTGCCCTTCAGGCAGAGAGGTGGTGTGGCCTTTACACACGAAAGGGGCAGCACCTTCATTTAAACTCAGTCCAACCTCTCTGCATCTTACAGCAGTGCACAGCTAAAAGAAATAGGGCAGTGCCTGTGAACCCTACAGTGCACACACGGGCGGCACATGCTGCAGTGTAACTCGACTGCTTGCTTCTCAGGCTCAATTTTTTCTTTCAAAGGCAGAGGATTTTCCTATCTTCTTCAATTTCAATTTATCTGTTTCTAGGTCTCAGCAACACAGGGTCTGTCAGGCATGCTGGCAGAGCAAGCGGACTAGGTGGGCCAGACCTGTGTCAAAGCTGAGCCAGTAGTTACTTTAAAAAAAAATTTAAATGCACATAGTAATTTTTTTAGTTTTAATTCTTTATCTCAGAAATCTCATCTTCCATGAGTTCAATAATCAGTAATACAAAAAATTCTGGATCCACAGGGCCAACCCTGATTTTAAATTCATTTAATATCTAAATTCAGTACTTTCCCCCATCTCCTTCTATCTTCCAGACAGCTCCAACTCAAGACCTCTAAAATTAAACTCATGGCACTTGGAAGCGGGAAGCAAGAGGAAAGCCATGAGCTGAGTGGCTGAAGAAAGACCACAGGGCTACAAAGCCCAGCTCATCTACTATCTGCACCTTCGCACAGTCTGCTGAATCCTGCCGCCCCCCCCCCCCCAGCAAACAGGTATTCTCAAAAAACGCAGGGTCGGCACACCCCTGGCAGGCCTTATCTTTTTGCAGCCTGCAAATTCAAAATGATTTTCAAAAAAATACTAAGACATTTGTCTTTTTCACTCTGCTGACATTTGTACTAATGGTACAAAGACAAAATAGGGTTAAACTGCTAGAAACTTAGCACAGATCAAGATGGGGCACCAACTTTCTAGTCGTCATTATTCCTTATCACCAGGCTGGGGAGGGGGTTTTCCTCTATAGAAAGTCTTCAATAAAGCAGGAAAAAATACCAATTTTCTTGACCTCTGGGTACATGTCTTCTTAATACTACGTGTGAGTTGGAAGAATGTACAGGTTTGAGGTGCAAATTCCACCTTCACTACCTTATGGGATCTTTTTAAGTATCAGTTTTTTCATTGTAAAATAAAATCAGCAATATTATCCCTCATAAGGTTAGCTGCTAATGAAATTAAGGAAAGGATATCAGAATTCAAACATTAAAATACTCTAGCCAGGCATGGTGGCGCACACTTACAATCCACTCTGGGCGGCTGAGGCAGGATTGCAGATCTGAGCCCAAACTGGGCAACTTAGCCACAGTTTTTAAAAACAACCAAATCAAACCAAAACAAAAAACTAATTTCAAAAAGGGATGAGGGTATAGTTCTGTTTAAAAGCTACGGGTTCAACCCCAGTACTGGGGGAAAAGGAAAGATAAAAAACATGTTTTGAGTTTTCAAAAATATGTAGATACAGTATGGAATAATCTCAAACACAAACTCAAAACAGACAGAGTAAGCACAATAAATGTTGTGAGAGGATCCACCGTGTTCGTCAGAACTAAGATCTCAAGTCCTAAGGAAGTTTCTTGATGCCACACTCTGGAGGCCACGCTAAGTCAGAAAGCACTTGGCCTGTCAGACAGACATGGTTCAGAGCATGGAAAACATCTGTCTTAAAGAATGAAAAAAGGGAGACCAGGGATGTAGTTCAGTGGCACAGTACCTGCCTGGTAGGTAACAAGGCTCTGGGTTCAGATGCCGGTACCAAAAAAAAGAAAAAGAAAAAGAAAAAAGAAAAAAAAAAAAGAATGAAAACAGGTTAGGAAACACAAGCACTTGTTTTCAAATGAAACAGTATTCCGTGGCACAGTATGGTGAATATAAATTGCTTTGCTTCTAATCTCTGAACCAGACACTTTCACTTTTTAAAATGAAAAGTTCACTGAAAATTTCTCCCAATTGTTAAACCAAAGCATGCTCATAATAGAAAACAGGAAAATGCAACAAAGTGTAAAAAAAAATTATCCAAGTCTAATATGTGAAGATAATCATATCAAAAGATATTTACATTTACTTCTAGAGTTTTTATAAATTTACAGTATTTATTTGTTCAAGGGGACAACTAAGGAGATAGGAATGTAAAATATTAGAGTGTGCAGTTATAGAGTACATAGAGTTACAAATTCCTAACTGGAGGGGGGTGTGCGGCCACTTGCTCTGTCCAGTCGAACGCTGCAGAAATGACACCAAGTGGGCCAGAGCCCAGCCTGAAGGAGGCTGGCTACTTCGTGATCAGCAGGCTGACCAGCCTCCCGAAGCCGGGTCACAGGTCCCGCCTGCCCCAGCTCTGCACAAGGCTTGTTCTAAACCACCACGGACAATGCATTCGTAAATACTTGAGGTTAAGACAGGACAGACAAACTTTGGGATAGTATCAGGTTCACTCCGTTAGTATACCCACCATCCTTGACAGTATCTTCAGATAAACACACTCACTACACATCAGTTTTGTCTCAACCATCAAAATGACTCAAAAGAAAAAAGGACAGCAGCTGTCTTCCCCTTGCACTTACTTTACTTCCCACTCCACACTCTTGCCATTCTTCTTTCCCTATTGTTCCATACTATGTTCTTCATTCATGTTATTACCACCTCTAACTACAAAATAGTCTAAGAAATTAAGATTGAGAGTGGTTTAAATCACTTATTCAAGGCCACATAGGAAGTGGTGGCTTAGTCTAATCCAGATGTAGCTGTTATGGTCCACACCACTGGAGTGTCTGCCATCGCCAGACACTCAAGTTATTAAAATCAAACACACCACGGAGAGATGTTATTTCTGACAAGTCTTTTCTTACCTGCCCACATATACATTCCTCCATTAACACCCTATAATTAATATTCCTGACCACTTGTAGCAAATATTATTTTCCCCTCTTTTAACTACCACATTTTTAAAAGAAAAACATAGTGACAATTTATATATCTAATTCAACCCACGCTTTACTTTAAAATAAAAACTTTGGAATCTTCTTTAACAACCAGAAAAACAGGTGCTAAAATAGGTGCTGAGCTGGGCATGGCGGTGCATACCTGAAATCCCAGCACTCAGGAGGCTGAGGCAGGAGGTTGCTAAAAGTTCAAGGTCAGCCTAAACTACATAACAAGAAAAGAAAAGAAAAGACTATTCACTGCAAGCATAGGCTATGAGAAAATATTATTTTTCCAACATTTTAAGTGGCATTAGAATAATCCATGTCACTATAGTCAGTTTTAGAAGATTAGTCAGATTCTTCAGTATTTCTAAGTATTCAAGTATGCAATCTTATCTCCCCTAGGAACTAAGAGCATGCAAACTAAGAGCCTGCCGCATCTCAGTGTACATGAACAGAAGCTCAATGACGGGTAAGAAGGGCAGGTTTAAGTGGTCTTTCAACATCAGGGGAAGACAGGGCTTAAAAAAAATAAAAGGACAGTCAACAGTGCTGAATGCTGAAGCAGGGTCAAGAAAAAAGTCAGTCCTACTAGAAAGTGCCACTGGGTATGTCCAGGAGGTCCAAGTAACCACTGCAAATGCAATTTCAGCACAGCAGTCCAGCTAGATATCCGCTTACAGCGGGTTGCAGGAGTGAAGAGGCCAACACAGTAGAACTGCCAATGCCTACCTAACTGTTCATTCAAGAAAATTCACTTTAAGCCTTCATCTTACCATGAATATAACAACTCCTTTGAATGATCACTTTCACAGAGAAATACTGTCTCTGGCTTTGAAACTGTATTTTTCAAAGTAAAAAGATCAAAACATCTGGTATATTAACACATTAAAGCCACATCTCTCTTCCTTTGATAATCTTCTCTTACTAAAGTACAACTTTTAAAAATAAAGTTTTCCTTTTGTGCAATAGTTAATAATGCCTGTGAATGAGTTCAGAAAAAAATATTTGCACAGAATCAGTTATTTCAGCTGTAAAACCTTATTATGATGATTCACCCACTCTGTTCCTCGTTGGCATGTATATGATCCTATTCATAGGATTAAACTAACAAACAACAAGGCATACACCATAGGCAATTTCTAAATTACAAAAGATGCCAGTCTATCTCTAATCCGTCTCAACACACGTTGATGAATCTCAGGCACAGATGGGAACTGACAGAGTGAAGACAAGCAGGCACCCATGGGCAGTGTGGAGAACACAAAGGCTGATTCACTGGCCTTCAGCACACTGGTGTCCAGCAAATGCACTATTCCACCAGGAAAATTCTACATGATGCTTGAATTTTTTTTTGCATGAATTTGTTTGCATGAATTCAGACTGATTTTAACAATGCATTCTGACATATATTTGCAAAGTGAACACACATGACTGATGCATGAATTCAGACTGATTTTAACAATGCATTCTGACATATATTTGCAAAGTGAACACACATGACTGAACATTGATAAAACTGATCTGTAGAACCATATTTCCTCACAAAAAAAGTTACAAATCTTAATACTGAAAGATTATCATCTAAATCCTCCGTAGCGTAGATATGCTGTTAACAAGCAAACTTCATTTTCCACTTTCCACACAGAAACTTTCAAGTTTTAAGCGAAGTAACACCATCAGGGCACAAAAAACATCCTCTCAAGTCATAGGACTTGCACTTTTTCCTGCTCAGATGGTGGGAGTGGTCATCTGGACCTAGGGTGTTCCCAAAGGCTATGTCTTAGAGCAAGCCCCTAGCTCGGTGTCACTGGGAGGTGGTGGAAACTGTGACAGAGGAGGGGTGATGAGAGGACTCAGGTCCCGGGTGTGTCGCAGAGGGAACTGCAAGTCTCTTTCATGTCTGTGCCCAGAGAGCAGCTGTGCTCCGCCCTGATGACACGCCTCACTGCAGGCCCCAAGGCAATGGGCCCACTCAAAAACTGTGAGCCAAAACACAATTTTTCTCTTCAAAAGTGGGTTACCTTGGGTATTGTTCTAGTAACAGAAAACTGACATGGGGGGGCAACTATAAAATAGTTTTTTGCCCACTTTCCCACTTCTGCTTCCAGGCTTCTGCAATGGACTATTTGGGTTGCTTGCCTAGCTGGTATGCCATCCCTCCTTCAATCTATGCAAAGTTCTTCCACAAATAATGAAGCCCTCCTTGGTCAACCCCACATATATTTACACTTTAGAACACTCATCTCGCTGGCAAGGTGACAAGTGTCAGGAATGTGGAAACGAGGAACCGCGATTCTAGTCATGAGCTCTTCCCTGAAGCTGAGGTAAAGGTGAACATGACAGGTTAGATAACCACAGGGATGCCTTGTGTACTAAGAACAGAAGCCCAAATGCAGAAGGATGAGAACAAAGCAGGTTTACTAGAGAAGTGGAGAGACAGACCCAGAGAGGAGAAACTGAGAACCACAGGAAGACGGAGGTAGCAGGGAAAGCGTCACCTCAGTGACATGGGCAGCTCTCCATTTCTTCGTTCTCACCCTTCAAACAGCTCAAGGGCAGCATCTTATTGTAAAGAAAAAATTTCTTTTTTCCACTTAAGCTAATTTGGAAGAAGGATACAACTAAAAACCGACACTGCCTGGCATAGTGGTGCACGCCTGTAATCCCAGTCACTTGGGAGGCTGAAGCAAGAACATCACAAGTTTGAGCTAGTCTGGGAAACTTAGCAAGACACTGTTTCTATATATAAAGAACTGGGGATGGAGTTCCACACTCCCTGGGTTTAATCCCCAGTTCTGGGTAAAAACCCTATACTGACAGAAAACTTTTGTAACTATCAGGGTATACTCCACCTTCTTTTCCTCAAGTAAGAACACAAATATTGGCCTACAAAACATCATGTCATACAAAAACCAACTATTTTCATTTCATGTCTTGGGTCAAACTCGACTCTGCCACTTTTCTAACTGCTAAGACCTACAACGAGCGTCTTAATTTCTGAACAGCTTGGGGTCAGGAGTAAAACCATGGTCCACAAGGCAGGGGAGAAGGCACAAAAGCTACTCTCTGTGTTTTCGTAGCACATGAACTATATATGCCCTCCAAGTCCACTTTGGTTCTGGCCTCCCAGGCATCATCTCAGCATCTTCTGAGTTATTTTAGGGAAAACTCAAATGCAGCATTTAAAAGTGATCTCTTTGGACTATTATCTCTTTGGACATTATTTGGATATTTGCTTATTCTGTACCCTGCCATCCTGTTCTTCTCATCTGAAACCTGCAGCCTTATCTCCATGTCTCTGAAAATGCTATTTATTTCCCATATATGAAACACCTTTTACCCACTTAGTCCACCTGACAAACTGTTCCTTCAGAGTTAGCGCACATGTAGCCTCTCTGCTGAAACTGTCCCTGAGTTTTTAAGCTGATTCAGGGTCTCCTGCTTCTCGGGTTTAAATCTTGAATACATCTCCGCTGGACTAAACGATCTTGCATTACCATCCAGAACCTTCTAAGTACTATGTTAGAAGCGTCTTATACATATTACCGTGGCTTTTCCAGGTAGGCTGGTATTATATCCTCAGTTTCTCTAGACAACCTGCTCATAATCATGGCAGGGCCAGGATAGAAATTAATGCCTTTATGGCTCCAAAGCTTGTTATCTTTCCACCAGTTCAGAGGTTCTAAGATTTTTAGGACCCAAACCCTATACAATCCAAAAGCTACAAACCTTCTTCTCAAAGTAAGCTTACACTGATGGCAAAATATTTTATATAATTTAAAAGGACTTACAGATCCCACTAAAGACCATCCACTGCCCCACAGCAAAACTTCCTGCTGGTTCTTGCAAGTCTGTTGAGTTAGTACTTCCCAACTGCAACATGTTCAGTCGCCAGTTCTGAACACAGTGCCAGGGCATGGAGGACATTATTCCTGTAGCTCAGAAAGTATCACTTGGATGACTGGATGGATGGTAACAACCATCAACCATGACACGAATGAATTTCTTTCTGACTTCCTTCAGAACCTACCAGGGTCATTACTCAAATACTGTTAAATAACATTTTAAAAGCTAAATACATCTAAAAGACAGTTACCACAGGAAAATGTGGGTATCAGTATATACCCGAAAGCCTCTAAGATCAACATGATCCCTACTTCAAATTTTCCAGGAAACACTCAGTGAGTACTGTTTATTCTTTTTATCTGCCATAAGCCAGACAAAGACACTATAATGTTTATACAAATGAAAAAATATTTTTATGTGATTTCAGAAAAGGAGGTAACTATCAACACTTGATAGTATGAATCTAGAGATTTTAATTGCTACAGGGATATGAAATGCTGGGAGAGGAGCTAAACTCTTTTTTGGAAGACATTAGTGGTTTAGTACAATTGTTATCTCCTGACATACCTTAGTAAGTTTACCTCCTACCTAACAAAAGGCTTCTTTCTCCTATGGTATTAAAAAGCAAATCATACAATGGAGAACAAAAGCTTGAAGATAAACTCAGTTAAAATATTTATCCCAGAAAGTGAGTGTTTCATCTTTAATTCTAAGTAAACATGAAGTCATTCTAAATTTTTAGTTTTCTGAACTTCAAAGTATTAGTCTGTAGATAAAAAGAAAATTTTCTAAAAAGAGAAAATGAAACATTCAACAGTAAGAGCACAGACAAATGAGATTTCATTCGTCTACTGGGTATGCTCAAGGACAAGTAACAGCTTTATCTGGAGGGAAGAGGGGATACATACTGCAGGGTACAGGAGTACCCTGCTGACACTGGGAAGGTTATGGGGAGACTATGTTAGGAAAGCTCTGGATGCCAAGCTACATAGTATAGACTGTTCTGTAGGTCTCTCAGCTAATACTTGTAATAACTAATAATACTTAATAATACTTACTACTTATTGCGGAAAGGGGACAAGAGGAAACCAGGTGATCAAAACTGGAATCAAAAGCAGATACAAATACAGTCTGAAAAAAATATCAGATCCTGGATCCAATACTTTGAGGTGCCTTAGGCATTTAAAATTTCCAATAATTTTAGTGGACAACCATGAAGTTTTTTTTTAAGTTATATTTTTTGATAATGAAAATAAAATCATGTTTTCAGTATGGTCCTACATACCTGTATTAAAGAAACTATACAACTAAGAAGCAAGACGAAGACTCCTGATTTTACTAGCGTGGTCTCCGTGAGCTCACAGAGGCCCTCAACTCAAAGTAATACTTTAGGAAAGCGAGCACAACACCCAGAATGTGTTGGATGGGGCATGGACAGAACAAAACCCACAAGCTCATGATTTCTGAAGGGAGGGCAGTGACATGACACCTAGGTTTTACTAATTAAATCCAGAGCCAAAAGTTTACAATTGAATACTTTATTAAAATTAATAATCTAAGGAGATGCTCTCTGAGAACGGCTGGGAGGGCATGAACCAGTGAAGAGGATACCTCAGGCGGATCCTGATCCTTCAGCACACCAAGCCATGTCCAGAGACAGGCGAGCTCAGCATCAGTACTCATTATGTCGAAGAGACTGTAAGTGCTAAGATCATCCTGACCAAAAGGTCAGCCTAGCTCTTTACCTGTTTTCTTTTCCAGTGAGTGCCAACTACAGGTATACAAGCACACCTGTGTATAGGAGGCGTGGAGCCCTTCTCACACTGGTCCAAAAACGGAGCCCTTGGACTATCTGAAGAAGTCACCTGACCAATAAATCTTTCAGCATTACCTTCACCTTCAATTTCTGCTCATGCAGGAGACATGCGTGCCTATTAAACGCCAGACACTGCATTGAGTAATGGGGACAGAGATGATAAAGCTCCAGTCTGGCCTTGGAGGCGTTCTCTCTGGGGAAAATGGGAATGTCTATGAATCAAATGAACTCAGTGCTATAGAAACATACACATTTAATGGATAAAGTAGAAAATAAATCTATCTAGATATAAATGTCTTGTTTCCGGTTTTACTCTTTCAAAACTTTTTCCAAACTAAATGTCTTATTTGTTTTGTTTTGGTACCGGGGATCGAACTCAGGACCTTGCGCTTGCCAGGCAGGCGCTTATACCACTGAGCTATTACCCCAGCCCTCTAAATATCAGTGAAGAAAAAAGTTAACATTTGGAAATACAGTTAAAAGATTCTAGGGGCTGAGGATTTAGCTCAGTGGCATAAGCGCCCACCTGGCAAGCACAATGTCCTGAGTTCAATTCCCCGTACTCCCCACAAATAAATAAATAAAGTTTGCAGGTGTCGCAAAAAAAATTTAAAAAAAAAAAAAAAAAAAAAAAGATTCTAGAAACTGACACATGAAGTAAATTTTAGTGTAGCACCTAGTGAGCCATGTCTACAGTTACCTAAAAGTTCATTTTCACTTTTGAAGTTAGTTAAAATATAAATGTGCCTGGCTAAGCACTCACATAAGGATGGGCAAGAAAACTGTAACTAAACCAATAAGAAAGCACTAAAATGGGCAATAAAACCCTAACTAAACAACTGGGAAAGCACTCAGATTCATTCATATCCAAGGACTTAAAAAGTGTTTCTTATCACTCTAGCTTTGAAAGACAAGTTAGCCTCACAAAAACCTAGAAGCCAACTACAAGGAGATACCACTCACATCCACAAGGATACCTACAGTCAGAAACAGACAAGGTGAGGATACAAAGCAACCGGAATCCAAACACTCCTGGTAGGCATTTACAATGTGCAACAGCATAAATCCACATCAGTCACACAGCTGCCAAATGACCCAGTAATCCTGCTTCTAGGTATACATAAGAGAAATGAAAACACAGGTCCATACAAAAACTTGCACACAAATGTTCACAGCAGCAATATTAATACGGGCCAAAGCTGGGTGTGGTGGCACACACCTATAATCCCAGAGCTCTGGGAGGCTGAGGCAGGCTAGCAAGTTGGAGCGCAGCCTGGACAACAGCAACTTAGCCAGACCTTGTGTAACAGTAACAAAAGGGCTGGGGTTATTGCTCAATGTAAAGGCCTTGGGTTCAATCCTCAGTATCTGAAAACAAAAGTAGCGGTCAAAAAGTAGAAAGGATTCAAATACTGGGTAGACAAAATGTGGCTATCCATACAACAGATTATAATTCAGCCATAACAAGGAATATAAAGTACTACTGACCCATACTACAAAATGAACCTTGAAAATACTACGAGGTAGAGGCAGTCAGAAAACAGCAAACAGGATTCTATTTCTGTGAAATGTCCAGATAGCGCAATCTATGGAGACAGAAGATGGGTTAGTGGTTGTCCGTGGCCAGAAAGAGGAGAGGATGGACTGATGATGGGTGTGGTGGTCTCTTGCTGGGGTGAGGAAAATGCTCTGAAACTCCCTGTGGGGATGGCTGCCCACTCCTGCCACTATACTAAAAGTTACCAAACATAGGCAATGAATACACTTTATGGCATGGAGTTATTTCCAAAAAGCCATTACTAACTTTAAACACCAACAGCCCCACCTCAAAATAATAATGGAGCAGGGGGAAGCAGCTCAGTGTGAAAGCTGGTGTTCACCGCCCCCAGCACCTACCAGCCACAATACTAATAAACAGTGAAAAAATTTGTACTTCTCTTGTTTCTGCAGTGTAACAGCCAGTCTCTTCCATTTTGTTTCTTAATATTCCAAATTCAAACACTGAATCAAAGATGTCAGAGGTTTTACTTTATCAAGGCAAGCTTCTTTCTGTCTTTGAAAATTTTATTTGATCATTTCACAAAAGAAAACATACACAGATGCAAGAATTAGAAAAATATTACTCATTTTTCTAAAAAGTCCTGCAACCTGCATCTTCTTCCTGCTTCTACTATCAACCTCCTGTATGCTGAATTAAACAGGAAGAAAAGGTATGTATGCATCACCTATTTTTTCCTCAAGCCATGATTGGCTTCTTCCTGTGTCCTAACTCTAGCCCGCTCGTTGTATCCGCCAGCTGGCTCTTCCTCGCTGATGGAATGGGTGCTTTCTCAGCCTCACCTTACCAGTCCTCCCAGCACTATTTGATTCTGCTAACAGCTCCTTTCCCGACTCTTCTGAGCTTTTCTGCTATCTCTGTTTCTCTCCCTCTACTTGACCACACCTTCTCAGGAATGATTACTAGCACTTCCTTCCTGCCTGCTTTTACCTAACAGGTCACTCTGCACGCTTGTCAGATAATCTTCTTCACTGGGTGCTTTCAACTACCTCCTTCGTGCTCACACGAAGACACAGCAATCTTTAACTCCATCCTCTCAGCAACCTCAGGTCCACATTCAGCAGGAAGTCTCACAGGCACCTTAACTTTAACATGTCCAAAAGTAAATGTGTCCTCTTCTCCCGGAAACCATCTCCCACAACCATGTTTTATCCCCTCTACTTGATTCTTTTCCTTCCTCCTTCATTTACAACTGGAACCTTCTGGCTGAGGTGGGAGGATTCCAAGCTGCACTCCTTTCTCTTTCACTACTCACTGTGACTTCCCTCAATCCTTATGGAATCTACCCTTTACTCTATTTTCCCTGACTGTTCAGTCCAGGCCCTGTCATCTCCCTTAAGTTTCAACAGCTTCCAAAATCCCTACTCCACACTGCCATCAGAATCATCTTTCTAAACAACACCTGTGGATCCTTTCTAAAAGCACTCTGCCTCTCCAGAGACCCAGGGCAGTGACCCTCAGCTTCTCTGCCAGAGCCCACCTGAATGATTTAAGTAAAGGCACGCAGAAGAAGCTAGGGAGAGGAACACAACAGGGGCAGTATCTCTGTTTCTCTGAAGGAGTCACAGTGCAACTGTCCAAACCCCCACTATGGGTCTACAGGAAATCTAACCCCAGGATAAGTATAAGCTCCGTCACAAACTTACCCCTGTGCAATGGTTCACTGATTCTCAAAGTATGGTTTGAGGACACCACTCCCAATGCCACTTCAGGGGTCTGTAGGAAGTAAAACCTAGCTCTGTCAAACATGAATCACCATCTCCTACATTATATGCTGATTAGTCTGCCATACTGTAAAAACTAAATTAAGATGAAAGATTAAGTTCTAGATTTGCTGAATATTACCTCATTTGCTAAATGTTTCTTTAGCAAAATTAGCACATTTTCAGGATATAAGTAATGCCATAGTTGAGAGAATGGGGACTCAACAGGCCAAGGCCAAGAAAAGATAACTCGCAGTACAGTTAATAACAGGTGGAGAAGTTTCTATCCTCAATATTGATCAAGAAATTCAAATTAAAAAAAGATATCACCTTTCACCGTTACATAAAGATAAGGCTAATTATAATGTGAACACACACATTACTGACAATTGTAAAATAACTTTTTCAAATAGTTACTTATAAACATGCATTAAATGTCTCTACCCATTCACCTAGTATTTATTTCTACTACTGGAAGATTTATTAGACAACAGTGCAAAAATACAGAAGCTTTATGCACAAAGGTCAATCAGTATTATATATAACAGAAAACAAAATGCCGTAAACATTCACGGTAAGAAAATGGTTACAATATAAGTCACCTGATGAAATATCGTAGAGCCACTTAAACCTTTTACAAAACAGCTGCAGTAAATGAAAAACGATTATCAAAATCTAAGTTTAAATTAAATAAAATACAGAGCCTTGCCTACTATGGGGGAGGTCATGGGTTTGGATTCCATCACCAGCACCACGATAAATAAATATATATAAGTAAAACCGTATATATGTAGTTATGGTCGTTTAGAATCATTAAAAACATTAATTTACATATCTGAAATAGCATTATTGCTTTACAATGGAACAGAGATATAATAGCCAAATTATCTCTAAGGCTCAGTTCTAAAGTATCGAATTTTTAATCTATGTCAGAATTCAAGAATATCAGAACAGTTTCAACCTATCAGCTGATCTATTCTCTTTCCTCGACAGGAGGACACAGTTGCTCTCCAACCTTCCAGTCAAGGGAAAAGCAGCACCGACTACAGGCAGTCTTAATTATAGCTATCGCATATCCAGTCAGGAAATAAAGGCAGGCACTACTTAAAAGAATAGCTGTAGTCATCAATCTCCAATAGGCACCAACTAGCTATACCTAGGTATAAAGGAATACAGGGAAACTCATTCAGTCCTTGAGAAATGAACTGTCCAATAGGAATCCCTGACGCACCCCCAAAGCACGAACGGTAAGGCTACTTCCCCTACGGAGCAGTCCAGAGCCTGGACACCTGTCCCGAAGGCCTGTGTTACCAACAGTTCTCTGGCCAGAGTACGCCAAGGACACAGGATGACGAGGGTGCAAGGAACAGCGAGCCCCGACCACAGCACCTCTTCTTCCACAACCAAAACGTGACTGAAAGAGACCTGTTTGCAACATCCTTAAATACTCCAAGTATTTTTTCTACTTTTGCTGAACAGTACTAAAAAAGAGACTCTTATCATTGTAAACGACACCGCTGGAAAGATACTAACAGTCAAAATTCTCAGTAGTAGGGAGGGAAAAGGCCCTCCCCTTCCATCTTTTCAGGTTCAAAAAATGATTTTTCACAAAACACACAAGCTAAATATCACAAGAAATGTTCAAATAAGGAACAGCTGGGTTATTTACACTTTTCAGACTTCACAAGGTATTAACAAAACCCTACTCGGGTCCTGTAGAAGTCTCTCAAGATGTGAAGTGTGTCGCTACTAAAAGTCATTTCACCCACACGGAGACAACTGCGGTTTGAAACAACCAGCCAAGGTCAGGTGCCCATTCATTTTTCACTGACATTTATTCACTGTACATCCTTTTCACGATCGAATTTCAGAGCTAAATGGTTCTCCTGGGAGGTGGGCCTTCCCCACGAGCAAGTTTTTCCTTAGCCGAGCTCCCATTCCCGACGCCGGCTAAGGAGCAAACCACTTCCCGAAGTCCCGCTTCCTTTTCCATTCCCCAGACCTCCAGGGCTTCCAACGCCCCGCTCTTGCGCAATATCCGCAGGAGCAGCAGCCGCAACCACCGCCTCCTAAGCCGGGAAACAACCCTAGAGGGAACACTGTCCAGCAGATAAATACAGGCGGCGAGGAGTGGGGCCGCGAGGAAGTCGGCTGCTGGTCCCAGGCCGGGGGTCGAGCGCGCTCGCAGGAGCGTCCAGAGCCCTGGCACCCGCGACACGTAACCCTCGGCCCCTCTCCCGCCGGCGAGGGCGGAAGGGGGAGGCGGCGAAGGGGGGCCGGGAAGGTTATCTCCCAGCTCAGGGCTTCAGCCGGCATCTCGCCTCCGCCCCACCAGGACTATTGTTCCCAAGCTCCCCACCCCCACCCCGGATAGGAAGTGATAGTCACATCCCCTTCGGCAACATCCCCGAGGGAGCCGGGGTCAGCTTCCCGCAGCACAGCCCCCCTCCCGGGGCCAGCTCCACCTGGAGTCGCGTGGACCCCAGGGCCACCCCGAACCTGCGTCCCAGCACGTTAGGCGCGGGAAGGGGTGGAGTGGGAATTGGGCGAACCTGGCGAATCCCTCCGGAGGATCCTTCCCCAGGGCACAATCACTGCGGGAAAGGGGCGACTGGAGTCCCACCTTGGGAACCGCGGAAGGGCATGCCACGCGCGCCCCCCGCTCCTCCGCCCGCCGCGCCCCGCAGGGGACCCCCGCCCGGCC
>NW_004955410.1:7629279-7693303 GCF_000276665.1 Chinchilla lanigera
CGCCCTTAGTCCCGCCCCGCCGGCCCCGGCCGCGCTGAGTGGCTGGAAGGCATCTCGTGGCTTGCGGGGCGACTAGGCGTCACTTCCGGGGCGTGTCCCGCCCGGGGTGCTGGACGGTCTCAGGATTTTGCGGTGCACATTTATTGTCGTGAAAGAAGGCCTGCGGCTCTGGGTCGGAGTAGGGCTTGAGTCGAAACTTGCGGACTCGCTGCCGGCTAGGGTGGAAGAGCAGGTTCCCAGAGCGTCCCAAGGCCTCCGCCAGTGGGGTCTGGGACTGCGGTTCCAGGCCGCGGGGACCCAGGGCGGTGGGGGGGAGGGGGGGGCGGGCGGGGAGCGAGGCATGCCGGGAGCTGTAGTCTGGCTCCACCATCGCCGCAGGTAGGTGCCGGTCTGTGTGCCTCGCGGACCACGGGCGGGGTACGGCCGTCAGGAGCGGAAGGACTCATGCTCCATGCCAAACCTGCTTCAGCCCCGACGCGGGAGCTACTGGAATTCAGAGTGCGCCCTTCCCGTACCACGCAGTGTTGGCTGAATTGGAGGGGATCTGCTGCCTGCCTTGAGATTGAATTTCAGAATGAAATGGGAGGCTTTGCTCCGTGGAATAAACTCAGTAAAATCTGCTTGTTATCAGAGAGTGTTCTGGCCCAACTCTTTTTCAAAATAAAGTGATGTGCCCAGTGTCCAGCATATTCTTGGTGATGTCAGAACTACAACTCAAGTGCTTTTGCTTGCTCTAGAACACCATGTTGCCTGTCATTGGGAACATAAATTTGTGGTCACGTGACGACATGCATGAAGCATTTGATCCGTGGTCTTATTTTGGTCATTATGCCTGCAATCTTGTTTTCTTTGTGTATGTTCTACAGAGGAGGTTGGTCAGGAGATTTTGTTAAAATTGGATATGTTAGTGGCAGGACACTTAGATGATTCGATGTAGCATGGAATTTAAGGAAAAACTTAAGTTAGGTGAGAGTAACAAGATAATTTATATACACTTTTTAAAGGAAATCTTTTCTTTAAAATAGTGCAACTAACTAGTGCACTCCTCTCCTGAGAAGTACTGTGTTTACTTTCCGATGTACCTTTCCAAATCTTTTTCATACACATTTATGTACTGTACCTGTCAGCATGTAATGAGATGATAAGTTTTGTTCTGTATTTTTAAAGTTCATGTAGAAGGGTAGTTTAATTTCGCACATAAACTTTGTTGAAACAAGAGGCTAGCCGTGTCTGTTGATCAGATACTGAGGCTCAGTTGTCTTGGGTGTGAGGAAGTCAGAACCTAGCCTTAATCACTTACCAATACCTTTCACTGTAGCCCTTTTCCCTCTCAACTGAGAGAAGGGAGACGGTAGGCAAGAGATGGGTAGGTGATCAAGAGTGCCTCCACGTTTGATAGTCCCAGGAATGTGCAAACCAGGCAGTGACTTATAAAAGATAAGATGGACAAAGGGTCACAGTCCAGTGGGAACTACTGCTCATTATGGAGGCTGATTGGTGCTAGTGTTTCTTTTTTTTTTTCTCCCTCCCGGGGCAAATGTTTCATACCGTTGTTTTTCTTGTTTTGTTTTGTTTTGTTTCCTTTTCCTCTTCTGAACAAGTTTCTCTTTCTCAAAACACTTGAGGAATTTGGAGCTCTCCGCAGTCCTTTGGCATCTGCTATAGGTTAGAGAAAACTTAAGTACCTCCAAGGATTTCCAGTCTTTGGGAAAGACTTGGAATGGTTTCTTTGATACAAAAATGTGCTCCGGATGGCTCATTCTCCCAGAAAGTGTATGGCTTAGTTAAGGAGACCGGAAACATTTATTTGAAGTTAATAAAAGCCAAGCTAGTGACCCAGACAATGAGTGGTTTAACAGCGCTGAGAAGAGCATGGCTGTCAGAGCCTGAGGTAGACACAGAAGTGACCTTGAAGGGCAGGTGGTTTTGAAGAGAAAGGAAAATACCCAGGAAAGAAAGGGGTAAAACAAAGCAGACGTTTACAGTACAACTGTGTAGACGTGAAGGCTCCAGAGCAGACTAGGCTATGAAGCACTGAATGCCTGGCTAAGGATTTGAACCTGCTACTGGAGACAGTTCTCGGGGAAACGGACTGCCTTGCCTAGCAGCCACAATTGAGCGTTTGGGTGCTTAACCCACATTACCAAACCATGTAAATTGGCTAGTGACCTATGGCCTGGTATAGGAAGATCTTGGCCAGTCGGTTTTCTCATTTAGGGAATCTGAGCTTGGAAACTTACATAGAATAAGTCATTAAAACAGCAAGGGCAGAAGCTGGTGTATGCCAGCAGTTAAGAATTCAGTTTTGGCAGGCTGAAGCCTTGTGAAAGAGTAAAAGATACCAAAAAAGCGATGATTCAAAAGAGCAGCGACTGGGTGTGGTGGTGCATGTCCGTAATCTTAGTAATTGAGAGGCTGAGGCAGGAGAATCTGGAGTTGGAGGCCAGTTTGGGCTAGGAAGAAAATCCAAGGCCAGCCAGAACATAGCAAGACTGTCTCAAAAAGCAAAAGAATGAACAGTAAGCAGGCATGCAGCAATATGTAGAGATGTTTTGCTATAACCCATGTAGCTATGGGGGAAAATCCCTGGAGCAACCTGACTTCCTGATAAGTTTTCAGGACGGGTTTGGTTGGCATTCCAGAAATAAATGCTGCTTTTCTTGAAACAGAATAGGGCAATAATAAAGAGAATGGGCTCTCAAGCCAGAAGAATGTTGAGAAACCTGCTTCATTTCTTTCTTGGGAAAAGTCAATTTCTCTGAGCCTCAGTTTCCTCTTCTGAGAAAGCAGTGTACTGCTGTACTGAGATGTGTTTCAGCTTCGATGTTGTCCCATTATACTTGCTCAGAGAAAGTAGAAAATAGAACTGTTTAAACAGTGAACGATTTCTGGGTCCTTTTGCTTTTCTATCTCCTATCTCACCTCTAAATTCTTTTCCTACTTCCTAGCCACCTTCACTGTAGGTAGATACAGACATGAGGAATGAGAAGAAATATAAATAGCGTTTGAAAAATCTTTCTTCACAGTACTTTGTGAAGGTTTGAGTGGAAATGTGTTTGGAACTAATCACCGGAAAGAGCTTTCGGGGTTATCTATTTGTCTCACCCAGTGCCCCCTTCCTCTTTACCTCAGGTAACAATAATGCTTTGTACCTGTAGAACTTGTAACTTCTGGACTATTTTTATATCTATTCTTTTATAAAAAGCTGTGGTTGTACAGCTTTCATAGTGTAATTCTTTGTGAGCTATGTTTTCTTTTTCATTTTTTTACAACCCTGGGAAGGAATATGGTATCACCAGCCTCGTTATTAGATGAAAGCCTAAATGAAACAAAGGGAGTGAACGTGATTAGGTCACTCACTTATAAAAAACAAATGTCAGACTCAAGGCCAGAACCCACAGGTCTTGAGTTTCCAGCTTCTTGCATAAATCACTGAGTCACGGTGCTTTTATACTTGGACTGCTTTATGTGAAACTACAGGTAAAGATTCAAAGCATTCTGAAGATTCTGATGCAAACAGGCCGTTGCCCCTGTGTCCCTTCCTTCTCTCCGTACCCTTCAGCTGTATCTCCAGAGGACTCCTAGCTGGGAAGTTCAGGGAGAGTGAACGGGAAGGGAGGGAAATTCTTCTCTGGCTCATTCCTGGTATCTCTCACTCCCTCATTCCTAGCCCTAGTCCCAGCAAAACAAGTTGTTGACTTTTTTTAATCTGAATTTTTGGTTGCAGTGAAACCCAATAAATAAAGAATGGGAGATAGTCTCTTAAGGTAACAAGATTTTTTTAGAAAAAAGACAAAAATGAAGAGAGGTTTGGAAAGGATGACATTTCTCTAAGATATATGTATATATATAGAGAGAGAAACAGAGAGAGAGCGAGAGAGACTGTGTGTGTGTGTGTGTGTGTGTGTGTGTGTGTGTGTGTGTGTGTGTGTCTGAGACAGGGTCTTCCTGTGCAGCCCAGGCTGGCTGTAAACTTGTGAAAACCTGCCTCAGTTCCTGACTGTTGGGATTATGGCCTACACTACCCCATCCAGGGTTAAGAATATATATTCTAAAAGATAGTGTTTTACAGATTTCTCATACATTATTCTCTGTTTTCTTGCAGGGGCGGGGACAGGGTCTCACTATGTAGTTCAGGCTGGCCTTGAACTCGCAGTGATCATCCTGCCTCAGCCTCCACTGTGCTGGGATTATAGGCATGTGCCACCATGTCTGGCTTAGTCCCTGTTCTTATAACTCTAAAGTAGGTCGGCTACTACTGTTCCAATCCTTAAATGCACATTAGAATGCAGGTGGGGGTAATAATACCTAAGCTTAAAGAAATTAAATGATTTGCCTGAGGTTACACAAATGACTAAACTAGAACCAAAGCACAGGTGAGTCTCCACTCAGTGAAAACTTTAGAGTTAAACAACAGAGGCTACAAACAGTGATGATAAATACAGTAATTAAGTACACCTCTCCCTTTCTGTCTCATATTTCTTATGCTGTTTGATTTAACATTCAAAGAAAAATAAACATTTTATAAATAACTTCAAAGTCAAGTTCTACCTGAACTTCTAATGAGTGATCCTTTAATATGATAACATTTAGTTTCTGTATTCAGGATTGGATCATTAATAAGGGCTATGAAATACTATGTCATAGAAAATCCCTCTACTCTACTGACTGGGCTTGGGCCAAACTATTAGCAATAAACCACTGAGTAAAACCAACAAAAATCTCTGTCATTCAGTGACTGAATATTTCAGATTAAAAATAAATTCTGATTCCACTTATGTGAAATATTTAAAGTAGTAATTCTAATTCATAGAAACAGCAGGTTAAGGGGCTGGGGATATAGCTCAGCGGCAAAGCACCTGCCTGGCAAGCACAAGGTCATGAGTTCAATTCCTGGTACCGAAAGAAAAACAAAACAAAATGAAACAAATAAACAAAAAAAGAAACAGCAGGTTTGATTCCCAAAGTGATTACCAAGTGTGATTACTAAATGTTGGGAGAAGGGAGAATGTGGAGTTATTTTATGGGTACAGGGTTCCAGACTTGTGAGATGAAAAAGCTCGGGTGACCCCTTTCACAACACTGTGAATATACTTAAAGCTGCTCAAATGTACCTTTTTTTTTTTCATAAAAACTAAGTTTATTGTACATTTTAGTATACATAATGATGACATTCATCATAGGGAATTTGTACTTGTACATGATATAACTTGATTCTTTTTTTCCATTTCCCTTCCCTCCCTTTAACCACTTTTCCCTTCCTTATTTACAAAAGCTTTGTTTCCATTTTTTCCTTTTCTCATTTTTTTCTTTTCCCTTCCTTTCTTCCCCTCTCCACTGTTCCTTATCCCCCTTCTTATCTGAACATTTTCTTCCCATTTCCCAGTACCTGTTATACATTTTCATCCTTATTTATGCATTCAGTTTCTCACACTAGAGAAACAATATGGTATTTACACATGCTGTGTTGGATTTATTCCACTTAAGAGTATGGTCTCAAGGTGTATCCATTCACCTAGAAATGGCTCAAGTTTATCCTTCTTTATGTCTTAGTAGTACTCCACTGTAGAAAAAAACACCTCTTCTTAATCCATTCATCAGTTGATGGACATTTGCACTGTTTCCAAGGTTTAGCTATTACAAACTGTGCCATTATAAACACAGGTGTGCATATATCACTGTGGTATGATGCTTTTAATTCTTTCAGGAAGATACTGAGAAGGTGAATATCTGGATCGAATGGAACTTCTAGTCCTATTTTTTTGAGGAATCTCCACACTGATTTCCACAGTGGCTGCACAAGTCTACACTCCCAAGTGTGGAGAAGGATTCCTTTTTCCCCACAGCCCTACTAGCCCTTATTATTGGTTGATTTCTTGATAATAGCCATTCTTTCTGTGGCGAGGTGGAATCTTAGCATTGTTTTAATTTGCATCTCTCAAATGACCAGTGATATTGAACAGTTTTTCACATATCTAGTTGCTGTTTCTACTCCTTCATCTGAGAAGTGTCTATTCATTTTATTTTATTTTATTTTCATTTTTGGGTACCAGGAATCGAACTCAGGACCTTGAGCTTGCCAGGCAGATGCTTGTGCCACTGAGTTATATCCCTGGCCCCTCTATTCATTTTAGATGCTGATGTTTGGATTGGGTCTTTAAATTGAGGGGGGTCTAGATTTTTTTCAGTTCTAGATATATTCTAGATATTAGTCCTTTGTCTGAGGAACAGCTGGCAAAATTTTTTTCCTACTCTTCTCTCTGTTGGTGATTTCTTTTTCAGGCCAAAGCTTGTTAATAAGATGAGATCCCAGTTGTTAATTCTTGGTGATATTTCCTGTATGATCAGGGTTTTGTTCATAAAGTCTTTGCCTACACCTATGTCTTCAAGAGTTCTACCTCTTCTATCTCCCAGCAGATTTAGTGTTTCTGTTTTAATATTTAGATCTTTGATTCACCTTAGTTTTAGTTTAGTGCATGATGAAAGACATGGGTCTAGTTTTACTCTTAGGCATGTGGAAAGCCAGTTTTTCCAGCATCATTTATTTAAAAGGCTATCTTTCTTCCAGTGAGGGTGTTTGGCTCCTTTGTCAAAGATAAGGTGGCTGAATATATCTGGAGTTGTTTCTGCATCTTCTAATGTGTTCCATTGATCCTTGAATCTGTTTTCATGCCAGTATATACTGTTTTTTGTTGTTCTTGGTCTTTTTTTCCCCCAGTACCATGGTGTTTTATCACAGTAGTTCTGTAGTATAATTTCAAGTCAGGGTTTATGATGCTCCTACCTTGCCTTTGTTGCAAAATTGCTTTTACAATTCTAGGTCTCTTCTGGCTCCAAATAAATTTTAGGATTATTTTCTCTAATTCTATGAGATATGTGATTGGTATTTTGATTGTGATTGCATTAAATCTGCATAACAATTTTGGAAGTATGGCCATTTTCACTATATTGTTACTTTCTACGCAAGAATAAAGGATATCTTTCCATTTTCTGATACTCTGTTTGATTTCCTTTTCCAGAGAACTGTAGTTTTCACTGTAAAGGTCTTCTACTTCCTTTGTTAGATTGAGTCTGGGGTATTATGTTTTTTTTGGATGCTGTTGTGAAAGGTGTTGTTTCCCTAGTTTCTCTCTCAGTGAGTTTGTACAGGGATGCTATTGATTTTTGAGTGTTGACTTTGTATCCAGCTGTGCTACTGAATTTGGTTATTAAATCTAGAAGTCTTTTGGTAGAATTTTTGGGGTCTTCTATATAGGGTATCATGTCATCTGCAAATAATGACAATTTAAGTTTTTCCTTTCTTATCCTTATTCTTTTTTCTTATGTGTTTTTGAGACAGGGTTTCACAATGCAGTTCACCCTGGCTTTGAACTCACTTTGTAGCCTGGGCTGGCCTCAAAATCAGAGCAATCTTCCTGCCTCAGCCTCACAAGAGTTGGGATTACAGGTGTGCACCACCACATCCAGCTTTTTATTCCTTTTATTTCTTTGTCTTGTCTAATTACTCTGGCTAATGTTTACAGAACTATAATGAATAAGTGTGGCAAGAAAGGACTTCCTTGTCTTGTTCCTGATTTTAGAACGAAAGCTTTCAGCTTTTGTCCATTTAGTAGGATGTCAGCTGTTGGTTTGTTATAGATGGCTTATATCAGATTGAGATGAAGACCATCTACTTCAATTTTCTGTAAGGTTTTTTTTTATCATGAATTGGTGTTGGGCTTTGTCAAATGGATCTGTTGAGATGATCATATGGGTTTTGCCTTTGACTCCGTTAATATGGTATATTACATTTATTGATGTGTATATGCTGAACCATCCTTCTATCCCTGGGATGAATCCCACTTGGGCGTAGTGTGTAATATTCCTGATGATTTGCTGCATTCTATTTGCCAATATCTTATTGAGGATTTTTATGTCTATATTCACTAGGGAGGCTTGCCTATAATTCTCTATTTTGGTTAGATCCTTTTCTGGTTTCTGTATGAGGGTAATGCTTGTTTCCAGGAATGAATTTGGGAGTATTGCTTCCCTTTCAATTTCATTAAAGAGTTTGAGAAGTAGTGGCATTAGATCTTCTCTAAATTTCTTTTAGAATCCAGCAGTGAATACATCAGGGCCTTGGTGTTTTCATTATAGATAGGTTTTTAACTACATTTGGTTTATTTAGAATTTTTATTTCTTCTTGATTGAACTTTGGTAATTCACATGTATTGAGGAATCTGTCCATTTCTTCTGTGCTTTCCATCTTATTAGAATACAAATTCTTGAAGTAGGTATTAACAATCCTCTGTATTCCTGCAATATCTGTGTTGATTTCACCTTTTTCATTCCTAATTGCATGGATTTGAGTCTTTTCTTTCCTTTGATAAAGGTCTGCCAATTTTATTTAATCTTTCAAATAATCAACTCTTCAATTCACTGTTTCTGTGTATTGTTTTGTTAGTCTCCATTGCATTAAATTCTGCTTTGAACATTGTAATTTCTTCCCACATATGAGCCTTGGATTTGACTTACTCTTTTTCTAGAAGCTTGAGGTTCAACCTTAGGTTGTTTATTTCAGGTCACTCTTTTTCTGACATGGGACTCCACCACTATAAATTTTTGTCATAGGACTGCTTTCACTGAGTCCCATAATTTCTGGATGTTATATTGGCATTATTGTTTAATTGTAGAAACTATCTAATTTCTTCTTTAATTTCTCATTGGGTTTTCAGGAGGGTGTTACTTAATCTCCATGTGTTTATGAATTTCATATGGTTTCTTTTGCCATTGATTTCCAATTCATGGTCTGATAATATGCATGGGATAATTTCAGTTCCTTTGCATTTACTTAAGCATGTTCTATGAGCTAGTACGTGGTCTATTTTGGAGAATGTCTCCTATGCAGCTGAGAAGAATGTGTACTCTGATGTGGGGTGGAACACTCTGTAGAAACTATTAAGTCCATTTGTTCAAAAGTTTGTTTTGGTTCCAATATTTATTTGTTGATTTTTGTGTCTAGTTAATCTGTCTATTTGCGACACTGAGGTACTGAGGTCTCACATTACAATAGTAGTAGTGTTTATTTGATTTTTCATGTCTGTTAATATTTGTTTTATATAGTTGGGTGCCCTAGTATTTGGTGCGTATATATTTATGACTGTTAACTCTTCCTCTTGGATTGTTCCTTTTATAAGGATGTAGTGACTTTCTTTGTCTCTCTTAATCTGTCTTGGCTTGAAATCACTTTGTCTGCATGTAGAATAGCTACCCCTGTTTTTTTTGTGTGTTCTTGTTGCATGGAGTTTTGTTTTCCATCCTTTGACTTTCAGTCTATGAATTTCATTTTGAATTAAATGTGTTTCTTGTATGCAGCATATTGCTGGATCTTGCTTCTTGATCCATTCTTCCAGTCTACTTCTTTTGATTGGTGAATTGAGACCATTAACATTGATGGTTATGACTGATATGTATTGACTTATCCTTGTCATGTTATTGTCCTGTTGGTTCCCTTTTTTCCCCTCTGTTTAATTGCTTGCCTTGCCTGCAGATTAATTCTGTTGGGGTTTATGAAGTTGTTGTCCTTGGTATCTCTTTCTAGAATGTCCTTCAAAACATTTTGAAGTGCTGATTTGGTGGTCGTAAATTTCCTCAGGTATTCCTTTTCATGGAAGTGTCTTATTTGTCCATAAATTTTGTAAGATAGTTTTGCAGGGCACTTCAATCTGAGTTTGAGGCTATTTTCTTTTAGAGCTTGAAATATTCCACTCCAAGCTCCCCTTGACTTCAGGGTTTGTACTGAGAATCTGTTGTGATTCAGCTGGGCTTTCTTTTTAGGTGATCTGTTTGTTTTCTCTAATAGCTTTTAATATTCTGTTCTTGTGTTGCATTTCTGGAATTCTGATTGTTATATGCCTTCATGTAGTTTTTTTTCTTTGATCATGGCTAATTGGAGTTCTATATACCTCACTTAGTGTATGTCAAATTCTTTTTCCCTGCTTGGGAAGTTTTCTGCTATTACTTTTGCAAACAGTTTTTTTATGTTGTTTGTGCTATCTGCTGCTTTTTCATTGACTCTGATCAATCTTTTGTTATTCTTCTTTGCATTAAATAGCTGTTGGATTGATTTTTTGTGGTCCCTTGGTATTTTTAAGAAATCTTTCTTTTCATGATTGCTAAGCACAATCCTGTTTTTTATAACTTATATTCTCTCCTCACATTGACTCATTCTGTTGCATATACATTTTATTGAATTTTTAATCTCCTGGATATCTGTTTGAATCTTTTGATGGATTCCATTTCTTTCCTATGTTGGGTGTTCATGTTTTCCATCATTTTCCTAATGTTCTTTATTTTTAAATCTATATCTGCTCTAGAATCACTAAGCATGTCTTTCATTATGGTCACCATATCTGTAGTTATCTGAGAAATTATTTCTAATTTTATTTTTTCTATAGTTTCATTCATCAGCTTTGTTACTTCTGCAGTTAACTACTTCAGAGACTCTTGTTGGGTAGTTTTTGAACTATTGCACCTTATTACCCCCTAGTTTTGCCTTTGGTGGGCTGGAAGTCTGGGGTTGTATCTTCCTTATGTGTCATCTCATTTTCTTTTCTTTTTTTTTTAGTTGAATTCCTGGTTTGATGCTTGTAAATTGCTTATGGCAAGTAGCTTTATTGCTAGTGTTTGGAATCCTTAGGAAATAACTACTTCTCAGGGGTGCCTTCCAGGTGTATCTGGCTTTTGGGTTTTGAGTCTGTTGCAAGATCTTACTTCTTCAATTTATTGAGGATGAGAAGTTGCTGCCTTTTTGGCCTAACCCCTTGCTCTTTGGCACTGGCCTACAGTATTGTTTATGACCCACAAGCAATCTCATACCAGGCATACCAGGAAGAAGAACTGATTAGAACAAGTATATCACCTTGGCTAAAGTAGTATAATCAGCAATAATAATAGCATCAAACACAACCTAGAAAATGACAAACTGTGGTAACTCTTAATTTGACACTTTTAACTGTATGAACTAGATTTGTGGTTATATAACAAAATCTAAAACAAACCAGAAAATTGTACACAGTAAACATGCTCTCAGTATAGTTATTTTACCCTCAGGGGAGAAAATTTAAAAGGGGAAAATAGAGAAATAGATGAAGAGATTAAAAGAAAGGCTTCAGGACAAAGGAAGGTTATGCAAATTCGGGAATCTGGTGAAGACAGGAAGGAAAGAAAAGGAAGAAATAAAAACAAGATATCAACAATAACAAAAATTCTAAAAACAATGTTCACACTCATAAAAACAAGATCAAGACAAAACAAAACAAAAACAAGAACATAAAATGAGAAAAAAAAAATGTCCACTTCAAGGTGTATGTCTGCTCTCACTGAGAGACAAAGTAGCCAGATAGAGTCCAGATCCATGTTGATTAATCCCAGCAAGCCAGCTGTAGGTTTACAGCATGATAGTTGGTAATCCCAGCAAGCCTTCACTTTTAGTTTCATTGAACTTTAGGCTGGTTTCTGGATGTGAGGATGGAACCTGGTTTGTTCACCCTGCAACACTCTGTGTACCTCCTGCCAGTTTGAACTCTGCTCCTTGACCTCCTGCCAATTTGAACTCAATTCCATCTTGCCCTGACACAGAGAGCTGCTATTTGGAGATAGCTCCCTGCTGCTCCAAGTCCCAAGCTCAGCTGGCTGCTCTCTGTGTTGGCTACCGGTCAATCACCCTCCTCTGGGGGACTTCTGGACCTGAATAACTCACCAGCCACTCTAGTCCGCTGCATCCACCACTCTGTTCCACTGCTGTGTTTCTCCATGGAGGCCTCTGGGGTCACCAGTAGTCCCGTGCATCTGTCGGTTGGAGCCGCCCCTCCCAGCAGTGAGTCAGGATCAGAGAAAGTGCTGCTTGCCACCTTCTTCTTCTTCATTAAAGTCCCTTCCTTCACTCTCCCCGTGGACTTCAATTCTTGCTTCAGATCTTTGCTAGATCCCAGAGGCCAGTTTCTGGACACCAAATTTGAGAGAGTCACTTTCTCTGCTGTTCACCACTCCACCATCTTCCTGAAAGTCCAAATGCTCATTCTTGGCTGCCTCTTAAATGATAGTATTCTTTTAGGATTCTATTCCCTTAGCCCCCTTTCATCTTATTCTGTATTATTTTCCAGGGGCAAAACTAATTCATTTCAAGTTTCATCTACTATCTACTTACTGACCACCCAGATCTTTGTTTTTCAGTCCAGATTTAATCTTGTGGTCCAGACCTGGATTTGTAGCTCCCTCCTTACCAAGCCACCTCAAACTCAATATGTTCATAATCTAATAATTATTATTCCAATCTGATTCTTCTCCTCTATTTCCTATCTTATTGAATTGCACCACACTTTTTTTTAACTTCATGGTTTTGCTTCCCCCCTCTCCAGATTTACTGAGGTAGAATTACTAAGTAAAAATTGTACATATTGAAGATGCACAAAGTAGTGCTCTGGTACATGTATACACTGTGAAATGAGGGCCAGGGATATATAGCTCAGCAGCATAAGCTCCTGCTTGGCAAGCACAAGGTCCTGAGTTTGATTCCCGATACCAAAAAAAAAAAAAAAAACAAAAAAACCCAAAAAACAAAAAACAAAAAACCAAACATACACTGTGAAATGATTTCCATAATCAAGATAAGTAGCCTATCCCTATACTTTGATATTTTCTATTAGTGGGCACCATACTTCCATTTACTGATAGTAGGAAAGGGGGATCATCCTAGAACAGAGGCTATAACTTGTTTATTTGCTGATGTTGTTCTTATTTGGTAATTTAAGATTTTTTTGGTCATCATTTAAGATTTGAAGGATTTCACATTTTTAAAAAATGGGTTTAAGCATTTTGTTAAAAAAGAGAAGATGAGATAACACCAGGGCCTAATTCCATGAAACACCTGGCTAGTGATGAGTAGCAAATTCCTTCTTATTCATGTATTTCTCATAGTAGCCACAATACAGACTTGGGCGCTTCTCTTTCATTTATGTGCCTTGCCTGACTCCTGAAAGCATCTGAGATCGTGACTACTGTCCTAACTCCCTCCTTTCCTCATACCTCATCTACAGTTTGCCAGGAAGTCCTATAGATGTACCTAATTTGCCTTACTCCTCCTCATCTTGATTGTTCCAGTGTTAGATCAGGATCTCAACATTGCTCATGTGCACTGAAGTGGAGTTTGCCTCTAGCTCCACCTATCTAATCCATCACTGACACACAGTGAAAGCAAAATGATGTTCTTATCTTGCCTGAAGGCCTTCCCTGGCTCTCCACTATCCGCAGAAGAAAGTTAAAATTCTGTCAGTACACATTTCCAGTCATCCATGCCCAAACCTTCCCACTTCAGCACTCTACAGTGTAGTCTGTGCTCTGTCCCTGCCAAACAGCTCTGGTGACCAGGAAGATTGTTTCAAACCTCTGGATCATATTGTTCTGTGTGCCTAGAACATCCTCATGGCCCATTTGGCCTATATAACTACATTCTTAGCTTTATAGGTTTATTTCAAGTGTTACCTTCTGTTTGAAGACTTTTGTGCCCCAGTCCCAATTCCATAAGTGTGTATAATTATTGCATTCCCACCTCTAGTCCCTTCTGTCCCCTGTAAGACTACTATTTTAGTGACTAGAACATTTTATTATACTTGCTTGTTTACTTGCTATGTTCATACTAGATGATAAATTCCTTAAAGGTATGAACCATATCCTCATTGTCCTTATATTTCCATATTTGCACAGATAACTACTTAATAAATATTGGTCTAATGAATAAAGATTTAATTCATATAGTCACTTGGTTATTCTTGTAAATAAGCTGATCATCTTCCTATAAACCTATTTATAACATGGATCTGTTTTTATTTGGGGATTATAAGGGGTAGACAGTTTAGGTCAGTTCAAGAAACAAAATCAACTCTGAAATAGTAGGGGCTCAAATCAATGTATATTTGTATCAACAATATTTCCCCAGTTAAGAAAGACTCCATATATTGCCTCTAACACTTTGAGGCAAATGTAAGAACTTTATGATTCAGGCTAATTATACCATATATAGGCCACAGATCCATGTGCTTTATGAGTATAGCTTATAAATAACTCTAGGTCATAGCTGTCAATCCTCACAACAGAACCTTTAAGGACCAATTCGAATCAACCAACTTACTGCAGGAAGGAGAGTAATGGCACTTCTCCAGGTCATACACTTTGTATTAGTCTCCAGAAAACCATAGCAGTGTAGGAGTAAAAATTTAAACAACACACACACAGCCTCTGGGAGTTTTAAAAATGTGCATTCAGGGAATGAGCATGTGGATTCCTGGTAGAGGGGCACCCACAGAGGTATAGCAAATGCAGACAGGGCACATGCTGGGGCTTTCACAGAACCACAGGAAACCAGTAGTGAGTATGGCTGCAGCAAGTGAGCACAGAGGAAAGTAATTAGAGAGGTAATCAATTGCATTCCACTGGAGCAGTAATCTAGGGAAGAACTAGGTCAGAGTATGTGGAGTAACACTCCTCTAGTCTAGCAGATTCATTGTCCCCTGTTCTATAAGCAGTATTTTGTACTCTTCCCTAATTATCCTCAAATTAAATTCACAGATACTATACTCTATGTACACACCTAAAGTCTAAGTAACCAATATAATGCCTTTGAGCTTAATTGGTATCAATTTTCAGTTTTGCAAGATGAAAAATATCTGGAGATCTGTTGCACAACAGTGTGTATATGTCTCACACTCCTGAACAGTTCAAAATGGTTAAGATGGTAAATTTTGTTCTGCGTTTTTACTACAATTTTTTTTAAAAAAGCTAACACTACTCAACATAAGGTTACACATGCACTGAAACAATAAACATTGTAACATTAAGACATGAAACAAGCAAACATGGTAAGTGAAGGAAGCTAAACGCATACAGTATAGGTAAGTGCACAGACAGAACACAGATTGGTAGTTGTCAGGGACTGGGGGATGAAGGAGTAGAAGTCAGCTGCTTACTGGGTATATGGTTTCCTTTAGGTGTCATGAAAATGTTTTAGAACTAGCTAGAGGTGGTAGTTGCACAATACAGTGAGTGTACTAAGTACCACAGACTTGTTTAAGTGGTCAATTATACATCATATCAACTTAAATTCAATTTTAAAAAAAACTAAGGAAAGGGAGAAGTTCAAGAAGAAAGGATATTGAAAAGGATCAAAGGCAGCAGAAAGGCCAGGTAGGATGTAAAGTAAGACGTTATTAGATTTGGGAAGAGAAGGAAGTCCTTGAGGAGAAGCAAAATGTGTCAGTGGTTAGACTGCTGTGGATTGGCCCGAGATGGGCCTGTAGGAGTCTTTAGCATTTGTGAAGTCAGTTAAGAGGAAAAGACCAAGCTAAAGGGGAGAAGACACACTTTCAGCAAGTCTAGGAAAAGATAGAAGAGAACCAGTGGGACAACTAAAGAGGTCGGCCTTGATAATACAACCATGCTAATACTGGAAGGAACAGGTACGTATGGAATAAATTTGTGATTTCTAAATTTCACTTGGAAAGCAAAGAGAGATTGAGTTGAATGAAACTTGATAACTCCTGTTTTCTTCTTTTTTTTAATGAGGAAACAGTGTAGGGCTTGAAGTGAATAGTAAAGCCTTGGAGGCTGATGAAGATGAATAAAAGGACCATCTGGGCAGCTTAAGGGCTTTGGTAGAAATCATAAATATCTCCCTTGAACACACACAAATCCCCAGTTGAAAAGTTCACTGTTAAAACCATTGCATGATTAATATATTCTCACAAATTGCTCATTAAAAATAAAACCCCTGTCTAGTGTCATGTAACAAATGACACTGGATTTAGCACATGTTATGATTGTACTTAAAAGTGTTTATGTAGCCTCCTTCCACATCAGACCAGCTTGCTCTGAGTGACAAACAGAATTCAGGGATGAGATGGTGTGTCACTTCCGAGGCTAGCAAACACTGTTGTCACTTCTGCCTTTTTACTTGGGCGAAGCCAGCTGCCCTGCATAAGAATACTCAGACAGCCCTGTGGAAAGGTCCACATGTAAGGAAAGAAGGTCCCTTGCCAGTAGCCAGCACTGATTTGCCAGCCATGTGAACGTGCCAGCTCAGAAGTGGATTCACCCTCAGATGACCACAGTCAGAGCTGATATTTTGACTCAGCCTTAGGAGTCAGGCTGAGCCAGAACCATCCAGTGAAGCTGCTCCTGATTTCCTCACCCTCAGAAACTATGTAAGGTAATAAATGTATGTTGTTTTAACTAAATTTAGGAAAGGTTTATTTATTACATAGAAATATATAACTAACACATCATTGGCTCTTTGAGGGCTAAAGATATTTTGCTTACACAACCCTAGAAGCATGGGAACTTCGTCATTGCAGGAGGAACCTGTAGTCTGGAAATGAAGGCTGCAAGATTCCTGTGGACCTGTTTGCCCTAACATACCACGTAGTTATTCCTTCAGCGGACTTGCACCTTTACAATCTCTGTTCAGGAAACAAGGTCTAAGTTCCTTCTTCTTCATCCAACTCTGTAGCTGACCATTGTAAGCCAAACTTGTAATTCCTTGTGCATTTGTTTATCTTGTATTATATCTATTCCTCTAGTAAACCCTGACTGATACAGAATTTGGTACCAGAGGAGTGGGGTATTCTGGATTATACTTGACCATGTGGTTTAAGAGCCTTTGGAAATGGCTTGTGGGAAGTGTTCAGAAAGGTTCAGAGATGTCGCCTGAAAGAGAAGTGCTAGAACACCTTTGGCTGTTCTGTCTGGGAGATTCTGGTCAGAGCTCCGAAGACCAGAAGGCTAATAGAAAGCCTGCCGGTAAAGACCGGGTTCAAGAGGTTTCTGTTGGGAAGAAGGACTTCACTGGTTGTTGGCTTGGCAGAAAGTTTGTCTGCATTTTGCTCATGTCCAGAGACTTTGCCTAAGACCGAGATTAAGGGCGGCAGAGGACTGGTTAATCTGGCAAAAGAAATTTCAAGGCAGTCAGATGTTGGGGAAGTGGCATGGCTATTGTTGGGGGCTTTTAGCCAGATTCATATTGAGAATCAATGACAAAGAGCCCAGCAGGATGATTTAAAATGTTGTGAGTTTGGCCAGAAATAAAGCTCCAGTAAAGCTGTGGACTGCAAAGGTGGAGCTGAGGAGATCTCTATTGCTGAGAAAGAACAAGAAAATAAAAAAGATGGCCTGAGGGCATCACAAAAAGCAGCAAGTCTCCACCCTTTGCAGCCTCAAAACTGCAAAGGTGAAAGACCTTGTCTTGAGAAGAAAGCTGCTGAGCTACATGTTCCAGAATGGCGGCAGCGGCCGCAGCAGGTTCCAGAATGGTGGCAGCATAGAAAATTTGTTCCTCAGAATTGGATTCAGAGTGCCCAGCGATGCAGGCACTAGACCCCTGTGGCCAAGAGAGAGGAAAACTTGGCTACTGCTCCAGGTGGCAGCAGACCTTGGCATCATCCACGTGGCCCTGGCTTTAGGTGCATGGAGAATGCAAGAGTTCTGAGGGTCAAGAGGCTTCAACCCAGATTTCAGAAGGCCTGGGAGGCCAGGCAGTGTGGCCCAGGCAGTGTGGCAGTGTGTGAAGCTGTGAGTGTGAAGCAAAAGGTGCTCTGGAGACCTCAGAAGTTTAGAAAAGCCAGGACCATGGATCATCTAAGGAAAGCTGCAAGGAGGGAGCAAAGCAGGCCTAAGAGAGAACCTGTGGAAGCTGTAACCACCAGAAGTGCCATAGGGGTGGACTCATGCAAACCCTTTGGAGCTCACAGTGTGCCACAAGTTGCTTCAGATGCTGCATGTGGAATTACAGGACATAATGTTAGCCCTGCTGGATTTTGGACTTGCTTTGGTCCCCATGCTCTGTATCCCCCTGTTTGTACTTTTTGGAATGGTACTGCTTATTTTGTGCCATTGAACGTTGGAAGTGTTTAACTTTTCATTTGTACAGGGGGTCACAGCTAAGGGTTTGCCTTACATCTCAGAGGAGGCTTGGGACTTGGACTCTTGAGCAATGTGGAAACTGTTAGGACTTTGGCAACTCTTGCAGATGGACTAAATGTCTTTTGCATAAAGGGATGTACATGAGTCTCTAGGGGGTGAAATGTTATGGTTCTAATGTAATAACATGTTTTTGTATCTGGAAACTGGTTTAGAGAAATGCCTCTGGTTGCCAAGTTGACAAGGGGTAGATTGTTATGGTTGATACATTGTGTCAACTTGGGGAGTCTAGAGGTTTGGCTAAGTGACTTAGCAGGAAGCCAGGGTGCTTACTTTGTATACATCCTGAGCCTGTGGAAGAGGAGGGCATGGAAATTATGCGAGAGCTACATGCCCCTTAGGTGGGGGTAGCCTGTTTACAATGTAAGGGAGGGAAAGAGGCTGCTTGACCCGGTTCCTCCCTTTTGCTCTGGCTGGTTTGCTGTGCGGCTGCCATTCCCCCCTTTGCTCTTGTTGCTTTGCTACCTTCTGCCTCGGAGCCAGCCAAGTATGGACTGAAACCTCCACAAACTGTAAGCTAAATAAACCTTTCCTTCCTTCATTTTGGGCGTTGGGTGTTTTGTCTCCGCAACAAGAGAAAAGTAACCAAGACAGAGGTCTAAAGATATTTTGTTTACACAACACCCTAGAAGCATGGGAACTTCATCGTTGCATGAGGAACCTGTAGTCTGGAAATGACAACTGCAAGATTCCTGTGGACCTGTTTGCCCTAACATACCACGTAGTTATTCCTTTAGCGGACTTGCACCTTTACAATCTCTGTTCAGGAAACAAGGTCTAAGTTCCTTCTCCCAGATCCACATTCCTATTTGAAGACCTTCCATCCTTTGTCCCCAGGTGAGGACATTTTGCTTTTGTCTTGAGGAAGCCCTTACTCATGTTTACAGCCATAATCTTTTGTACTTCCGTCTTCTCAGCCTCTCTTGGACTTTTGGAAATAACAAGTCAGAAAACTTCCAAGCTTTATCTGCTTTTGACCATGTTGAAATCACTCACTAAGACAGTGAGCACATGCCTGTCTCCTCGCATTTGGAGAAATATGGGAGCAAAGGGGAAAACAAAGGTACGAAAATAATATGTGACTCTTTCAAAATACTATCCTATTGAATAAACAATACATATTGAATGCTTACTGTTGTCACCAGATATAAAAATTACTCTGTTGTCTCATTTGAGTTCCCTTAAAAGATCGTATTGAATGAAAATACTGTCACTGGAATGTACATGTTTAAACGTGTCTAGGTACATATAATCAAGCTAATGATACTTCCTCTTTCTCATCTTAGCTTGTAATTTCAACTCCTCCTGCCATTCTCTTCCCCAGAGCTGTGAATGGGAACCTCCATCTGCTGAGTTTCCTCTCATTTCCCGGCTCATGCTCCTGGAGGTGTCAGTAGAAAGTACAGTGTCTAGAAGACACAAGCGACACACACATGGGTAGCCTTCAGACTGGACTCAGACTGTGAAGAATCTTAGCTCCATGCAAATCAGTTCTGCAATCTATCATATGTCTCACTCAAAATACAGAACAAATACAAGGTGTAACCACCTAGTAGCAATGTCTCCCTCAGCCCATGACTGTTATAACTTACTCAACCCAATTTTATGCCAGAAATAATTAACACAAATTTCCATACAACTTTAAAAACAACATACTGGGTACGTGTGGTGGTACATGCTTGTAGCCCTGGCACTCTGGACACTGAGGCACAAGGATTACCTAAAATCCAAGGCCAGCCTGGGCTATATACTGAGTTTAACATCAGCCTGGGCTACATAGAAAGACCCTGTTACAAAGCAAAATGAAACAAAACACAACCAAAAACCTACCAAAAATATTGAGTGAGATACAAAGATGTAAGTCTCGGGAGTCTAATAGTAGAGTACATAAAACACATTCATGAAAAGATAATAACCTTAGCTATTAATGGTGCCATATCCTTCTAATGATAAGTAAATACTTGTATAAATAATATGACAAGCAATATAAATAGATAATAAGGAAGGACTATAGTTTTTCAAAGAGTCAGAACAGTATTTGTTAACAAAAAAAGTAACAAAACTGTTAATAAAATGTACCTAAACTATTTACAACATGTACATGTTAATACCCAGAAATGTTGAAGGGCTTTCCACGGCGATAACATGCTCACAAAGTACAAAGCAGTTACAGTGGGAGATGGCCTTATTTTACATAAATAGTGTAAACTATTACTAAACTCTTCCTTATAATCAATTCATAAGAAAGCTATTAATGATGGAGGGCATATTTTGATGATATAAAAAATTGTTTTAGCAGTATAGCTTTTATAACATATTTTTTCTTATCCCAACAGCAATACCTCTACATGCAAAAAATTTAGCATAAGCAAAAAAAAAAATAGTAATAGTTTTCATATTGCAAAGGCAGTATTGTGATTAATAATGGTAGGCTGGGTTATTGAACAAGACTAACTACAAATTCCAGGAAGCATTAAGAATAGTTTAAAAACACAGAAGAGAAGAGGAAACCGCAACCCAGACCAGTTAGCACAGAAGCGGTGGTTAGAGGCATGCACTGATCCTGACCAAATTTCAGCTCTCATTTTAGTAGCCTTGCAGGACCAGAGCAACAAAAATCAAAGTGCCCAGCCAACACAGCAGAGAATCTCGCAGGCAATTTGGACTCTAAAAGAACACAACTTTGGGGTAAGGGGAAACCAGAGATAAACCAGTGCTTAGTACAGCATTTGAGTTTGGATGATTAGATGATTTTTAAGGATGGTAAGATCTTGAGCTGGGATTAAGATGGGTAGCTCCCAGGACCTAACAGAGATAAATAGAAATCTCTTCTGGAGAAGGTTACCTTTATCTTTGGCCTCAAATTATTTCCAGAATTTTCAAGTACAATGAGCTATGTATGATGATAATGAAATACTAAGGAAATTCTGCTTTATAAGCAAGTTCAAAGGAAATAACAGATTGTAGAAACAGACCCACAAATATTTCTGTGTGTGTGACATAGATCATAGAACCCCAGTGTTTCCTGTATGAAATAAAAAAAACATCACGGAAAATACAAACCTGTCTTGGAGCATAAGAGTAATAGCTCCCTTGATCTTGATTTTCAGTACAAATACAGACCATGAGAGTGGGGCCCCATTATCCCTCTGACCTTTTAGTTTTGAAGCAGAAAGCATCAGAAAAATTACCACAGAGATTGCTAGTGCTAGGGGATAGTTAAAGCATGCTCCAGACCTTGGGTTTAATCTCCAGCACACACAAACACACACACACAAAGATATAAAACACAACTTTGGAAATGTCTTCAGAGAACAGAAAACTAGTAACACAGAAAATTTCAAATGAATGTTTAGACCAAAATAATGAGTAAATTTAATTGCTATTGTTTTTCACTTTCTTTTAAGCTTATTTGATAATTAAATTGTTTATTTTCCACTTATATATATATATATATATATATATATATATATATATATTTGGTTTTTGGTTTTTCTCCAGTACCAGGAACCGAACTCACGACCTTGTGCTTGCCAGGCAGGCGCTTTTTGCCGCTGAGCTAAATCCCCAGCCCCTTATTTTCCACTTTTAAAGCATCATTTTAAAAATGTAGGTCAACTTACTATGGCCCAAAGTGGAGACTATAGATATTATTACTATCTTCATATTAGAAAAATCACAATAGTACAATGAGTGGGTTTTTTTGTTTTTTTTTCTGGTACTGGGAATCGAACTCATGACCTTTTGCTCACCGGGCAGGCGCTGTGCAGCTGAGCTAAATCCCCAGCCCCAGTGAGTGTTTTTTTATGTATCTGGATATTAACCCTGGACAGATGAATAGGCATCATAGCCTCATCTTCCATTCTGACTTTGTACTCTGTTGTTTGCTTTGCTCTGCAGAAATTTTTAACTTTGATATAATCCAGTTTGTCAACTCTATTCTTTCTTGAGCCAATAGAGTCCTTGCATTTTTATTATTTTAAAACATACGACTAAGTTATCTTCCACAAAAGCTGTACCAATTTATTCTGAAATTCATTTTTTCTTATAGTTGTTCATACATAAATCTTCAAATATCTCAAGACTAAGCAAGAATTTCTCTATACTGTATCCCGTTCAGGAAAGAGTGGAAAGAAAAGAATATATAAGCTGTTTCCACACCATAATGACCATTGCACCTTTAGTCTGCAAACAGGAAGTAGACCCAGAATAAAAATATGACTTCCTTCATTTTCAACAAAAAAAATCATAACAAACACCCTCCCCCACACCACTGTCTAAATGAGCCACTAAATAAACAAGCTATCGCTTATGATCATATTTACAGGTAAAACTAAAGTTGACCAAAATGAAACAAGAGAGCTGGTAGAAACTTTCAATGTCTCAGAGTTTGGCTTGGACCTGACATATGTCATGTCTTCTGATCTTCTGTTGTCATACTGATATATGGCCACATGCAACCTCAGTGGGTAGGGACATAGTCCTCCCTGAGGACTCCTTTGCTTGGGGACACTCATTGCAGTCTACTATAATAGAAGGTAACTATTTTTATATAACGATAAACAGATGAGGAAAGAATTTTCACCACTGAGATCTTACTCTCCTAGGAGATAAGTGAGGAGGTGCTTAAAGATAAATAGGTATCTGCAGAGTAGAGGCTTCATTTGTGTTGCTATGACAAAAGAAAGCTCCGATGCAAAGAAGTGAGTGCAATCATGTTACATGCAGGGCTACTGATGAGGTTTCTTTTTGGGGTGATGAAAAGTTCTAAAATTAGATTGTGTTGATGGTTGCACAACTCTGGAAATACTAAAACCAGGGCAGAATATACTTTTAAATTGTGCATTTCATGGAATACGAATTTTATTTCAATAAAGGTTTTTTAAAAAAATAATTGCATGCTGCGATTGTAAAGTAGTACCTTCTATAATTTGAGAAACTCCTCATAGCCTTGTGTAATATTTAAATATACATTCAGATGAGTGATAGGTGATTCTTTAAAACCCAGTTTTACAACACTTTAAGTAAATGTAATAATACCGATGAAGTTTTTCAGCTTTTTATTATGGAAAATTTCAAACATATACAAAAAGATCAGATAAATAAAGCCCCCATGCCTACCCCACCAGATTTAAAAAGTACTACAAACCATTTTTGTTTTCTCCATACTTCAGATTATTTGAAGTCCTAAGCATTATATTTTATCTGTAAATATTAGCACATTTATCTCAATTTAATCATAATCACGTCACATTAACAAATCAAAAAACATTGGTAATTTTTTAGTATCACCCAGTCAATATTCTTATTTTCCTGAGTGTCCTGTAAATATTTTTGTGAATTTTTTTAACTTGAAAAATAATCTAGTACTCTGAGTTATTTATTATAAAAGAGTTAGATGATGCAGAGCAAGAGCATAACATTCTTTTTTAAAAAGGACACTAAACTTCCCCATAAAATAGTATTTGAAAGATGGCTTTTTTTGCTGCCTTGATAATGTCTGTATTCTGATATGTGACATAAATATGCATGTTTACAAACCGTGTGTGCATGTGTATGTGTGTGTGTGTTCATGTGTCTACAAATGACTATGTTTAAGAAAAGGGATTGGAAGAAAAAGGGAAGATTTTAAACTTCTCATTCTCTGTACTATTTGAATTTTCTACCGATGGTTCGGTAACCCTTTTGCAAACCACGTATCACAAGGAATTCTCTAGACGTCCTGTCTTCACGGTCTTCTTTTCAATTTATTACTACACAGCCTGTGTTATTTTCGAGCAAAGTGAGAGAGAGGCTGGACCCAAGGGCAGGAGGCCTGTGAGAAGCTGCCAAGCCTGTGCGTACCCCATCGAGCCCTGTGCGGTTGCTGAGGATGGACCATGTATTTGTCTCTAGGTTTTCTTCCAGTCAGTAAGACAATGAGGTGATGAGATGCATAAGATACCATATTTATCAGAGAAAAGCAAACAAAATTCTTCAGACAAGCATAACTAGTGCTCTTAATGACCCGAAGAAAATTTCTTCTAATGGCTTTCCTAGAAGATTTTGCTTTTAAAGATTGTGTGGGCCACACTCACTATCACCGAACGCTGAGCTTTGGAGGCTGTTTTGCAGCATCCCTAGGTGCAGGCTGCTGACAGCCACCAAGTGAAATTAGTGAAAGCCATATTGACATTAGGATGGCAGCAACACAGTGCCATCTGGCACTCAGTGCTGTGCTGTTCTGACCCATTTAGGAGGTGTGTAGGAGTCACAAATGCGGATGACTATAGGAGCCAGCTGTGGGACAATGGGGAACCTGTGGGGGCGGGGGTGTGATCACTGGACCCCCTGTCCCTAACTCAGTAGAGCAGCAGGCATTTCTTACCACCAGCGGATGTTGCCACGTGGGGATACTGGACGGTGTTGCCAGGCCTTTCCTTTGCTATCTTTTTCTCTCTCCCTCCCTCCCTTCCTCTTCACCTCTCTCTCTCTCTCTCTCTCTCTCTCGCTCTCATACTGAGCAGTGAGTGCAAGGAATGGGGAGATACATCCCCCGCCCCTCTCCTTTACAGTATTTGAGACAAGGTTGTTTGCTGACCTTGAACTTGCAATTTTCCTGCCTCAGCCTCCAGAGTATCACTGAAGTACTCCTCTAGCCCTGAAATTCCAATTTTTTAATGGGCAGAATATATTTATTGAGGGAAAGAAAGCTTCTGCCCAAGAGAGGGACAGAAAGGGGGCCAGAGTGGGTTAACCCATGAAATTTCAATTTTTAAATGTTGGCTAAATTTTAATTATTTACTTGGTACTGGAAGTTGAACCTAAGGCCTTCACAAAGAGTTATATCTCTAGCCCTTTTAATTTTATTTATTTTTTGAGACAAGGTTCACTAAGATTTGCAATATACTCTCTGCTTCAGCCTCCCAGAGTTCTGGGATTGCAGATGCGTGCCACGAGGCCCAGCTAATGTTGACTACAAATTTTTACAAATATTTCAAGGGCTGAATAAATTATTTCTGTGAGCTAAGTTGATTCCAGTCTGTGACTGGGCATCTAGAGGAATGGGTTGATCTCTGATTCTCAGGTAATCCCCCAGGAGCATGCTTCTGTCAGCACATGTGCTTGTGTTAAATATTTGCTAAGTTGGAAGTGCAACTGACTTCCTCTTGCAAGAATAGAACTGCTTAAATAGCACGGGTTCCTGAATAGAAAGCCAAAAAGGAAGTAATTCATTTATTTTCCGTCACTTGCTCGTTCCTTCTCAATTTTTATGAAATGATCATACGGTTCTCAAATATTAATTTTAGAGCTGGGCTTCTTCCCTGGAACTGACCTAGTATATCTCACAGAAGACAGCACTCGAGAAATGTCCTTCTTATTTTTGTCCTTGTGTGGATAATTCCTACCATTGATATTAATGCTTGATACTGTCTTACTCATGATGAGAAAACTTAGAGTTTATAAATGGTGGTACCTGGAGGGAGGTGTGGCCCCTGAATTAGAATCCAAGAGTCTCACTGCAGTGGTTACACATGGGTGCATGGGAGCCTCAGTTCCTGCACAGTAGCTTCCAGAGCTAAGCTGTCTGGACACATAGGCAGTACTCAGGCTAAGGCAGGAATGCTCCAACACAGTGCTCTTTATTAGGGTTTTCTCAAGAGTCACAGGTGGACTTGTATACATTTACCCAGCCACTGAACTGACAAGCATCATATTTCAAGGTGAATTTGAATATTCGGTTAATGTTCTACTCACAGATCACAACTAGATAACCACTTCAGAGTCCACACCCAGAAATATGTCAGATTTACACAGGCCTATCATCCCAACATTCGGGGAGACAGAGGCAGGAGGACTGCAAGTTCAAGTCACTGGGCAATTTGGTGACTTAGTGAGATCCTGTCTCAAAATAAAAATAAAGAAGTGGTGGGGTGGGGATGATATTCAGTTCAAAGGCCCTGGGTTCAGTACTCAGTAGGAAGAAAGAAAATAGAAAGAAAAAAAAGGAAAAAGAAAAAAGAACAAAAGCCAGTTTATGAATAGAGTGCTGGAAACAAAAAGTGTAGGGAATGATCACTTGAAAACTTAAGTACAAAAACATGTTAAAATCAAATAGAAAACTTAACTCTGGACTTCTTGTTATAAAGAAGTATATAATTAAGTGCTAAAATGAAACATTAATTGAACAAATAAATACTGCATTGTTTAGCAATAAATTCTAAGAAAACTTACCACACAGACCCTGTTATAATGTGCCTCAAATAAATGAAAGTATAGCCATGTTGCAATTTTATGAAGGGTGTCAAATTATTTCTTAGATGGCCATTTCAATGTAGGCTTTTGGCAGCTGTTTGAGAGCACCATGTTAAACAGAGTTCTGTGAAGGATGTTATGGTTTGTGTCTAGATGTCCCCCCAAAGCCTCATGCATTTTTAAATGCGGCTTTTTTGGAAGTAGCTGAATCTAGGGTTTGTGGTTGATTCAGGGTTCAGTGCTAGGGTTAAAGGTGGGTGATTTCTGGTAATTGATTGCAGTCTGGATAAGATAAAAGGGCAAAATCCAAGCACGGTGGAACACACCTATAATCCCAGCACTTGGGTGGCTGAGGTAGGAGGATCACTCTGAGTTTGAGGCCAGTCTGGGCTACAAAGTGAGTTCAAGGCCAACCTGACCTGCCGAGAAAGACCTGTCTCAAAAAAAGATAAAAGGGGGCAGAAAGAGCTTCCTCTCTCTGTCTCTGTCTCTCTCTCTTTCATTGCTTTTACTGTTTTCTGCTGCTATGAATGGTTGCCCCTCTGCCATGTGCCACCTTGCCTTGGACCCAGCTGACTATGGACTGAAACCTCTAAAAACTGTGAACTAAGTAAACCTTTCCTCCCTTAACTTTAGGCATTGGGTATTTTGTCTCAGCAATGAGAGAAAGGGAACCCAAACAGAATTTGGTACCAGGAGTGGAGTCATTTCTGTGACTATACCTAATCATGTGGTTCATGAGCCTTTGGGAATAGCTTGTGGGAAGAGTTTGGAATGATTCAGAGATGATGGCTGAAAAAGTAGAGCTGGAATACCATAGGCTGTACTTGGTGGGAAATTCTGGTCAGAGCTCAGAACACCAGCAGGCTGGTAAAGACCAGTCTCAAACAGTTTCTGATGGAAAGAAACCTCTTGAGGCATTAGTTGTTGGGCTCCAGATGATATGTGTTACAGCTTGGTGAAAAGGTCTTCTGCATTTTATTTGTGTCCAGAGACTTTGCCTGGAGATTAAGGATGGTGGACTAATTAATCTGGCAGAAGAAATTTCAAGGCCGTCTAATGTTGAGGCTACGGCATGGGGGCTGTTGGGGCTTTTAGCCAGATCTGTGTTGATAATCAAGAGCAAAGAGGACAGCAGAATGATTTAAAATGTGAGTATGACCAGAAAGGGACCTCCAGTAAAGCTGTGGACTATAAAGATAGAGCAGAGGAGATCTTGATCGTTGAGAAGGAACAGGAGAACAGAAAAGTTGGCCAGAGGGCATCACAAGAAGCAGAAATTCTCCACTCTTCGCAGCCTCAAATTGCAAGTGAAAGAATGCTTTGAGAAGAAAGCTGCAGAGCACCATGTTCGAGAATGGCAGTGGCCTCTATAATTTGTTCCTTGGAGATGGATTCAGAGTCCTCAGTGTTCTTTTAGATGTATACTATCAATTTTTTTTTGTCTTTTTGAGATGGGGTTTCATTAAGCAGTTCTGGCTGGGCTTCAACTCACTTTGTAGCCCAGGCTAGCCTTAAACTCCCAGCAATCCTTCCGCCTCCCGAGTGCTGGGATTGCAGGCATGCATCACTATGCTCGCCAGTTATATACTTACTGAATTCTGAATTCAACTATGTTTTCATAGTTAATTTTCATCTAGAGTAAGATGAAGTTATGCAGTTAAAAACAAAAACCTTCCAGAAAATTATGAGTCTAGTCTATGAAGAACATTTTATATTGTTAATAATAGCAACTATTAAAGTAATGGGTAAGAGATTGAAATACCCAGAAAATATCCCAAACTCACATAAACTTTTATCTGGCTGATGTAACCATTTGTATTTGTGACCAAAGCAGGTGTTTCTGGTCAAGTTCATATGCATTTATGTTGACCCTTGGCTTTGGGCACCAGACAGCTGAGACCTATGCCAGATTGTTCTGATCATAATGGGTGATAAACATTGAGAAGTAAAGTGTTGCCACGCAAGTCTTATGTCAAACTCTGACACATAAACCTAACAATTTCCTCAACTCCCGCCCCTTGTTTCCATGGAAAATTGTGTGACTTTAGTTTAAAGTGGATGAGGAGCCTTTTCAAAGACAGTAGAGAGGATGAGATTAACATTATTGACATTAATGAAGACATTACTGATGTTAATAAAAAACATTACTATAAGGTATTATGCTGCATGTTCTTCATAGGTACAATATTTTCTCAAATTCCATTCATAGAATCTCCCACATGCACAAACACACTCGTAAGCAACTTGGTCAATAAGCTGCGCATGGTAGAGACCTTAGGACAGCAATCACATGCAGAAGTTCACTCAAAAGGGTTTAAGGCAGCCTCCCCAAACTGCCACAGTGTGATGGTTTAGAGCCAGGACTGGAATCCAGAGTCCACAAGCAGCACCACCAGCCTGGAGAGACACAGAAACATCTTTTAGAACTGCAGGAGACTTCACAGATGATCTCGTGAGACCTCGCACCTACAGCAGACTAATCTTACACATGTGCAAACTGAGCAACAGTGCTATGAATGTGTTGTCAAGTGAGGATAGAGTGAAATTTTGGGGTCGATTGAATTCTTTGCTTCGTGTGTCATAGGCATTTACGTATTAGTAAGTGAACAAGATCCCTTGACAAGAGTTGTTAATTTTTTTGTACCAAGAAGGGTATTCCTGGCAGCAGGATGATCACCAGTGAACAAAATGAGCTAAGTTTAAGTATTTGTGTTTGCCAGGGCTCCTCACTCATACGTCTCCCAACTCTCCCATTTTCTGTCTTACCCTTTTAAGGGTAACACAAGAGACCAGAGAAACCACAAAGGTGTATGTTAGGAGTGCAAAGTTCCACAGATTGGGGCTGCTCTGTTCCACGAACAGGTGCAAGTATTCCTGTTACTTAGAACAATTGCGAGAAGTGGCCCTGGGAAAACAAATCAGATCTGAAAACCTGAACTGGAAAGTTCTCAAGATGGTTTGTTTCCTAGATCTCTTGCAGAATAAATCTTGTGTAATGTGATAGACTCTACCTTTTGTTTGGACTGAAACAAATGCTTAACTCAGAATTTAATTTCAAAAAAGATACCTTTGCCTCTCATTCAGAGCAAAGCATGTCCTCCCTTCTTTCTCCAGGAATGTCCAATCTGGTATGTGGCCCACAAATCTTCTTTGTAGCAGAGAATGTTTCCCCGGAAAGAGTTACTCCCCTGGGGTGGTGATTTCACAGATTCCCTCTTTAAGTAGCCAGTTTCTTTCAGTTTGCTTGTCTTTGTAACCAGGAAGTTCAGCTTTGCATTTGCTGCTCCATGGAATGATGGTTGCCAAGTGAAGTGCCAGAAAAGATGGTCACATGCCCACTGTGACCTGGCAGTGGTGGGAACCCGCACTGATGCCCACTTCACACTGGCCACTCAGGCAACTTCAGTACCTGCAAATTTTTCTCTCCCTCTCTCATCCCTCTTAGAACAAACTACTTATTAGATGTTGTTGTAGTTTGGGGTTCTGAAAGGGGAACAATAAATACAAGACATGTATTTTATAAGATTACTTTATAAAAGTCACCCAAAGAATCATATACAAAGATAGGGCACGAAATCTGTCCACACACTAAAGACCAAAGAATCCAGCTGAGGGCCTGGATCCCACAGTGATGTCCTGCATGAGTTCAGCTGAAGACCTAGCGCCCACAACAATGCCTCCCACAAGTCCAACTGGAAGCCGAGAGCCCACGACAATGTCTCAGGCAGGCCTTTTTCATGGACCTGCTCTGACAAGGCCCAAAGGTGGAAGCTAGAAAGTCTTTGTCAGTGGGATGAAGGATCTGTGCTAGCAGGCTGAAGGGTTTGAACTGGAGCCAAGAAGTGACCCTCAAAGTAAGAACCAGAGCTCTCCTGAGAAGTACCACAGCCACCCTCAGCAACAGTGAGGTCCTGAGCTCCTCGATGAGGAAAGCTGAGCACTCATCAGGAAAGCCAACAGGACAAGGTTCTCTAGGAGACTGAACAGTGCACCATCTTCCCCTCCGGAGCCAGGAAGCAATGCTCAAAGTGAGGACCAGAGCTCCCCAAGGTGAACCATAGCCATTCTCAGCAACAAGGTCTCGAGCTCCTTGGATCATGAGAACAGCCAAGTTCATCAGGAAAGCCAGCATGACAAGCTCCTCCAGGAAAGCCAACAGCTTCCCTAACAGCTTCAGCATCTTTGTCTCCGGTTCTGCCTCTTCTGCTGCTGGCAGCAGTCCTCAGGTAGGCCTCCCAAACCCAGCACACATTGGTTCAGTTCAGCTGGGTGTTACAAGTTGACCACCAGTTGTCAATCCACCACAGGTATAAAGATTGGAACAAAGTCATTGCCTGATGAAATATTTTTCAGTTAGATTTGAATGATTAAAAGACTGCTTTTTTTTTTCTCCAGTAGGCATTTACTTTTTAAAATAAAACCCTACTGATTAAGGAATTAAAAAACTTATTTTGGGGCTGTACTGGCAATTGAACCCAGAACCTTCTCAGTGAGCTACATTCCCAGCCATTTTGTTTTTGCTTTTTATTTTGAGACAAGGTCTTTCTAAGTCACTAAGTTTTCCAGGATAGGCTCAAGTTTGTGATTCTTCTCCTCAGCCTCCCAGAGTGCCGGGATTACATGAGTGTGCAGACACGTCCAATTTTAAATGGTTTTATTTTCCTCATTACTGGAAATTGAACCCAGTATGCTGAGCTATATCCCCAGATTTTTAAAATTTTATTTAAAGTCAGGGTTTCACTAAGTTGCCCAGGTTAGCTTCAAACCTGCCATCCTCCTGTGCCGGTTTCCTGACTAGCTATGATTAAAGGTGTGCATTGTCATGCTGGGCAAATGCATACGTTTTTGTTTTTTATTTTTAGTACCAGGAATCAAACTCAGGACCTGTGCTTGCCAGGTAGGCACTTGTACCCCTGAGCTATATCCCCAGCCCTACATTTTTCAATATGTTAAGCCTAAACAAAAATATTGCTATAATGATGACCTAGGTAATGCCTGGAACTGTTCATACACAATACTACACTTATTTTTTATTTGTTTTTGTTTATTTGCTTTTCTGAGATAGGGTATCATTACATAGTTCAGGCTGGCCTTGAACTCACTATGTAGCCCAGGTTAGCCTTGAACTTGCAGCAATCTTCCTGCCTCAGCCTCTCAGTTTCCGAGATGACAATACTTATTTTTAATGTGCTACTTTCTTGACTCACATTTAGAATTGGAGTTGCTCTAATCCTCTATTCTTTCCTAATATATTTGTATAAATTACATCCTGTGCCACCATGTGCTTGAACAGATGGTTCTACTTCCCTAAAGTAATTACATTACTGGTGTCCCACAAAGAGCCTTCTGTTCTTATCCATTTTCTACCTTGTCAGATGTTTTACTTTTAATGGAATGTTCCTAGGTTGTAACCGCTTCACCCAATCTGGGATTACTTTTAATCATCAGCATCCAAAATATTAATGGAAGCACTCACTGGCAGAGAGCTCAGGACTGATCCTTAAAGACTTTCTTCAGCGCACAAGTCCCAGTTAGCTATGATCATATGAGAGAGAGAAGGAAACATATTTGGCAAGGAGAGGGGCCAGAATAAGACAGAGAGAGGGAGATCCAGAGCCCCGAGTATCCAGAAAGAAAGATGGAGATGCATGGGATCCAGCAGGTGCTTGTGGGCAGGTGATGGGCTTTGTAGAGCTGTGGTAGATAGACACGGTCATGGCTCAGATCTAAAATGACTCCCCAACGTCTCATGCATTCTGAGGTGGGGCTTTGGGAGGACGACTGGATCATGGCAAGCTGTAACTCACGAGTGGGTTCAGCCGTGGATGAGTTCAGAGCTGCATGTGCTGCTAGGAGGTGGGGCCTGTTTGGAGGAGGTGAGTCCCTGGGCGGATGACCCAAGGGTGTATTCTTGCCCCACCTGGTTCCCCCACCCCCACCCTGGCTGCCATGGGCGGGACAACTTTTCTGCGCCTTGCCCTTCCACCACCTTGCACCATGCTGCTTCTGTCTTGGAGCCCACCGACCTTGGACTGAATCCTCTGAAGCCGGGAGCCAAAGTGGTCCTGTCCCTTAGATCGCAGACGTCTGGTACTTTGTCCCAGTAAATGGAACTGAACGTATACAATGGAGTGCTAGTCAATGGTAAGGAAGAATAGAATTCTGTCACTGGCAGGAAAAGGGACAGAACTGGAGGACATCATGTTAAGTGAAATAAGCCAGACACAGAAAGAAAAGTATGTTTTCTCCCTTATGTGGAAACCAAAACCCAAAAACAAAACAAAATAAAAATACCTACAAATAGAAGAAGGAGTACTGGGGACTAGGAAGGGGTCAGGGTGGGAGAAGAAGGTAGAGGGGGATAGACTTGATCAGTGCATAATACACGCATGTAAGGAAATGTCCCACTGAGTCCCACTGACTTGTACAATTACTGTGTTATAATTACAGTAATAATAAAAATACAGAGACAAATAAGGCTAAGTGGAAGAACACGGAAAAAGAAAAATAATGTGTGCAATAAACAGGGAATATGTGGCGAATAAAAGTTTACAGATACTAAGTCTTTTTAAAGCTGATAAACCAGATGTCCATCATTTTCACTGCCTATTTTAACTTATTCTCATGAAATTAACTATTACAATTTTATAAGAGTTCCCCTAAAAAATTAATCTCCTTTTTATATGGAGAAAGAAAGTTAAACAACATTTGCATGTAGTTTGGGCTAGCACATAGAAAATAACTTTTTTCATTTAAAAGAATTACCAGCTGGGCATGGTGGTGAAGGCCTGTAATCCCAGCACTCGGGAGGCTGAGGCAGGAGGATAGCTGTGAGTTCAAAGCCAGCTTGGGCTACAAAGTGAGTTTAAGGCCAGCCTGAACTGCATAGTGAGACCCTATCTCAAAAAGAAAAAAAAAGAAAAGAATTACCATATGCTATGTCAGAACAGCAGGAGTGTGAAAGCCAGGCAAATTTGAATCCAAATTTTGTCCTTTTTTTTACCTACTTATGAACTCCCTAGAGAATCACTAAGTTCTTCTGCCTGTTTCCTTATATTCCTTATTTTCCAAAATGGGTTTAAAATTAAAATCTTTCATGCCTGTTATAAAGCTTAGGAACAATACGTATGAAATGTTTTGCAAATAGTGTGCATAAAATAAAGGTATTTTGTTAGATCATGTAGTCCAATTAGGCAAAGGATAAGTAATATTTGTTACCTGAATAATTGGCATTTTGTTTAATAGCAAGATCTACATATTTCTTTGTTTTGTGTGCTGTGTATTTTGTTATTAAACATGAAATTTTACTACACAGAAAATCCATGCAAAACAATTCTGAAATTTTATTTAATTATTTCCTTCTTTGCCACTAGCAGTTGGTCTTGTTTTGCTAATGGGCACCACCTGAACCAGCGAGGTGCTAACATCACTAATGAGAAAACTGTCACTGTGTGCTCCCTGACGTGAGAGACCAGTACACATCATCATTTATTAAGTACTCTTGCCAAAAATACATACTTTGATCTAACAATGAAGAAATTTAAAAGAAATCCAAACTGGAGGCTAGTCTATAGAGACAAATGAACCATATTCTTAAAAAGGTTAATGTCATCAAAGTCAGAGAAAGTCTGAAAAAATTTCCAGAGTGAAGGAGCTTAAAAGATATGGCACCTAAATGCAATACATGATCCTGGATTGGATCTTGGAGTAGGGGGAAATTACCATAAACATCATTATGAGGAGACTGGTGAAGTTTGAAAGTAGAAAGTCTAGTAATAATATAATACTGGATTAATGTTAGCTTTCCTAAGTAGGTAAGAAAATACCTCTCTATATAAACGCACTTACACACATGTACAGATAAAGGTAGGTAGAGAGATGAAAAGACAGGTAGAAAGGGCAGGGTCAGTCGAGACAGACATGGATAAGCAACCACTGAAACAATTGGTTAAACTGTTAAAAATTGGTGAATCTGGATGACAAGTACCCAGGAATTCTTGATCCTGTTCTAACAACCATTCTCTAAGTGTTAAATTACTAAAAAATTAAAAGTTAAATAAGAATTTGTTTTGTTTTGTAGAAAGTAATTGATCTTTTGATGCCAATAGTTGACTTTTTAAGTAGGATTTATTTAGAAATGGCTAATAAGTCCAACTCATGTATAAGTCTGCCTTTAGCAACCTAGTAAGATTAATTTATTATAATTGATCCCTTATTTGTATGAACGTTTTTGAGAGAAGTAATAAGCATGATGAATTCTGTCTCATCCTTTTAATGGGTGATCCCCCAGGCAGGTAAAAAGTCATGGATAGATCTGTATGTAAAATTTGTCATTATTAATGTGAACTGAATTGGTGATTAATTGGAATATAGTAGTTAACAGTGAATGAACTTCCATATACAAAAGTTGGACCTAGCAAATAAAAATAGAATCTTCTTTGGGAAAAATAAATCCCAATTTGACACACTGATCTTCAAAGCAAACTTTATACATTATGAAGAAATCATTTAAAGGTTAAACTTGCCAGGCATGGTGGTGCATGCCTATAATCTCTCAGTCTGGGAGGCTGAGGCATAAATTTCACAAGTTAGAGCCCATCTTGGTTAACTCAGCAATTTAGTGAGATCCTGTCTCAAAATAAAAAAGGGGGGATGGATTCAATCTCTAGTATGGCAAAAAAAATTCTGTGAAATTTAAGAAAGAATTTCTCGAATTCATCTGTAATCTGGAAGCAAGATTAAATGTTACTCTTTGGTAGCTGGTATTTCAAAAGGTAAAAAGGAGGCTTGAATGCTTTAGTCTCCTTATTAACATTACAAAATTCCTTGTATATGATAATCAACTGCCCCCCCTTTTATTTCTCAAACACAGTGACATAGATATGGTGTGGCATAAAAACATGAACCCTGAGTGAGAATAGTCTTCAACTTCTTCAGCTTCTGGTTCACACCTTTGACAAATCATTAATGCCTTTCAGATTCTTTTTGCACTCTTATGAAAGGCTAAGCTCTTACTTTCATTTTTAAAAAGTTTTAGTTTATTTTTGATTGACAAATCTTAATTGTACATATTTATAGAGTTTGATATTTCAATGCAGTTCTACACTGTATAACGATTAGTTCTGGGCAGTCAGCATAGTATATTGATCACCTCAATATTTATCAGGTCTTTGTGGTGACAGCGTTCAAAATCCTCTCTTCTACCTACCTTGAAATAAACAAGACATTATTGCTAGCTATGGTCATTCTACCATGAAACAGAATGGAAGAATTTATTCTTATCTAACTGTGCCTTTGTATTTGCCAAGAAATCTCACCTTCATCCTACTACCCTTCCCCAGCTTCTGATAACTACTCTACTCTATTCCTGTGAGATTCTTTTTTATTTTTTAAAGATTCCACATATGAACAAGATTGTGCGGCATTTGTTTTTCCATGCCTGGTTCATTTTACTTAACAAAATATCTTCGAGGTTCATCTATGCTCCTGCAAATGATGGGATTTCTCTCTTTTTATGGCTGATTAGTACTCCATCATGTATAAACACCACATTTTATTTATTCACTCATCTATGGATGTATGTTAACGTTGATTCCATTTCTTGTTTATTGTGAATAGTGCCATAATAAACATGAGTGTGCAGAGGCCTCTTCAATATGGTGTTTTCACTTTTTTTGGATATTTACCCCCTAGTGGTATTTCTGGACCAAGTGATAGATTTATTTTTAATTTTTTGAGGAAACTTCCTTCTGTTTTTCCATAAAAGCTATATGAACTTGCATTCCTACTAACAGTACATAAGAACTCACCTTTCTCTGCATCCTCACCAATATTTTTATTTTTAAATTTTTGTTTGTTTTTGTATTTTTCATAAAAGTAATTCTGACTGGGCAAGGTGCTTATCAGTGTAGTTTTTGTTGCTGTTTTTTTTTTTTTTTTTTTTTTTCCGGTACCGGGAATCGAACTCACAACCTTGCACTTGCCAGGCAGGCTCTGTGCCTCTGAGCTAAATCCCCAGCCCCTATCAGTGTAGTTTTGATGTGGGTTTTTTGATGACTAGTCATGTTGAATGTTTTTTCATGTACCTGTTGGCCATTTGTGCATCTTCTTTTGAGAAATGTCTAAGACTATTGCCTTATTAAAAATCAGTTCTTTTTGCCATTGAGTGACTTCATTCCTTGAATTAGCTCCTTCTTAGATATATAGTTGGAAAGTATTTTCTCCCATTCTGTTGAATGGGAGATTCTATCTTTGAATGAGGTTGTCCTGTTGATTGTTTTCTTTGCTGTGCAGAAGCTTTTCAGTAATCCTTATTCAATTTTTGCTTTTGCTGCCTGTGGTTTTGAAGCTTTATATAAAACATCCTTGTTCATTCCAATGTCATGAAGTGTTTCCCATATTTTCTTCTAGTAGTTTCTACTTTTTGTCTTATAGTCTTTAATCCATCCTGAACTGATTTTTGTAGTTGCATATGGTAAGAGATAAAGATATGGTTTCACTCTTCTGTATGAGGATATTCTGTTTTTCCAGCACCATCTATTGAAGAGATTGTCCTTTTCTGAATGCGTGTTTTTGGTACCTTTGTCAAAAAGCTGTTGTCTGTAAATGTGGGGATTTATTTCTGGATTCTCTATGCTGTTCCACTGGACTGTTTTCATGCCAACGTCATGCTGTTTGGGTTATTGTAGTATGTTTTGAAGTCAGGGTTTTAGGATTTTTAGCATTTTTTAGGATTGTTTTTTCTATTTCTGTGAAGAATGTCACTGGTATTTTGATAGGGATTGTACAGGATCTGTAGATTCCTTTGGGTATGGATATTTTAACAATATTGGTTCTTATAAACCTTGAACAAACAATATCTTTCTATTGATACGTACTCCCTTAAATTTCTTTCTGCAATGCCTTTGAGTTTTCAGGGTAGAGAATGTTCACCACATTGGTTAAATTTATTCTTAGGCAGTGTGTTTATTAGTTTCTTTATTTAGTTATTTATTTATTGTAAATAAGATTACTTTCTTGACTTCTTTTTTAGATCATTGCTACTTGCGTGTAGAAAACTATTGATTTTTTGTATGTTGATTTTGAAATTGCTCATCAGTTTAAAACTATTTTTGGTGAAGCCTATAAGTTTTCTACATAGAAATGATAATTTCATCTGCAAACAGGGTCAATTTGGCTTCCTCCTTTCCAATTTAAACATGCTTTATGGAGATAGGATGTCAATAGTACCAGTATTTACATTTGCATAATGTCTATATTCTCTACTTTGTGTGCATGTATTCATTATTAAGCTATATTTTCTATTCTATCTTTGAAAAATACATTTTCTTTATAAAAAGAAGAAACTCCAAGTGCTGATTTATTTCACACGTTTCTCGGTGGAGAAATGGTCACAGGACCCAAGACTACGTGGCAGGAGGACAGAGAGATGACTGCTATGTTGTGGAGGCGGAAGTGGTTTTGCAAGTCCTTGGGTGGCCTGGCTGGATTTCCGAGTTGAGCTATAACAACCTTGTATGTCATGGGATGCCTTGCCCAGGTTGTGCAATGGAACCAAGCAAACCTGTTGCTCAACTCCTTCAGTCCTGCTTCTTCTATATCCAAATCATGTTATTTCTACACGAACGTGATTTAGTAGAATTTCTACCACCTGATGAGAAGGATTATAAAAATGTCTGGGGACTTGCTGGTTCCAAAGAAGGAAAAAACTACTTGAAAAATATGCCGCAAGCCATCTGGGGCTCAGAAAGCTTTACTGTCTTGCTAAAATTCAGGTTCCACCAAGAGCTGGTGATAACTGACACAACTGTCTTGTACAGATGATGTTCGCTCGCTCCCTCCTGCCCAGCGAGGCTATCCAGACTCTGCTTCTCATCTTGGCTCTGTGCCTAGGTTGGTAGGCGTGGTCCACACCACAAGCACACTGTTGGAGAGGATCTTCCGCTTCCCACCAAAGCCGAAGGTCAGCTTGGCCACTGGACTAGGAGCCAGTGGGGGTTCCTGCTGTGTGCCAAAAGGTGGGAGAGAAAGAGGAGTCTGTGAATCATCCCGACAGGAGAGCGAGCATATGAAGTCCTAGTTTTGTTTCAAATTTCTATACTTTTTTTACACAGTGGCCGTGACAAGCAATCATCTATTTCCTTTGAAGTAGGGTATTCATTTTTCTTCTTTGTGTTCTGCCTTCCAAATTTATTTTGAGAAGAATGCAAATTAACCAAGTTTAAACTCAACTTTAATTTGTACTCAGTTCATTAACTCTTCAAGTATTAAACTTCAAGTATTAAACTATCAGGAAAATAAAAATACTGGAATCCCCAGAAAAGGATTTGGAAAATTCATTTGCAAAAAGAGGAAAAGAAATGGCCAACATGTCTTTGGGAAATTCTGTGCCATAACTTTGTACTGCCAAGATTTGAAATATTCAGAGTCTATTTGCAAAAACTGCTTTAGCTTAAGGTTCTCCTTTTTTTAATGTGATGTTTAGGGCTCTCTCCTACTTGGCTACATACAATAACTGGGGCTCTAAAACTGTGTAAAGACACATAGACTATATTAATTCTATCTGTGTAGTAAAGAAATGGTTACCGCAAGCCCAGTTACGGGAGTGCCAAGGAAATAAAGCTTCCATTCTATTGAGGGGAAAATATAGAAAGTATGATCAAGAAATACAGAGCATGTCCTTTCATGGATGGAACATAGCTTGGGTGGCTTAGTGAGATCTTGTTTCAAAATCAATAAAAAAAGCCCCGGGATATTGTTTAGTGTCAAAGTCTTGGGTTCAGTCCCCAATATCTTAAAAAAAGATCTAAACACTTTCACAGGTAGCAGCAGTCTGAGTTCTTTATAAGGCTATCCAATACCTTTTGTTATAAAGAACATTTTATTAGTATATGTTTACCACTCACAATGAGCAGATTTATCATGGGGCAAATGATATATAATTCTTTATAAAGATACATACTTGCATGTAGATAATCTTTTGGTAACTCTAAAGGTAACTAAGGACAACTAAACATGAACTGCAAATCTAACAAGTTAAAGTATCCTACAAATTCTCTTTTACCCCAAGGAGCACATCACTTCTTATTTCACCTTCTTTTTAAAGTATTTTCCAACATAAATGTGCTAGGAATGCCTAGTGAATAACTATTACCAGATGTATGCAAGTGCAGAGGTGTCTTTTCCTGTTACGTTGTGTCGGGGGATGAGCTGCTTCATTTCTTACAGCAATTTCTCCACCTCTAAACAATTTTTTAAAAAGAGCGCCAGGCATGCATGGGCAGTAAATAGCTCACCAAAATTAGACTTTTCTTTAATTCAAATCATTTAGCTTGTAAACTAGCTTATATAATGGGAGGTCTTTAGCTCTTCTCTGGTATATAAAATGTTTTGAGTCAAGAATGGTGGGGAAAAAATGATAAAAGATGGATAAAATGGAAACAAAGCTTTGTAGATGAAGAGAGGAAGAGTGGTTGAAGGGATGGGAGGGGATTGGGAAGAAAAGAAAGAGGAAACAGAATACATCATGTATAGGTACAAATTCCCTCTGATGAATGTGATTATTGTGTATATCTAAACTGTACCCATACACTTAATACAAATTTGGCAAAAAAAAAAAAAAAAAAAAAGAATGCCAAGGTGAGCTGGTGAGCAGCCCTAGACTCAGCAGCACAGGGAAAGCTCAGCTCGTGGACCCAGTTCTCTCCTCACACGCATCACATGCTCAGATTGTCATTGACTGCTAAGAGGGGCTCAGGCAGGGGTGCTTGCTTCAGAGCCAGCTACTGCACCCCTTCTCCTTAACATACCTGGCTTCTCAACTTTTTAATTTTCTAACTCATGCCTGCAAATGTCAACTTACACCTTCTCTGGGGTGCTTTCCCCTAGGTGCACGTTTCTCAGTGTGACTGAGGACCATGTGACCATTCACCCTGATCTGTCACCTTCCCTGGATTACGAGATGCCCGGCAGATGAGTGGAGGACCCTTCTGGGTGTGTCTGGGTGGGTCATGGAAGTGTGCCCTTGAGGTTGATAGGGCAAGAGAGACTCCATTTTCTTTTTTTAACTCCCTATTAAGAGAAGTTTCTTAAGTTCACTCAAACTTTAGTTGACCCCACTCTTCATCCAGTCCCCTTGGTTAGTTATCAACCCACTGAAAGGAGAGCAGAGTCATAAAATGGAACAGAACAAACAGGACAAATTGGGAAGAAGGCTAAAAGTTAAACTACAATGGTCATCTGGAATCTGGCTGTCCAACAGCTTCTGGGAGAAGTAAACTTAGTGAAAATTGTGTGACATTCTTGTAAGATTCCCAAAAATGAGGTAATGGTTACTATGGAAATCTAAAATGTACTTGAACTGAAGGTGAGACCCAGATCAGGGTGGACATCTTCTCTGGCTCCTGGTTAGAGACTGTCCATCAGCCGGCTCAATGAAACTTTGTCTGTTCCTGCTCTTTCAGTCTCTTGTGAATGCTGTTCTTGATGAACTCATTTCCCATATCAGGGTCTATCTGGTCCCCAGCCCCTTTCCCTCTGCGCAGTTCCCCTGCTCTATTTGCCCATAACCTGAAGGGAGCATCTTTCCTCCTCCACACCCTTCACCTCATTGCTCCTGGCTTGGAGCCAGCCCACCAGGGACTGAATCCCCTGCATCTGGGGCAGAATGAAACCTCTCTTCCTTGGGGTTGTGGGTGTTGAATATTGTGTCCAGCCACGAGAAAGCTGACTAAGACAGTATACACCACCTGTGCCTGAATTCCTAGGAGTGCTTATTAATTGTGTGCATTCACCCCCAACCAAAACTCCACCCCAGAAGTGTGGATCAAAGCCTCTGCAGGAAAAGCCTGGGAATGGGGCTCCAGGGCACTTTCAGGACCAGCAGATCTGCTTTGAGGGAAGTGTGGCTGCGAAACAGTAGGACCAAGACAAGAGACTCTGCTCCTGCCCCTCCTTTCTTTAAATTTGTCCAAAGTGAGGACCATCCAACAGAAAAGCAGGGCCCTGCAACCCAAGGAGGGGCATGTAGAACCTCAGTAATGGTGCATGACAAGTTTTAACCTGTTCAGTTCAGCCAGTCAATTGTGCGCTGTGGTTGAGAAAAATCGTGTTTGAAAGTGCCATAAACTATGGATATCCGAGCAATATACACCCTTGAAGTTGTGCAATCATGACTCTTCAGACCCCAGCTTCCTAAGAAGTGTCATCAGGAGTGATGAGATGGAGTCTATGGTTAGTACCCTGAGACTGGGGTTCAGTGTTCTCAGTGGAAACCACTCTGTTCTCATGCAAAAAAGTGCACCTCAGTCAAGGTCCAGCATCAAAGTGATGTTGAGTGCTTTTTGACCTTGATGGAGTTGCGTGAGCTGAGTTTGTACCCAGGAATGTTATGGTGACTCTGAATATTATCCAGATTTATTAGAGTATTTAGTAAGTCATGTGTGTAGGAACTGGCCTGAGAAAATGGGCGGATGGTTTCATGCTCATCAAGACAACGCTCTGTGTCACGCATCACACATCACTGCTACAGCAGTTTCTGTCAAGTAAAAACACTATGGCGTGTCCTCATCCACTTTCTTCACCAGACCTGGCACCATGTGACTTCTGGCTCTTCCCCAAAGTCACAAGGACCAGGAAAGGTAAACATTTAAAATCAATTCAGGACATCAAAGCAGCTGTGACAGCTCAGCTAAAGACACTCATGAAAGAGGACTTCCAGAGCTGTTTCAGAAGGTGGCGAGAACCTTGGGAAAAGTGTTGGAGATGAGTACAAGTATTTTGAGGGTGATTAATGGCAATGTGTCTTTTACCATAATAAATTTTTAAAAATTTATGGACATCCACTGTAGTTTTTGATCACATCTTGTATACCTTCAAATTGTAAGATTTACTGTTGATTTAATGGCAGCTTCTTGTGCACAACCAATGAACAAACAAAAAAATCTACATATTTCAGTAAATTTTAGAAATATCAAATGTAAAAATGTCTGTTCTAGAATCACGGAAACTGGCAATTTACATATGTTTTCACAGTTGCTAAGCTGCGTATATTAATAGCTACCTTTTAAAATATATAAATATGCCATGACATTTAAATGTTTAGTCATTCTCATTCTTTTAACTTTCTTCTTTTTTTCAAATTCTGGGTATTTTTGTCAATGGGGAAATACTACTCAGTTGATTTATACTGTAGTGGAGCCATAGTCTTCAAACTAATCTGGAATAAGAACACTTTACAAAGGATTTGAAGGCCAAGAACAGTTTTAAGGGAATCAGATTCTGGATATTCAATTTCTCTTTGTATTCTTTAAAACTAACCTGCCAGAGGACACACCTTTCCCAGCTCTTCTTACACACTCCTCCCCACTGCCTCACATTTTAAGGAAGAAAGGCCCCCCTCACCCTAACCCAGTGACTGTACTGGGTAGAAGAGCATCTAGATCCCACTGGGGTGGGTGGAAACTCAGTATAGTGATTGGTATTAGCTCTGAGAAGGGACTCACGTCAATAAACGTGTAACAAACCCATTTACAGTTAGATGTTTTCCTAGTTTGCCTTCAGGAAAATTGTAGAAAACTCTATGATTCAATTAACAAATTACTAAAAATAAATTATTATTAAAAATACATTGTGATGCTAATTTTGTGCCAAGATTTTTCACACGATTCTAACAGAATGCAAAAAAGTGACAGCATTGCTTCTAATTCCACCTACTTATTTATGTGGACAAAATTCTCAGTATTTACAGAATAATGAAACAGAAAAAGCTGGTAGGATACAACTGAGGTGAGCCATGTCTGAATTTGCCAGTAATTATTTTTTAAACAGGATCTCACTATATGGTTCAAGCTGGCCTTGAAGTTGCTTATATAGCCCAGCCTGGCTCAAACTCATGGCAATCCTCCTGCCTCAGCCACCAAGTACTGGGATTATAGGCGTGCATCTTCATGCCCAGCCAGTAAATAATTTTTATCAGAAGAGATTTGGTCTAATTTTCATAAAACCAGGCAGTCCCCATCCAGCGCATCCAAGAAATAAAAAAGTTTACTTTTTCTGTTTAATATGTTATCAAAAGGCATATTTTCATGTTGTTTTTACTAACAGATGCCAATAATTGGAATGATAACTCACTTTAGAATAATTTTTAAACGTAGCTTCATAGTCACAGGAATGAAGCATATATAATTTTGGAAATTTATAATTTTACTGTGATAAGATAATTGATTCAAAGAGTTTTAGGAACTAAAGCATATCATAATAAGATGAAATTACTGGTGAAAGTGAAAGAAATATGACCTCAGAGACAGAAAGGAAAGATACAAAATGTTTGCTTACTAAACAACAGCTTGCTAATACATTGTTTAAAAAAATAGATGATTTGGCTGGATGTGGCACTCAGGAGGCTGGAGCAGGAGGACTGCCATCGATTTGAGGCCAGCCTGGGATACATAAGGCTTTCAAGGCCAGCCTGAATTACATAGTGAGACCCTGTCTCAAACAAATAAACAAACAAAAAAGATGATGTGAAATTTAGATTCTACTAGATATATTTTTAAAGTTCTACATTTGATTTTAGCATGGTGCTATCTACCACACTGGAAGTTACATCCTTTGCAACTATATCTTAACTTAGAATGGAAGATTTTAGACATCAGCTTAGTAGTGGGCAAGAGGAGATAAAGCTTTCCAAAATTCTTTGGAAATGGTTGAAAGTAAACAGTTTGCAGAGTACTGTTTTGGGAAACAGCCCAGGGATCAGTGTGTAGAACAAACTAGGAAAGGAGAGCGTTGGGGAACTGGACAGGGCACCAGCGAGAAGATAGCTGATTGTTTCCAGACCTGAGGAATGTGAGCCATAGTCAGCTCAGAGGCACGGGAAGGAGGAGACTGAAACCCAAACTCACAGGGAGTAAGAAGTGTCGGTGCCGGTCCCCCCTTCCTTTCCACTTAGGTTTTCCGCATCATCAAAGCTGAGTTTCCTAATGTTTTCTTTAGGAATCTGAAGCTTTTCCTTCTCCATGGGCTGCTTGCTCTCCTTTCTCTCAAGTTGAGTTCAGTGCTGGGCTTGGGAAACAGTAAAGGTCAAGGTCTTGACCTGGAAGAGCTTCTAGTCTGGAAGAGAGTCTGCCCACAGTGGATGACGATGCCAAGTTGTCCTATGTGGCCTGGATGGTCAGCCCCTCTGCCCTTGGCAGCAGCTAGCAGAGGACAGCTGACAGTGTTTCCCACGCTCCTGCAGGGTCTGTGTGTCACTGGACAGCCAACAGTCACATGAGCACGGCTCTCTGGACAGCAGAGGTGAGGCTGAGGTGGCATTTCCGAGGTTTCTGCCAGCAAGCAGGGATGTGGGCACTCCAGGGTTTTGGGTGCCAATATAGTAGAGGCTTCAGGGGTTGGTGCCTACTTCCGTGGGTAGCAGGCACATTCATGTGGCATGCTTCTGGGCTGTGGCAGTGCCAGAATTCTGCATTTTGGAAGCCGTCTCTTTATACCGCAGTGTTCTCATTATTCTCCCATTTTCTTTCCTTCCCTGCCTCCCTCTCTCCTGTCTTTTTCTTTTCTTTATTGAGACAGTCTCACTATGTAACCCAGACTGGTCTTAGACTTGTGATCCTCCTTCCTCAACCTCCCAAGTGATGAGATTACAGGTATGTGTCACCACAGCCAGCATATTCCTTCATTTTCTGATCAGGGCACAAGCAAGAACTATATGGACTGGAACTCCTGGTCATTCTTGAAATTTTGGAGCTTGTTTTCCCAACCTTTCCAACAATTTTGTAAGTACTGAATGAATCATACAAATGCTACTCAACTTATCAGGTTACAATTTGAAAAACTCACTGAGGTTGAAAATATCATTAAGTAGAAAATGCGTTCAACACATCTCAGCCCCGGCACATCACAATTCAGCAATGCAGTCTGTGGTGAGTGCCCATTCCTTGTGTCCTTATGGTCATAAGGATGGTTCAGAGCTGTGCTTTGCAGCCGGGCATCAGGAGGAAGTGACATAGAGGAAGTGATGTACAAGGAAGCGACGTAAGAGGCATCGCTATCCTTAGTCTCCTGAAGTACGAGGTATCCCTAGGAAAAAGATCAAAATTCAAAGTATGATTTCTATTAAATGCTGACGCTTTTGTGCCATGATGATATTGAAAATCCTAAGTCAAACCACAGTGAATTAAAATTATGACTAATTCAGGGACCCCTGAGGGCTGGGAATGCAGCTTAGTGGTAGAGTGCTTACCTAGCGTTCCAGAGGCACTAGGTTCAAACCCAATATTATAAGGACAAAAACTAAAACTGGAATTCTAGGACCCAAGAATACGGAATGCCACAGCATTGTTTGCACTGCTACCATTCCCCTCAGGGCGGGCTTTAGTTCTCAGCACTAGTCTCTGGCATGGCTCATTCTGATTGGCCCTGCCCTTTGGGGAAACAGAATCCTACTGAACAGTGCTGGCAAGGGCTGCTCATGAAGGGGTCTATATGGCAGCTTCTTAAGTACCGAAGTTTGCATGCTCTGTGCTCCGATTTTCCTTCTGAATTCCACTCATCTGTGGTGCCTTCCTCTCCTCACTCCTCCACTGTGCATTTCTCTGTATGTAGATCATTCCTCTTAGAGTATTGATTCTTTTTAGTTGGCTTTAAAAGTCCAGTGAGGGTCTAATTTAAAAGGCTGATTCCTCAATGAAACCCTGATTCAGTTCTGAGGTATGGCTGGAAGTCACAGCACTTCTGACTCACAGAGACGTCGGACTACACCTTGACAGTGCTCTGATGTCAGTGCCTCACCACTTCAGTGGGTAGGACAGGGAGTAGGTTCTAGCTCCTTCCCTCTTCCTGGTACTGCAAGAAAGAGAAAAGAGAGAGGTAGGGATAGCCCTAGGTTACGAGCTTGAATGGCTGGGGTTGTGACTGTAGCACTGGCTCACACAGGGAAACTATGAAGGGAAACCAGTTTGTGGGGGAAGATAATGAGCGCCATCAGAGACCTGCTGCGTTTGACGTCCAAGGGGAGATGATATTCTGTGGGCAGCGAGTAAAATGGACTCGATGACTCAGGTCTGGAGGTTGATTAGTGGGCTGGATTCTCAGTTGAGACTCAGAGAGTCACTGCCATGGCCAAATTATTTCTTTCATGTGGCTCAATCATGGTTGTCTTGAGGAGGAGGTCAATCTATTCATGTCGTTCCCAGCATGAGAGAGTCCAGTGTATTTTGTATTGCATTGTCTAAGGGGAAGAGTGAGATTTACAGTAGAAAAGTCAGCTTCACAGGTTGTCCCTAAGAAGTGTTGAGGGCTTAGCTCCTCCTCTTAGAACTCGCTTCTCTTTCCTCCAGCCCACTGTGAAACACATCTCGGGTGTACAAACTGCACAAGGAAAAATTATGCAGGATAAAGGGAAGAGAAGAGAATAAAAGCTAAGGCAAGGAGTACTACTGTAATTGTTTCAGCTGGCCACAACCAGTTCCGGTTAAATAATGTTGTTCCTGCAGCGATCTCTCAGGTCACTGTGTAACCATCTCCAGACCCTTCTTCCAAGCTCGGTTGTTTCCAAAAGTTCTGTTTCTGCTGTCTTTAAAAAACCCAGAAGGCTACGAGCTCTCTTCAGGTGAAATCTTATATAGAAATAATATTTTATTACTGTAACTATATTTGATGAATTTACATATACATCGTGTGCTCATTCTAAAGCTGTTGCCTGGGTTTTCTGAGCTCTGAAGGAGTAAAAAAATTTAAACTAGTGGGCTGGGAATGTAGCTCAGTATAAAGGGCCAGCTTAGTGTGAAGTCCTGAGTTCAGTCCCCACCACTGGAAAAAAAAAAAGAAAAAGAAATTTGAGCTAGGTTAGGTTAAATGGATGATGGTGATATGTAGCAAAAGCTTCACTTCCAAATTTGTATTGGTTGCACGGTATTGATAAGATCGTGATATATTCAAAACGGTAGATGTAAATGGAACATTTAAAAAAACATGCTTTGTAGTCTAGGGATGCCATAGATAAAGAGACATGGTATGAGAACCTTGACTCTGAAATCTATGCAAAAAAGACTTCACCTTGTCATCAGTTAGATTCCCTGGGCCCTTAGCAGGTTCTGGACACTGAGATTATATTTGGGAAGACAACAGACATGGAATTTACATGGAATTTCCATTAAATGTAGGTAGACATTAAACACATGATTGTAATTACAAGTTGAAAGAAATTCTAAGTTTGCTGGGAATGTATGACAGGAGGCCTACACTTGTATGAAAGTAGCCAAAGATGTCCCCTTCCTAAGGAAATGATGTCTATACTGAACCATGAATTGGTAGTCACACACAGGGAAGGGTGAAAAGAAAGTATTTTGGGTAGGTGAGACAGTATTGCACAGGCCCAAACATGGGAGCTGGACAAAGGGACTAAGTCAGAATGGTTTTCTCCTAGCGACACAGATGCAGTAGAGAGCTGAGAGGAGGCCACATGGCGCAGGATGTGTGAGCCCATGCACTGGGGTGACTTGCTAAGTATCAGTGGATGTGTCTCCAGTCCCAGAACTATATACTCTTGAGTCCTGTTCCCTTGGGCCAGAGGCCAATAGGTAGCCTCCAAGAGATAGGGATGGAATACTTAGAATGTCTTTCAACTTGTAATTACAATCACCTGTTTGATGTCTACCTACATTTAACGGAATTTAGGCAGAAAGAAGCCAAGAAGAGAAACTTTACACCCACAGCTTTTACGTTTAAACCAGAAAAGTTGCAAGCTGAGCACTGAGCAAGTCCAGGAAACATATTTGTTGAGCAGGGGCGTGGTACAGGGTCTGTGTGAAGTGTGAAAAGCTGGACCCAAGTGCAGTTCTTCTTGCTCTGTGTGTGGGGGTCTCAAGGATTAGGACCCCATCATTCTGACCTCATTTAGCTTTTTAACTTTAGCTACCTCCTGGAGATCCCAGAACAGCCACATGGGGGGAGTAGGACTTCAACAAATGGATTTGGGGCGGGTGGAACATAGTCTGGCACACAGCGGTATCGGTCTTTAGGAAACAGCGCCTGACTGGATATGTAGGTGAGGTAGAAGAGAGCAGAGACGTGAGCAGAAATGGCAGAGCTGTTCGTGAAGCCTGAAATCACTGGAGGTGGAGAAGACCTGGGGAGAACTATCTGAACTTCACGTTAAACATGTTCTCTTTGAAGAATCTACAAGATATCAAAATGGAAATATCAAGTGAATAGTTGGTATGTGGGAATAATCACCTGCTGAATAGACCCGAAGACTTCTCTGCCTGGAGATGGTGTCTTTGTCTATTTACGATGCTGTACCAGGGGGTGCTAAAACACTGGTGAGCTCACAGTTAGTGGAAATTGACGTCTCACAGTTTTGGAGGCTGGAAGCCCAAGAGCAAGGCCTCAGCAGGTTGAGTGTCTGCTGGGGCCTACTTCCTGGTTACAGGCGGAGCGATGTTCTCACCATAACCTCACACGGTAGAGGCAAGGAGGCTCTCTGGGTCCCTTCTGTGAAGAATTCATACCATAAGTGCTCTGTCCTCAGGGCCCGGTCACCTCCTGAAGGCCTCACCTCAAGTGCTCTGACACTGGCACCTGGCTTCAACATAGGAGTTTGGAGTAAACATTGGACCTGTAGGAGATGGTCAGTAAGCCACGGTATGGGTGAGAATTTTTAGGGTGGTAACTCTATAAATTAGAATCATCCGGATAGATTGTTAAAACAACATGGCCCCACCCTCAGAATGTCTGATGCTATGGTACTTCCAGCATTTTTAAGACTTCCACTTTTAAGACTTTACTTCCACTTTTTAAAACTTTAGAAATATACTGGTGAATTGCTTTCTGGAAAGCTCACAGGAACTTACATTTTTACCAGCTGAGCATGAGAAACCCCATATCCACGTAGCCTTTCCACACTGAATATTGTAATTTTTAAAAATAGTACAAGCAGGAAAGTGATCTCATTGCAGTTCTATCTTGCACAACTTTCGTTATCAGCGTGGCCTTGGAATTTAGAAAATCACCAGGGACACAGGTGGTGCTTTTTTTTTCTTCACATTTTAAAATAATGTTGGCAGATCCTTTGGTTTTTGGAAAAGAAAACCTTTCAGTTTTTACATATTTGTATTTTAACACATTTGTCCTTAGGGCTCTTTAACACATCATTGAGTTTCTTCACTGGAGACAGATCGCACAGATGAAATGCGCCCTGATGTGAGTGATTCTTCACGGTGTGTCAGGTCTTTACTACTTACCTTTGTGGCTGTGACGAAAATACTCTGCTGCCAGTCTTATTCCAACTAGAGTACCATGAACATGTGGCCTGACAAGGGACAGAGGCAGTCTGCATTTGTATGGAGCATAGGTAAAGACATGACATTGTCATTTTAGCTGACCCGAGCCTGTCCTATGACACTGAAGGTGGCAGAGGCCCAGAAATTCTTCTTCTAAATGTAGAACAGAGTTGAATGGCTCTGCACACTGGACATGAGCTAATGTTCCGTCATGCATGGTCCCATTGGGTGTGGAGGCCAGGCAGCAAGGAAGCCACTGATGACCAAACCAGAGGCTGCTGGGAGCTCCACTGTCTAGTCACCGTGGCTCTTTCAGTCAGAATTGGGCAGCCTCCCTCCGTGGATATATTAGATGACTTGAAATTACACATCAATGTGTGCTTCAGAACACCTCCCTGGCCTGCAGTCTGCTTTGCTGATTTATGGCTGCATCTGCCTCGGTACCCTGTCATCACACCTCTTGGCACCTGACAGTCTCCACGCAGTGAGGCCGGGCTTCGGTCTGCCTGATGGCTGTGAAGGAGAGTTTCCCTGTCATCATCTAATTGCACTTCTTAAACATTCATGCAGGAGTTAGTGCATCTTAGCTATAGATGGTTCCTGGCCCTTTCATGTAAAGCATAGCGAACATGTTTGACAGGTAAAATGCATGGAGGCCAAGTCTCTTCATATCTAAAGGACACTGGATTTTACAATGTATTTTCACTGTGGAAATAGAGCTTTGGAGTCCTCTGGCTTCTCTTTGATGAGGAAGAGCACAGTGTGGTGAAATGGGCTGGAGCTCTGAAAACAGCCCAGTACAGCAGGGGTCCTGCGCATCGCCCCTGCCCAGGGCTGAGTCTGGGCACGGGTGGGAGTGAGTGGGCGCGTGCCTGGGCAGAAGTGCTCCCTGGGAAAGTGAGCCAGCTATTTGCCTGCTGGCCGCTGACCCAGAGCAACCCTGCATTTCTCAGGTCTGGTTCTCTCATTAGCGAAGTGGGGAAATATGTGTCTTACAGAGGTTTTGCGAGAATGAGGAAGCACACAAGACACAGGGCAGGCACTTAAGTGTCACTTCTCTTCCCTTACTCACGGGGGGTGGCCGCCACTTTGTGAAAGGGATTTTCAGCATAAGACCAGGACTTAGAAGGTAAGTTCTTCATTAATAAACAACCCAGTTCTTGGATAGTAACGGCTTAGCCTCAAGGGCTTGAGGAATTGTTTTATGACTTTGAATTGTCCTTGGCATGGGGCCCCATCCAGGCCATAGGAACAGGAATATCTCCTAGCGCCGAATGTTCCGCATTGTAAGCGTTCCGAACACAAATTTGCAAAAAGGAACTTAGTGTCCAAGTATCAAGTAACTGCGCTTGCATATTATGCATGCCGACCCAGTCCTGATGAGTCCACATCTTTTGTATTTCTTTTCAGGTTCTGTGGTAATGAAAGGAAAAGATGAGACTGAAAACAGAGAACGACCCTGCTTAGTGCTCCATTCAAACTCTGGCAGCTCTCTGCTTTCCTTTTGCTGGAGATTTTTCACAATCACAGTTACACCATAATTCGAACTTCCAAAAATCACACATTGGACAGAAGCTAGCTGGGTTCAGCCCCCACCAAAGCAAGGCAGAATGGAAGAACTCACGCACACCCAGTTACTAAAGTAAGAGCCCTGGTATCTTGGACTGAGATGTGCTCAGCTTACTCACATTGCTGCGTTTAACGAAAAACTAAATTACTTTTAATTTCAACTTTTTGATCAGTTCGGACTGTGTGCCCATACATAGTCCCAACCTTTTATGTTTGTCAGATTTGACAGATGTAATTACTTGAATATATTTTCCTTTAAGAATTCCTTTGCTAGATGAAACTTCTCTGGTTCAACTAAATTGATGGTAAGGTCATCAGGCAGGAGCAGGGGAAAGCTCTGACCTAGATTTTAGGGCCGTAACTGACCAGTTTTGTCACACTGGTTACATCAGATCATGTTTCTAGTCCTAAGTTCCTAATATTAGGGACTTGAGCAAAATAATCTCCATGGTTTCCTTTGAAAATTCAAGTTACAAGAACTTGTCTATTACATAAACCAAGCCCCAAACTCCTTTCTTGGAAATTCTGAATCTCTTACAGAATTGTTAGTGGGGTCAGGAATTTTCCACTCTGTTTCCCATCCATCCTTCCTTCTCCTGTGAAGTGCATTTGATAATAGATGTCTAAATATTAATTATAGAAACAGGGGCTGGGGATTTAGCTCAGCGGCAAAGCGCCTGCCTGGCAAGTGCAAGGTCGTGAGTTCGGTTCCCGGTACCGGAGAAAAACCAAAAAAAAAAAAAAAAAAAAATTATAGAAACAGTAATTTTACATTAAACCCAAAGGCATCTGGAGAGAAAGGAAGGTTCAAGTTAAAAGCATCCCTCAAATGTTTCATATGATAATCAGGTTATTCAATAAACTTGAAAAAGTTTTCAACTAATTTAGTGTTTGTTTTACAATTTCTCTCTATAAAGTTTACTGAGCAATGACTTTTCTATTTTATTTAAATCTATGTAAGTTGACATTAGTGAGTATACTTCGAGTAACTTCTATCACAGTATATGACTTAAGTCCTAAATTTACAATCATCTTACATTATAATGCCCTCACCTCCTTCTGATACATTTAAGGTTGACGGTGTTAACCGCACCTTTGGACATGTGGGATAACTTTTACTATTTTTAAAAACCTGACAACACAAACTCTTCAAGAATTGACTATAAAATGATCAACCCAACTTGACCATCACTCTACTTTTTAAAAGATGAGATTTGAGTGGAAAATCGAGAAAGCAAAAGTCTATTAATAATGACAGGAGGTGGGTGTATAAATAGGTTAGGTAGATTGTTGTGGCAGATATGTGAAATTGCTGTAATTCTAAAGAACCACATCCCGCTTTTTGTCACCTTCTCAGCAAATGGTGGTTTCGTGTTCGGAAAAAGATGTACTGTCATGTTGAGCTGATTTCATCAGAATCTGTTCACTCAAGAGGGGCAAGAGATTGCAACTTACAATTTCAGCACTCAAAACTAGGAATGGGTATTATTTGTTTTCATTTGAGTTTTATACCAGTGAAAGAGATGAAAAATTTTTACAAGCCTTTATCATCCCCATGACCAGAAAGTCCCCCGCTTTTCACGTGCAGGAAGTGATCAGGTGTCACTGATTCTGCGTCCTAAATCTCCTTGGGTGCATCTTCTTCCCTGTCTCCACCGTCGCTGCCGAGCCTTCTGTTGTCATTTCTTAGCTGGATGCCTGCGTCAGCTTCCTAACTGGTCTGTTTGCGACACTGCATCTCCATTCTGCCAACAAACTGACCACCTCTAACACCAGTGTAATCGTGGACCTCTACTGTTACCGAATCTTCCATTAATTCATGTTGCCTGCAGAATGAAACTCCAGCCTTCAGTGTGATAGAAAAAATTCTGTATCTTCTGCCCTCTGCCCTCTGTCCAGCCTTCCCTGCCAGCACCCTTTCGGTTCTCTTAACTTCTTGGTTATGCTGAGCCAGTTTTCCTCGCCCAAGTCACCTTGCTTTCCCACCACACTTGCATAACTCTGCACGTACTGCACTGCTTGCTTGGAATGACTTTCTTCATTTGTTCATGGAGCAACTCTGATTCATCCTTGAAGCCTCTGCCACCACCTCCTCTCTTCACTTGGACTCCTTCCTGCAGCCTGGGGTGGTGCTGGGAGCCACTCTTGCCCTGTGCCAGGCAGACGCCATGGCCATTGCTTACTTCCTCCTGTCGCAAAAGTGGCACATCATTGTCCTGTGATGCAGTCATCTGTCTTTTTCTGCACTGAGATGTCCTAGGTGCAAAGGACTGCACTATCATAATCTTTTTCTTGCTGGACTTCATACAATGCCTGACACACAGTAGGCATCCTGTAAATGTACATGAACACAATCAGTGTGTAAATAGTCTAGGAAGGAAAAGTTCAGCATGGAGTAACTTTAAATAGAGATTAGTTATGACAGTTGCTGGTTAAAATGGTATTTAATATATCAAAGCTGCTTCAACCTACAGCAAAAAGGCCTCAAACAGTAGATGGAAGAAAAAATTCGCAGTAAATTCACTATTGACCAAACAGAACCACATTAAAACAGCCATCTTTCCTGGTACTTTTAAGTTAACTTGGGCAGGAAAAGAAGACTTTTTTCTCAGGTCATTTCCTCTATTACTACCTGTTTGTATTATATAGTATTTACATTCCTCGTAGGGAGCTGATACATGTACATAACACGTCTTAATTCCTTCCTTCATCCCCCCATGCCCTCCGTCTCTGGGTTGCCTTTCCCTTTGAGGAAGATCTGTCTCCCTTCTTCCTATTATCTATCTTTTATTTTGCTTTTTATTTATATTTGAGATTCTCATATAAGAGAAACCATGTGATAGTTAAGCTTGTGTGTCTGATTTATTTCACTTAATGTTATGGTCTCAAGGTGCATTCATTTTCCTACAAATGGCTCAAGTTTATCCTTGGGTATGGCAGACCAGTATAGTATACTCTATTGTGTGTAAATACCATATTTTCTTTATCCATTCAGTTGCTGATGGACACACAGGCTGCTTCCAAGATTTAACTATTATGAATTGCGCTGCTATAAACATGGGTATGCATGGATCACTGTACTATGATGTCTTTAACTCTTCCGAGAAGACACCTAGAAGGAGAATAGCTGGTTTGAATGGAATTTCTAGTTTCAGTGTTTTGAGAAATCTCCATACTGATTTTCTCCATACTGCACTATTTTCATAGTGCTTGTACTAGTTTACAGGTGCAGTTATCACTGGCATCTTAAAAATCTCTGGAACCTTATCAGTCACATTCAAAACAAAGGAGAGGGGCTGGGGATTTAGCTCAGCGGCAAAAGCGCCTGCCTGGCAAGCGCAAGGTCGTGAGTTCGGTTCCCGGTACCGGAGAAAAACAAAAAAAAAAAACAAAGGAGATTACAAGTGTTTATACCTCTTCAACAATTTCTGCATTTTATTTTAGAAATTTTACTTTTATTTTCACAGTATACTTCTGGGAATAGCCTAAGTTCCCAATGACTTTCTTTGCATAGGAAGAAGTAGCTGGCAAAACAAAATAAATCTCCACAAATGTGGGCATCCAAAAACAGCCTGGGACTCTATGAGCTTACTTTTTACATAAGCCTCAGTAGCAAGGCTAAAGCGAGGGACAACAGAAACTTAATCTTGGTCCATGTATGCATTTCTTGCCTTCTAAAAATCTAGAGGTGATCTAGTGCTAGTTGCAGAGGGCAGGGGGGTTCAGTTCTTGCTCTCATCATGTACCCAGTTGCTTCTCTCAGGCTTTTCCAAAGCAAATGTGAGACAATGACGTACTGCAACTACAGGCAACATCTGCTGAGAGTTGTCTAAGGTTGGCTACTAAAGACATCTGAAATTCTGACACCAAAAGTGGTAGCATAGTGCTCTCTATTAGAAGCAAGAGATAGATTTTACTACTGATGTTTCAGAACATGTTTCATGCCCTCTGAGAAGCTCATACCTGTTTTCAACAAGTTAAAAATGTTATACAAGGTCAGTGCATATAATGAGTTCTAAATAAATTAAAACATTGTACAAAGTTCCATGTCCATAATATTGTCTTGAATAATGAAGTTGAAAGTAAATGATCTTTACTTTTAGGAAATCTGATTGCTAAGCAAATCCCATGGTTGTAAGCACCAGGGAAAACAATAATGGTTTGTATATATATAATGGCCTTACATATATACAAATATATAAGGCCACCTGAGCTATACATACATACCTTTCAGTGTAACAGAGGAAACAAGGCAGAAAAATGCATTCCAAAGTGGGAACAGTGATTATTTCTGGGTGGTGTCCTACATTTTCTGTATGGAAAATGTGCATGCGCTATTAGCAGAATGTGTACTGTTTTTAGAATGACATCTGGAACTTCCCCATTTTGAAGGTATTGTTGCTGTCTCAGGAACTGTGTGCATGCGTTCCATGTGAGGGCAGAGAGCTGGCAGGTGAGACTCCAGTACCGGGAGAAGTTGGGTGCAGAAAGGCTGGCAAGTAAGGTAGATGGAAAAAGGCAGGTAATGTGGAAAGGGCACACTGTCACGAGGGGCCAGCTGTTACTCATGCCCAGCTGACCATTGCAAATTCAGTATTAATTTCCCCCCAAAAGCCAGATATCTAGATTTTTATTTGAAATCTTTGTGCAGGGCTGAGGATTGAACCTTGGGCCTTGAGCACATTACAGCATGCAGTACCACTGAGCCACATCCCCAGCTCTCTTCATAATTTTTTTCTAAATTTTGAGTCAGGGTCTTGTTAAATCTCCCAGTCTGACCTTGCATTTACAATCCTGCCTTACTCCCCTGAATCACTAGAATTACAAGTGTGCACCACTGTGCCCGGCTTTATTTGAAAAATGTTAGTACAAATGATTCTTTCAAAGATGTCTGTAAGCCAGATGTAACTTCCAAGCGGTGTATTTGAACGGCTGCTTAGATGTTTTGGTTTATGATTGGATAAATTGATTCACAACATTTCCGAGCACACTTGACATTGAGGTACATAGGAAAGTACATCAGTGTTTGCACAGCGCTTGGAAAGAAGCCTCATTGCAGAGAGCTGTCCAGACTGTGGCTCCTAGTGCCCCGGTCTCAGCCCTCCTCTGTGGATTGCTAAAGGATAAAAGTTCCTTTTCTTTTGGTGTGTGTGTTGGGAGAGTGCGCTAGGTTTGAACCCAAGGTCCTGTGCATGCTAAATAAGTGCTCTCCCCTGAGCCACTCCCCAGCTCTCAGAAGGAACCTCAGGCATCCACTGAGGCTCCCCCTTTGGCAAGGTGCACCGGATTAGAAAGCGCACGGTGAGGCGTGAGAGACCAGCGGAGCGTTGGTGGGACCAGGAATACGTGTAGAATCTCAGCACTAACGGCCAGGAGGGTGCTGGCTGGATAGCCTCAGGGAAGAGCCTGGGCCCTTGAGCTGCTGTGAGCTCCTGGCCCGTGAGAAGGTGAAGCGGGATGCAGGGCTTGCATCCCTGGGACTGGAGTGGATGCTAACTTAGAAGCCCGGCCCCACTCCTGTGTCTCTACCTCCTCTCTCCCTTCCGGCTTTCCTCTTTCCTCTTCCTTCTTCCCCTTTTCCTCCTTTCTTTCTTGCTCCCTTCCTTTGGGCAGGGAGGATGCGGGCAAGGAGATGCAGCCCTACGCCTTCAGCGAGCGCACCTCGCTTTCAGCACTGAAGAGAGGTTTGCCCGACTCAGCCTCCCTCAGTACTGACCACCCAGCACCCTGTGCTCTGCTCTCACCTCTCCCCGCGGTTTCCTTCCTCCACCACCCACGCTAGGGCGCAAGGTGTTCGGCAGCGAGTTGCCGGGCTGGGGAGAAGCTTACGCGCCAGACAAAAAGAGAATTCAAATTATTGCTGTGGAGGCTGAGCGGGGAATAATAATAACTGGGTAACAAGGCGTTAACAACGCAGGAGGTTTTCAATTCTCCCAACAGATTTAAAGAAGGAGCTTTAATTGAGTGGTCAGCTGGTGATTCATCAAGGCTGAGGTTTTGACGATACAGTACTGTGTGACTGTACTCATGTAGCTCTAAAGGTGTTCAAGTAATTGCCCAACACTGCTGTGATAAAACTTCTCCCAGTTCCATCGGGATGAATATTTTTTTCAGAGCTTACATTTAAAAAGGGAATGAAATGAATGCTTAATTATAACAATAATTAATATTAACTGACAGATATATTGAAAGAAGGCCCTATTCTCGCGTATAAGATGCATTTACAATGAATTTTTTTTTCTGTACTGAGGATGAAACTCAGGGCCTACACACTGAGCTATATTCCAGAGCCTACTCCTCCCACTTTTAGATTTTTTTTTTTTAAATTTTGAGACAAGTTCTTACCAAGTCACTAAGTTACCCAGGCTGGGCTTAAACTTATGATCCTCCTGTCTCAGCCTCCGAGAGTTCTGGGATTACAGAGGTGTATAACCATTCCTAGAAAAATCTTAATGTTGCATATCTACATTTATCTAAATATGCTACATATGCTGGTTGATCAATTTTGTCCATATAATAACTGTAATAGTAGCTGCAAAAATTCATTATAGAATCAGAAAATATTTCAGTTAATGTGCATATTTTACTGCAAAGAATTACGATAGAGTGATCAAGAAAATATTTTCAAAGATTAACATATGGCATAGTAGGATGTAATTTACATGGGAAAGTGGCATGGAAATATGAGTTCAAGGAAAAAAGGAAATGATGTAAAATTTCTCATGATAAAGAGTTTTTAAAGTAGATTTTAAAAATAAATGATGGTGTCATATTTCTATGGTGCTTATGTTCTCTTGATTATATCTAAGAGTAATCTAGTAGTTTAATTTTAAGTACGTCAAAAGTTATGCCAGAAAACACATCTTTTTTAATTTTAAAAATAAAAGGAGGAAAACATTAACAGACAGACAACTTTTACAAAATAGCAAAGGAACAGTACAGACAATACAGAGTTACAAACAAAGTGGTAGGAAATTAGCAATGCTTGCTGTATTACATATTGATATCTTCAAAGTGGTTTCTCATGAAAACAGATAGAGACATGCAATATTGATCCATCAAGGACTCATTAACAGTTTCTTTCAGCAAAGAAATAGAAGACAGTAAAACAAGTATGCTAACTATCCTGTATATACATACATACAAAATTTCTCCTTCTTTCTCTTCTCTTTTCCCACATCCCAGTTGCCCTTTACCCTTGAGCATTTTCCTATCATTTCACAATGTCTATCATACCTCTGAGTTAAATTAACTCTTTCAGGTTTTACACTAGTGAGACAGTGCGGTGCTTGCACATGCAGGTCTGATTTATTTCACTTATGAGTATGGTCTCTAGTTGTGACCATTTAAATATAAAGGCCTCGAGTTTATCTTTCTTTATAGCTGAGTAATATTCCATTATATAAAAATACCACAATTTTCTTAGTGGTGGACCACTGAGGACCAATTTCCTCAGTGGATGGACCTTTGGGTTGCTTCCACAATTTAGCAATTACAAATTGTGCTGCTATGAACACAGGTGCACATATATCGCTGTGATAGGATGCTTTTAGATCTTCTGGGAAAATACCCAGAAGAGGGATAGCTGGGTTGAATGGGACCTCTAGTCCTAGTTTGCTGAGGAATCTCCAAACTGATTTCCACAGTGGTTTTACCAGTCTGCATTCCCACCAGCAGTGGAGAAGGGTTCCTATTTCTCCACAGCCTCACCAGCATTTGTTATTGGTTGATTTCTTAATGCTAGCCATTCTTACTGGGGTAAGGTGAAACCTCAGTGTTGTTTTAATTTGCATTTCTCCAATGACTAATGATGTTGAACATTTTCTCATGTATTTATTTGCCATTTGTATTTCCTTTTCTGAGACGTGTGTATTCATCTCAGCTGCCCATGTTTGGATTGGGTCTTTGAATTTGGGGGTGCTGATATGTTTTAATTCTTTATATGTTCTAGATAGAAGCCCTTTGTCTGAGGGAGAGTCAGCTAAAATTTTTTCCAAGTTTGTGGGTTTTCTTTCTACTCTGCTGGTGATTTCTTTAGATGTGCAGAAACTCTTCTGTAGGATGAGATCCCAGTTGTTGATTCTTTGAAGTAACAAACACATCTTTGCCACTAATAAGTTCATGATGAAAAGGTTTAGATGCACATTTTAAAGTGTGTGAGGGAATATAAAATTTTCAAATTATTTTAGGCAGATTGCAAACCAGATCTGAAGACCTCAGGCTCTGCAGCGGCGCCTCAGGTCTGAGCAGCAAATGAAACCCTCTTTACATTTCCTTTCCATCTAAGGTCAGCCTCCAACTCCAGAGCCGCCCTGGTCTCTCACTGCCGCAGATTGTGCTAGAGAACACTCCAAGCAAAACCCAGAAATTTGGCCAGGGGTGGTGGTGCATGCGTGTAATCCCAGCACTCAGGAGGCTGAGGCAGGAGGATCATTGTGAGTTCAAGACCAGCTCTCCTGACTCTGGATTTACATCTCCCTCCCACTGCTAGGGTCCACCGCAGGGGTTTGGCAGGTCAGGGTGTTTGCCACATTAGGCCACTGTCACGTGAGACCATCATGCCCTTTTCTGCCCGCACCCCCAAACTGGCTTTCTTCTTAGTAACCCTCTCATCACTCCAGAGCTGAGGGCCTGGGCCTCGCTGCTGCTGCCCTCAATCTGTGGGGAGAAGAAAAGAAAGAAGGAAGTAGATGCTTTCTCCTGTTTTCTGGTTTTTAAAAATTCTGAGCCCTAGAGATCTCCTTTCTCGCTCCTCAGGCAGGAAGAACTAGAAGATTTCGTTCACCTGGAGGGCTCTTTGTCTTTGCCTGGTTCTGGCTACTGGTTCCAATGGCCTAGGGCCCAGGCAAGAGAGGGAGAGGAAAAGGAACCAGGAAGCTCCCTGGTTTGAATTCTGGTCTTCACTCCCAGCCACCTGCTTGCTGCTGGTTCATTTTATTTTATTTCTTTAAATATCATCACTATCATCATCATGATCACCACACCCCCCCCATCAGCATCACCATGGTTTGGTGCTGCAGAAGAACTAATTTTTTTTGTACTATAGCTCAAATCCTTCTCATTTTTAGAGCGCTCAAATAGCTGCTACCTGGTCTATTTTCCATCGGCACTCAGTGGGGAAGAGAGCGTGGAGTCTGCTTATCTATACCTGGGGCCTCTGTATTCTGATTTTGACTTCCTGTGGCAGGGGGAGCATTTTCCATGTTTGGTGGTTAGTGGGTGCCCACACCCCTGGCCTGGCCTTCTCCACCATAGCTGGGTGCACGGCACAACAGTGTTATCTTTGTGTACCTTGTGCAACAGGGCTCTAGGATGTTCTCATCTTGCAAAACTGAAACTTCTCATTGAACAACTTCCTTTTAGCCCCTGGCAATCACCCATAATACACTCTTGGCTAGGCATTTCAGTTCTTCTCTGTTTCTCCTTATTAGAAATTGCAATGACTATATAGTTACCAACATTCAGAAAAATCTCTTTGTGTGGAGCCTAGACCTTCTAAGTGTATTGTGAATAGACCCTTTTTCCTTTTTGCTACCAGACTGTCTCTGAACTTACTGAAATTAGTAAGCTTCAACTTATAAGCAAGATCAAACAGCTCTATTTTAGTGCAATAAATTGAATGTAGGGACAAAGGTTGAGTTTGACCTATTAGAGGTTAGACCACGATGGGTTTCTAGCGATATACTTTGAAGGTGTGTGCCGGGGCATTGTGGATGAGATCCAGGAAGATCCTACCTGCATAGGCCCAACCCTCTGAGCGCCTGGCTGTCCCGCCCCGCCTGGTCCAGCAGGATGCTGCGATGTGGGAGACCTACCCTCCACCGTCAGCACATGCTCCAAATTTGCCTCCCAGGAGTGAGAGTTAGAGCCTCTGCTTGTCCCCTGGGATGGAACCCTTGTGGTCTAACCACAGAGTCTCAGCCAGCACAGGATCGGAGGTAGCAAAAACTTGCTTTTGTTCTATTGTACGACCAAGTCTGCATTCTCCATGTAAAGGCTTACTTATTAGACAAAGGAGAAGCAGATTTTAGTTCCAACCTCAGCAGTATGAAGTGACCGATTTTCTTTGGTCAGGAATAATCTCTATATATGGTTAGATTTCTCTCTAGAAAGATGGTACCGAGTTACCTTTCTACTAAAAATATATGCAGATACCTACCTTAGTACACTGTTCGCAATCACTCTTGTGCTTTAATATTCATTAATTTGATAATGAAAGGTGGTGGCCCCTTGTTTTAAGCACTTGCTTTCTTTAATTGCCAATGAAGTGGAACTCTTTCCTGTGCTTCCTGGGCCAGATCTTGCCTCCTCTGTGAATCATCTGCTCTTGCTCATTGCCCGTCTATTTTCCCACATGCCTTTCTGAGTTCATTTTTTAAAAGTTTGACATTTCGTATTTATCATTTGGAAAAACCAGCCATAGAAGTTAATGGAAGCATAATGCAGCACTCTTCTTCTGTCCTGGTATCCTATTACTCCATCATTTGTCTAGGTTACCTAGGAGAACAGTGGCAAAGATCACATTAAAAACTGATGTCTATGGGGCCAGGGTTATAGCTCAGTGGTGCAGCATCTGCCTGGCAAGTGTGAGGTCCTGAGTTCGATTCCTGGTATACACACACACACACACACACACACACACACACAAAGAAACTGATGTCTACTCTTAGGGATTATGTTGTGGTTTAGATCTAACGTGGCCTCCAAAACCTGTTGGGGTTGGACAGTGACTAGATTTTAGGGCCGTGATAGCTGGCTTGCTGTTAGAGGTGGGCCTGGTACGGAAAGCTGTGTGTGTGGGGAGACCTGGAAAGCTACTTTCCCCATTCCTTCTTTGATGCTGCTTCCTGACCGCCGTGAGGTGAGCAACCTCTCCTCCACTCTATGCCTCTGCCGTTCTGCTTCTTCTTGGGAGCCTGTGGCTGAAAGTAGAGCCTAAATAAAATGTCCCCTTTATGTGGCAGATGTTGGGTCCAGTTTTGTGTTTTAGTGATGAGAAAGTGAGTAAAACATCTACCAAGACCCCAAAATTGAGATAATGACCGATGTTTTCTTCTTTCAACTTTTTAATAAAACCAGTCACAGGGCTCGTCTTCCCGCCCTGCCTGCCCTCTGGTGGAGGTGACAGAGGACAGATGAGGAGATCAAGTGGGCCAGAAAGGGAAGAAGACAGAAGGACCACACAGGACCACAGGGCAAGCCACCCACTGACTTGGAATAAAGCTCTGCGTGTCCTTCTTGCCAACATTAAATGGTGGTAGCAGTATTTACTCTAAGACCATTAGTCCCACACTGGTATCTTTCCATAGTCATTACTCTCTACCTTTGGTCTTTATAATTGCCACAGGGGAAAAACGTTTCCCCCCACCTGTATATCCAGAAAGGAACACACATTGGTATAGTGCAGAAAGCCAGGATTAGAAGTGAGGGTGCCGGGTCTGCTCTGGCGCCAGCTTGTTAGGTGCCCGGCCTCGGGTCAGCCTCCCACCCTTACAAAATAGTGATGTGAATGGGTCTAAGCAGGTTCTAATGAGATCAAAGTAGTCAACGTGCTTTGCAAACAGTAAAACACTGCGGATTCGGTCGGTACTGATGTAGTGTCGAGAACTCTTCCCTGAATCAACATTTCACTAGACTTTGTTGCCTATGTCTTTTAAAATAAAAAAAAATCATTAGTTTATCCTTTTAATCTTTAGCAGATAAGTGGAAACTTTGGTCTCTGATATGTAGAAAAAGGAAATTATATGTCCTGATGTGACTCACATCCACGTGTTTGCTCTCTAGATTTACTTTCATTTTTGTTTTAATTATAGCATTGGAAGAGAGGAAGGCTTACAATTACACCTTCAGAACCAGTCATTATTCGGTGACTCTACATTTCAAAACTATTGCTCATGTCTTTAAAGTAAATTATCAGGTTCTTTTATTGTTACTCACCTTGGCCTAAATATAAATTTATTAACATAATGGTCATAATGGTTTTGGGATTTTTAAAAACATTTCCTTAAAGCTGTAATAATTTAGAAAAAGTATTTAAACATAGAAAATGTTTAAATTGCTTATTTTTAAAATTCTGAGTGGCCAAAGATAAATGTGAATATACATAGAATTATATAACTGGAAGAATTGAGATTCTGTGCTCTTTCTCTGCTACACATACAATCTCTTATCCCTCTTTCCAATCTGCTTTAGTAGGATATACTAGAAAAAACAACAAAACAAAACAAAACAAAAAAGTAGCTATTTGGAAACAGATAAAACTATCAAAGGAGCTGGGTCCAAGTCTCCACTGTTCTTGGCTGGTATTTTCCTACTTTGGTGCCTTCTTGGTAATAGCTTTGCTTTAGTGATTGGAAGGAGCCCAAGATCCTGCCTTTTTAATGGGCTCTAAAGTCAGCCAGGGCTGCTGGCCTGTTGGCTACACCTTGAGGAGCTAGGGCTCGAGGCTAACAACAGCCATCCGAGCATCATTATCCACTTCTCTTTCAACAAGAGATCTGATGCTGCCCAGTGATGCTCTAAAAAAAGAAAAGCGTTTTTCTTTTTTATTTTAATTTTTTTATATTAAAAATAAAAGGAGGAAAACATTAACAGACAGACAACCTTTTACCAAAATAGCAAAAGAGCAGTACAGACAATACAGAGTTACAAACAAAGTAGTAAGAAATTAACAATGCTTGTTGTAGTACATATTGATATCTTCAAAGTGGTTTCTCATGAAAACAGACAGACATGCAGTATTGATCAATCAAGGACTCATTGACAGTTTCTTTCAGCAAAGAAATAGAATTCAGTAGAACAACTATGTTAACTATCCTGTATATACATACATACAAAATTTCTCCTTCTTTCCCTTCTCTTTTCCCATACCCCAGTTGCCCTTTACCCTTGAGTGTTTTCCTGTCATTTCACAATGTTTATCATACCTC
>NW_004955410.1:7695068-7733526 GCF_000276665.1 Chinchilla lanigera
AATATTAAAACAGAAACACTAAATCTATTGGAAGAGAAAGTAGGTAAAAACCTTGAAGACATAGAGGTAGGCAGAGAGTTCATGAACAAAAACCAAACTGCACTTGAAACACTTGAAAGAATCAACAACTGGGATCTCATCCTACTGAAAAGTTTCTGCACATCTTTGCTTTTGTTTTTGCTTTTCTTCTGGTACCAGGAATCGAACTCATGACCTTGCACTTGCCAGGCAGGAGCTGTGCCGCTGAGCTCAATCCCCAGTCCCAAGAAAAGGCTTTTTCTGTACCACAGAAAGTTGAGATAGTTATAGAAAGAAGTTGAGACATTCAAATCGGCCATAATGGTCAATTCAGAATGGATCATTAACACTTTAATGTATATTCTTAGTTTTTTCTTTGCGTGCAAATGTATATTCTGGTTATGTTTGTGTTTTTTAAAACATAAAGGGATCATTTCTATCCTTTTTTTTGTTGTTGCCCCATGTATAAATGTGATCCCTAAGTCTGTGGATAACGTAGAATGTCTTCTTTTTCCCTCCGTGATAAAAACGCTCGTTGTTTTTTCTCAGCTCCCTTGCTGCTGCATGTTGCTGCCTTGGGGCAGCCCCGCAGATGCATCCTCTCTGGACCTGGATTCTGGCGCTGGTGACTCAAAGCAGCAGGGATGACGCAGAGCCCACTCTGGCCAGCGCACAGCAGCCGTGGCAGCTGCATCCGGTTTCCGGGGCAGGAGAGACAGCTGTTATGTGGCAGTGTGCAAGGTCCTGCGCCCAAGGACTCAGCCGTCTGAACCACAGGGCCAGAGCGTGGCAGCTGGGTGGTGACATCACAGGGTTGGCTCTGTGGAATGCGCTGGGCGCGGTCCTGCCGGCATGGTTCCCTTCCCACCTTTGCTTCTTAAATTAGCTTAACAGTTGACTTCATGTGCTGGCAGCAAATACCAGTGCTATTAACAATAACTGGCTCTGCGTGCTTTCTCTGTGCCACGTGAAGCTCTGAATGCCTTCTGTGTATTAGCTTGGTTCACTTTTACAACAGCCCCTCAAGGCAGGGACTGGTACAATCCCTATTTTACAGATGACAAAAGTGAGTTGCTGAAAGATCAGGTTAGTTGGCCAAGGTCGCATAACTAAGTCGTGGCTCTGAAAGTCAAACCTACTCCGTCTGGCCTTGTTCTTAAGCGCCCTGACTAATGTGCCTACTGTTTTGTAACCTGATTTTTTTCATGTAACAAAATTTCATAAATATTTCCCTGTCATGCAATATTCATTTACATATTTAAAGCGGCAAGGAGGATTCATGATTTATTTAACCAACTCCCTACTGTTAGACATTAAAGACATCGCGACAGCTAAACTTTTTTCTTAATATCCATGCTAGTTCCTTGCAAAAGAGTCCTTAATACCTTAGAATGCTTGCTCCAAGGGAGTTCAAATTACCTTCCTGAAACATGACTCCGACTTTCATACCCAGCAGTATATGAAAGCATCCTGATTCTCTGAATTCTTGTTAACGTTGAATATTATCATTACATTCTTTTCTTTGTAGCACCAAAAATGATAAATCTTTTTCTATTAAATTTGAAGTCCTTTAAACATTTAAATATATATTGTTCGGCTACTTGTCCAAGATCTTTTAATAAATTGTCTTGTTCATCATGAAGTTGAAACTAGTTCAAGACTCTTCTTGCTCTGACTCAAACTACTCTAATTTTCCTACAAGTCCTAGACATTCACTGTAAGCACTCACAGGGATTACTGTGGCCGAGACTGAGCCATACGAATGTGCTATTTTTTTGTAGGCCCAACAGTGGTGGACTGGGGACAGTTTCAGATGGTGAGACCTATTAAATCTGAAAACCTTTGTTTTCACGCTGCGTCTCCCCCTCTCCACTTGGTGGTATCCTGCTAGTGTTTTAGAGGCTGAGTTCATAGAACAGGTCCTCTCCGTGGTTCCCTTACCGCTCCTCCTCAGGGGTCTGTCTGCCTGCCTGTCTGTCTCTCCTTCCCTCCCTCTCTTGCCATTCTGCATTTGTTCCGTCCCATCACAGCGATGCAGCGGGCTCCCGGCATTGCAGCTGGGTATTCCCCTTGCACCTCCCGGCAGAGCCAAGTCCACGGTGCTGCCTCCCAGCAGAACCTCCATCCTCCCCCGTTGGCAGCCGCAGGGACCAGCGAAGTTTCTGGTTCAGCACATTCACACCAAAGAGCTCTTGAATTGAAGAATCAGTGCTTTAGGGCACCAGGGAGCGCCACATAATACTTGCAGTTTCCTTCCATGGTGAATACAGCGTGTGTCCTGCCTTCCTAACATCTCCTGATTTGGTCGGTGTTTTGTGTGGAATTGCTCCTCTTTCTTTTGAACCCTACATTGCTCTAGTTTATTTTTTCCTGTATTTTTAGGTGTGGTGATGGAATTGCATTATAACGAAATTATTTTATTCGGTGGCAAAATTCACAAGAATGACACAACACAACTCTCTAACTTGCTAAATAAGTAATCAATGTACTCCTGAAGGGATGAATTGTACTGTCTCCGTCTGTACTTTTAACCATATTCACTTTCTCTCTTAGTTAGACTGTCAGAAACTCTTAGTGGCTTCCAGGAAACATGATGCTCCAGATAGACAGAGTTATAACAAGCTACGGGAAACATTAAAAATAAAATATTTTGAAATCACTTAAACGGAATCTTTTTTAGACAAAATCTTCTGTATATAAAAGGGATTGCTATAGATGGGATCTGAAGTGTCCCCAAGCCGCATGCTAAGGTCTCAGTTGGCATTCTACCGCGCTGCGAGGAGGTGGGAGACCCTTTAAGGGGCGGGGCCTAGTGAAAGGCCCGTCACTGGGGGCGTGGCCTTGAAGGGGATACAGAGATTCTGGCCCTTTCTCTTTTGCTTGGAGACCTCTGGGAGGCCTACTGCTCAAGAGAGCCAACTTACTATGGGGCTCAAACCCAGGATCTTCCCACTAAGCTACACCCTCAGCGTCCCCCCTTCTATTTACTTATTTTTATTTTGAGACAGAGCCACACTAAGTTGCTAGTTGCCCAGGTAGGATCCTCCTGCCTTGGCCTCCCTGAGTGCTGGGTGCCATCGAAGGCGTGTGCCACCAGGTCCAGCTCCTTTCCTCAGGCCGGTTATTTCAGGCATTGTGTCACAGACATGGAAAGCTGGCCGACCCAGGGCTTTTCTGCGCACACTCAGTCTCAGCCAGGGAATGATGGAACCCTGAGGGTGGGTGAGAGCCCAACGGTGTCAGTGTGTGCTCCTTGGGGACAAAATGCCAGGTGAGAGGGAGGGAAGGAAGACCACAGTCTGGGCTGAGATTTGGCTGGGTGTCCCACTCAAGGTCATCTGAGCACTGGTTCAACTCCTGCTCATCTTTTCTCCCCCACCTGCCCAGCCCTAACCATTCCTGGATGAGCTCAGGTTGTGCTTCTGGCTCGCAGTCCTCACGGCTGCTTGCTCTGCTTCCTCTCCAGCCACGGACAATGCTGGCCTGTTCTTCCCTGGGCCTGTGCACTCAGCACTGCACCTTTTGTAAGTGGCCTTCTTGTGTACTAGGCAGTGGGCTCCATGATCAGATCCAAAGACCCAGGAGACCTGTTTGAGATGTTTACAAAGTGATGGAGTGTTATCAATAAAAGGACAGATAATAGCAAGTGCTGGTGAGAATGCAGAGAAATTTGAATCCTCATGGGAACAAAAAATGGGGTAGCCACCTTGGAAAAGTCAGTTCTTCAAATACTCAGTTACCATGTGACTCTGCAAGGTCACTCTTAGGTTTACTTAAAGGAAATGAAAATGTATCCATCTTGTATGCTGATGTTCTTAGTGGCAATATTTATAATAGCAAGAGAAAAAACATCTTCTGCCATCTGAGGAATAGATAAATAAAATGTGGTATATTCACAAAATGGAATATGATTCAGCACTTGAAAGGAATGCAGGCTAGTGATGGTATAACATGGATGAAACTTGAAGATATGTTAGGTAAAAGAACCATGTCACAAAGGCCCTCCTATCACAGGATCTACATATATAAAATACACATATAGCTAAGTATGCAGACAGAAAATACATTAATGGTTGCCTACAATGATGGCAATGTCTTTTTGGGGGTAATGTGAATGTTCTAAAATTAATTATGGTAACAGAGGTAGGTCTGTGAATACACTAAAATGGGTGAATTGTATAGTATGTGAATTGTGCCTCAATAAAGCAGTTAAGTAAAGAAAGAGATGTGTGCTTTTTACATTTAATTTTGTCTCCTGGCATTTCCCTGGTGAGCTGAACATTCCCAAGCTTGAAGTCCAGCCAGTAGCTAATGTAGCAGGGTGAGGATTTAATTCACGCTACAACTTATGCACCAAGAGAAAATGTGAGTTACTTATTTAGTCTGTAACCAGTGTGGCTTTCCTCTGCAAGTCCCACCTCATGGGTAGTGGGGGAGCTGAGTGGCATGGGTGGTCCCCAGTGTCTGGAGGGCTGGGATAGTGGGAAGATGGTTGGGCTGACCTCCTGCAGGCACCACACAGCACTGATGCTGCAAGCCTGTCCGCTCAGATTGTAACCGCAAACAGAAGCTTGAAAACGACACCCAGGATTTGGAGGCATTTTTATTTATGTCGATGGGCACTGATCGGGATCCCTCCCAAAATATCAGGCCCTGACCTCTGGTGGTCTAGGGCTTATGTGGGGTATACAAGCAGGGAGTACAGAGGCAGAATGGCTTGTCAATTGGGGATTGGCTTACACAATGTGCATCGCAGTGACCAGCCATTTGTAAGAGACAGAAGCAACTGGAACTGGAACAGGAACTATTCCCTGGGCAACTAAGACACTGAAGTATACTGGCTAGGGAGGAGGGGCATTTTCTGTTTACAAAAAACTGGCTGTCAGCCTGTGCTTCAAGTGTATGACTCTAATCTCTTAGTTCTTGATCTGCTGCTTCCTTTGGCCTCTGTTATCTCCATGGCTCAAAGTTCTCGCTTTCAATGCCTGCCCGCAGCTCACGAAGGCTGTCTGACTTCCGACTACTCCTGCACTCATGTAGCTGGTCGCAGTGGTCCACTGTTGCGTTCTCCGGCATGGCACAGCCCATGCTGCTCTAGGATCGATAGCTGCTTGAGGAGATAAAGCAATTGTTCTGTGGTTTCCTGAAGCATCCAAGCTTAACAGAATAATACACTTATTTTGATCTTCTGAAACTATACTTAAAGCTCTTCAAAGTGTTTTAAATAAAATTGGCCATGTTTTTATGATTTTGTATTGGTGATTATATGAGCACTTGTTTTACTTTTAAAGATAGATTTGTTTGCTTTTGTTTGTTTGTTGGAAAGAGAGCTGCCCGGTCATATTGCTCTGGAGGAGGTACAAAGTCATATTGCACAAATGGGCCTGAGAGGAGATAAACTGTGATACACATGTGTTTTTCAAATTGTTTTATCTTTACCAAACCCAATCAGTGATGTGATAGTTCAGACAGGAGTTCAGAGTACTTACTTTTTGCTTTGAGTAATTTATATTCTAAAGGTTTGTGACGTACAAATGAACAGAATTATTTCAAAGTTGGTATTCATTCAGGACTGGATCTTAGCATTTGTACAGTAGCCTGCATACTGACTACCAATGTCTGGGAAGTTACTTTTATGACAAATAATACTTATTTTGGAAAAAAACTTCAAGATTATTTAACACAAGATGAGTGAATATTGAATTTACAAAGTGACCTCGATTAACATACTTGACTACTAAATGAATAAGGAGGTGAGACTGTCATCTTTTACATGGGGTTTTTATTAAATATGAATTATCTCTGCCTCCATTTTGTATACATATACACACATATATTCATTTATTCTTAGGTATGTTACTCCAAAATTTGGCAGGATATAATTTTTACATTACTATTTTAATCAAAGCACACCTATTCCTTCATAAACATTTACCTACAAAGTGAAAGGGTTGGTAATGACAATTTAAATGAAATGTACTCTTCTGATTATTTAGTTTTGCAGATATTCAAAAGTAGCAAGAGCTGTAAAAAATGCTTGAGCCATCTGTAGCAACTCTACAGCAGCTATAGGAGAAATGCTAATAAAATGAGGTGAAATCACAGATCGCTAGGCCGGAATAAACCCAGTGAAGATAGGAAAAGAACAGTCAAGAAAGGGAAAGATGAGCGATTGGAAATGAGAAGATGACTGGAGTGTTCAGTGATGGACCGTGGGCCTTGGTGCAGAAGAGTCACCACGTGAGTGTGGCTGTGGATGTGTGTGACCTTCATATAGCACAGACCTCTGAGTCATTTGTGACGGTTGGGATACAGCTTGGACTCTAGTATCCCATGTACAATGACTCAAGGGAGCAAAAATCTGAAACTATGGCTCCTTCTATCTGGTGATTTTGCTATCCTCGAAGCTGTTGCCTTCATTGTTCCCCAGCTGAAGACGGCTCCCATACCTCAACTGGCATGACACTTGGTCCAGGAAAAGGGAAGAGGATGTAGAAGCCAAGGGAAGGCTGCCCTGGCTATTGGAAAGGAGATTGAGGGAGAACAAGCCCGACCAGGTGTCCCGCATGGTTGAAGAGTGGTTAGACTCAGAGAATGAACAGCCTGTGGGCGGTGCTCTGTCCACCTGGGAAGAGAACAGTCACTTTCTGAGATTCCCCAGCCATTCCCCTTCTGTCCTTTGGAAGGTCGTAAAGGAGGATCAATGTGTCCCTCAGTGGTGTGGCGTGAGCTGGGGAGATCTGGCTGCTTCGCAGGTTGGGGCGGGGGTCTGATGCTGAGGTCTTTCCTGCGTACTACGTGAAAGTCAAGCACAAGTGACCCCTTTGCCCATGGTGGCACTTTGACTTCCTCAACACAGAGGCTCTCAGGGTGCGGTCAGTATTAGCAGCACCTGGGAACTTTCCAGGACTCTAAGTCCTACCCCAGATTTAAAGAGAAGTTCTTGCTGCAGGGCCCAACAACTGTGTTTTGCCAAGTGCTCTGGGTGATGTGAAGCAAATTCAAGTTTGAAAACCATGGATTTAGTACAACTGGCTGAAAGGGGAAATCGGAATACATGTTTGACCGACTCTGCAGTTCTCTTGCTGCCCTGCCTCTACTTTCTACAATTCGCTGGGACTAGAAAGTAGCGAGCTGTTCTTTTACTTGCCCTAGCGTAACACCCTCCTTCCATAAAGCATGAATGCTCACAGAAAATAAGCAAACCGTGTGTGGCAATGGGGCCTGTGGGTTTGGTTGCAGAGAGGAGAGAAATATGATGTTTGGAAAACAATCTGGATTCCTGTGGGATTTTGGTTTGAATGCTAGAAACCAGATATTACTTTCCTCTTTGTATTCCCTCTTTAAGATGTATTAATTTCCAGTGTCCTTCCCTGAAATGAACACCGTGAACTGTGCCTGCCAAGGGTCCCGTTCTCAGAGCAGCGAGAGAAGAGCACATTGTTGTCAAGGTACCGCATCACCCAGGTACTTTCAGTCAGCTCTGGTCTCCAGGTGAGAGGCTCCAGACCCCAGCCTAGGTACCAAAATGTGCGGATGCCCAAGTCCTTTATCCAAAATGGTGCAGTGTGCAATTTGTACAATTCTCTTATCTACTTTACATGGTCTCTAGATTATTTACAATAACTAGTACAATGTGAATGCTATGGAAATGACTGTTAGCCTCTATCTTTAGGGAATAATGACAAAAAAAAAATCTCTACATGTTCAGTACAGATGCATTTTTCCCCTGAACATTTTAGATTCAAGGGTGGTTGAATCTGAGGATGCTGAACCCAAAACTCAGAACTTGCAGATACAGAGGACCCCCCCGGACAGAATCCACTTTGGGGAGGAGTCTACACTTGAACTTGCTGAGCATGACCAGGCTGTCTGCCACTCCCACCTGCTCCCAGGAAGGGATGATAGTCAGCAACAGCAACCATAAGAAATAGGCAAGAATGAAGAATTTCTAATCCTGGCCCTTTTTCCATCCCAGCATGCTCAATGGATAACTTTCTGTGATTACAGTGATTACAAAATAATGTTCCGAGAGCAACACTGCCTTAAAAGATGCCTATTTTTACTACTGTCTCGGGAGTAGTAACTTGTCTTCATCCTCTGTGTATGTTAGAATTTATATTACTATCTGAGTGGAAATATTTGCTTTCATTCATTTGTAGATAGCCTGAGTTGATAGAGTTGTCTAGTAACCAAAAATATAATCATTTAAAAGAAGCAACTCTAAATAAGCTACATTCATGAGGTTGTAAGTGGGAAGTTGTCATTTTTGCAAATGGAGAGCTCGTGGAGAAAAAGACAGAACGCTTGCTTCTATCTAACCCATTCTCCTCTGCCTGACATGAATAACGCTTTTGGAATGTAAATGGATCACCCTTGTCTTAGTCATTTTCTTGTTGCTGGGATAAAATACTCATCACTCATGACCTAAAGGAGGAGAGGTTTACTTGGGTTCCCAGTTTTCAGGGGTTCAGTCCCTGGTCGTCGTCTGGCTCCCAGGCAGAAAGGGCATAGAGAAAGGGTCTGGTGGAGGACAGGTGCTCACCCAGTGGCAACTAGGAAGCAGAGAGAGAAGGGAGCTGGGGAGGAAGATGCACCCCTCCGCCACCCCCCAATAACCTGGCCCCACCCCCTCACAGCAAGTCAGGAAGGACTCCTCACTGGGCTGGGCAGTGAGTACAGCAGCCCTGTGATGCAACCACCCTCACACGCCCCACCTCTGCACACAGGCGGCTTCTGTGGGACATTCTAGATCTAAACCATAACACCGCTCCTTTAGGGGTTTCCCATCGAGTGCAGAGTGACCTTCAATTTCCTCAAGATGTTCTTCAAGCCCCCTGCACTTCCCTCAGCACCGTCTCAGGCTTCTCTCCCTTGCTCATATGGGCTTTCTTCCTGCTCTTAAAAAGCAGTTGAATTCTTCCCTGCCCAGAGCTTTGGGATATGCTCTTTTTCAGGATTGGTTCTTTTCCTAGCCACTCGTGAGGGTCACACTTATTTCTAATGTCTCAGCTTAACGTCTGTTCTTTGGAAAAGACTAGCATTCTCTGTAACCGACCCACATAGTGCTGGACACATGGCTGGTACTTTCTAAATGTGCAATGGCCAGATTACCAAATAGCATGCAGCAAGGTGTACACTATGGTTTGAAATATAAATGAAAATTCTCCTAGAATTTTAACATTATAATTCATCGAATTTGATTGTTCGTGAGTGGGTCATGCTCCAAAACTTGCAAACTGGTTGTTTGACATTCAGCATATATTGCTCTGTAGATAAACTTTCATTGCTGATCCGGGCTTTTACGTGGTGGAAGTAACAGTTTCAGATCTCGGGCCACCTCCATCCAAATACTGGTGTCACTAGACCTCAGTTTCCAAGTCAGGATTTCACACTTCAAGCCTCCACACGATCTTTATGGCCTTTGTTTTTGTGAATTTAAGAACTGACTTTTAGTATTCTTCTCTCTCATTGTCTTTTTCACGATCTGAAGTTTTGGATGAGAAGACAGCAACAGTGTTGTAAAGTTGTGCTCAGTGTAAGGGGTAGCCGGAACTACCAGGCAAAGGGGACAGCTTCCCATGATGGTCAGGAGTGAGTTCTCCCGGCACACACTGAAGTCTCAGGGTGAAGTGGCGGCTTCCCGGGTGGAAATGTGTCTGTGCCCACGCGGACTGAGGGTGGCGCAGGTGAGGGAGGCCAGCGGGCCGGGGCTTCTCCCCTTGCCTGCTGGCGTGCCCCGTTTAGTCACAGTGGCAGCTGCACAGTCCTAACTCCACTGGAATGCTGGCTCCCAGTGAGCTCCTCGGCAGGCACAGGGTGCAGATGGGGTTCTTCAAAAGCCCCATGTTGGCTGGGCATCCTTTTTTTTTTATTTTTTGGTACTGGGAATCGAACTCAGGACCTTGCGCTTGCCAGGCAGGCACTTGTGCCGCTGAGCTATATCCCTGGCTGGCTGGGCATCCTGAGGTCGGTTATTCCGTGCTCTGTCCCTGAGGCTTGTCCAAATTCAGTTTTGCTTCCAAGTCTCTCCCACTCATAGAGAAGCCTACTAGCTATGGAAAGTCTGACGGGGCTAAAAAATCTCCTGAGCAGAGCAGAGGTTCCCTCTCTACCCCTGACGGGTGTTCCCCGGCCCTTGGCTCGCTCACCTCCCTGTGACAGCCCACTTCACAACCGGACCAGTTTTACTGTAACACATTTCACCTCCTCACAACCCAGTGCAATCTGCCCCACTGAATTTTCATCCCGCTTGCCTTTGTCCCTGCCTCTGGAGCTACAGTGCTACGAAGACTGTGCTGAGTGCTTCTTCACCATGACAGTTCTGCAAGCATTTGAAGGCAGCTGTCACAGTCCCTCCCCCAAGGTTTCTCTTTTGCAGGTACCATGGCCCAGATCTTTCGAGGGTACCTTCTGTATAAATAGTGTATTCCTGTAGAAAATGTCTGGCAACAGATCTAGGCAGACCCAAGCTCAGCTAATTTGTTCATTCAATTATTTATTCTTCTTGCATCGGCATTGATTCCTGCTAATACCTAGACTATTCCAATAATGATAAATGCTACAAAAGAGAGGTATGTGATTCAGTGAGGGCATGAACTAGGGCAGGACCTGACCCAGGCAGGGATAGTCAGCCATGACCCTCTGAGGGGGTCGCAGCTAAACCAGGCTGATGGATGGGAAGCAGTTAACAAGCTCTGTGGCTGGAGGGACATGTGATGGGAACCTTGCTTAACCTCTTGGATCTACAATTCCTGCATGTGCAAAGGGCTACAATACTTTCTCTAGTATTAAAATGATTGTTTGGAGGACCCATGGAATATCCAAATATGAAGGTACTATATGTCCTGTGATGTTATCCATATTATAGTACCTCTAAGGGACATTTCTACTCTCAATTTTTTGTTTTTTGCTTTTGCTCTCCCTTTCCTAGAAAAGTGTTCCCTTTTCTCCATGTGTATCCCGTCCTTACAACCTTTATGGCCAATCTTCAATTCTAATTGCTCTGGGGAGCAACCGCGGGCACAAGAACTCGGGGCTATTTTTATACTGTCAGAGTTCCATGCTGCGTTTGGGGGCCTGCGCTTGAGTTCTGGTTCTGCTACTTACTGCCTAGTAGCCTTAGGCGAATTCCCTAATTTTTTTGATGTTCCATTTCTTCCTTGTTCAGGAGTACTGCTATAAGAGGGATCACTGCCTAAGGTGCTGGTGAGGACTGAGCGATGAAGTGGTTTGGTTTAAAAATGTCCGTCAAAAGGCTCACTGTGTTGAAGGCTTGTTGGGCAGCTGATGGGCTTTGAGGAATTGATTGGACCATGAGGGCTCTAACTATATCAAGTGGATTAATCCACTTAGCTGAGTTCATCAGCTGATAGGGCTGTTAGAGGTGGTGCCCAGGTGGAGAAAGCAGGCCACGGGGTGGTGTCTTGCAAGGGTGTGTCTTGTTCCTGGGCACCTTCTCTCTGATTTTCTCAGAGAGAATTCTCTCAATTGCCCAGGATGGACTCAAACTTGTAATTCTCCTATCTCAGCCTCCCAGAGTGCAGGGATTACAGGTGTGCACTGCTGAGCCTAGCGTTTAAGATTAATTGTCCACAGAAGGGTAGCCATGAGTTTAAGGCTAGCTTTACCTGGTAACTGCATCCACTTGCCAGTCAGAGTTGGCCAACTCTTTGCACAGCACAAGTGGTAGTGAGGGGCTGGGATGTAGCTCAGTAGCCGAGCTTCCTGGCTGCCATGAGGTGAGAAGCTTTCCTCTGCAAGCCCTTTCAGCATGACGTTTCAGCCTCACCACTGTAATGGAGCCATTGACTATGGACTGAGATCTCTGAAACCATGAGTGGAAATAAACCTTTCTTCCCTTTTGCTAGTCTTCACAAGCATTTTGTCACAGCAAGGGAAAACTGATTAATACAGATGACTGTGCTAAAATCAAATAAAAATAGAAAGATGAATCTACAATGAAGGAAATTTTGTATGACAATAAACAAATGATAGGATTGCAATTCCATAAACATGCATAGGCCAGGGCAGTCTCTGATATATCCAAGAAACAAACAAAAGGTTAAGGGTTTATTGGGGAAAGAGGAAAGGTATGTGAAATATTTTTAAAGAAAGCTCATTACCACTTGGTTTTTGAATGCAGGGGGAGCTGAACTCAGGGCCTCATGCTCGCCAGGCACACACTGTGCCACTGAGCTACATCCCCAGCCCCTCACTACTACTTGTGCTGTGCAAAGAGTTGGCCAACTCTGACTGGCAAGTGGATGCAGTTACCAGGTAGAACTAGCCTTAAAAGTCATGGCTACCCTTCTGTGGACAATTGTTAAATAAAATTAATCTTAAATGCTAGGCTCAGCAATGCACACCTGTAATCCCTGCACTCTGGGAGGCTGAGATAGGAGAATTACAAATTTGAGTCCATCCTGGGCAATTTAGCAATTTAGCAGGATATTGTCTCAATATTTAAAAAGTTAAATAGGCTGGGGATGTAGTCCAGTTTGAAAGCACTGGATTCAAACCCCAGTACTGAAAAGAAAAACTTAGTCTTAGAGTTATGGCGGAGAGCATCTTTGAATTGATTTTAGGAGACAGTTCCCTAGGATACTGGCTCCCTGACTGGAGTGTCCCCTCCTCTGCCTCCTTGACCCATTTCAGTGGGCTGTGACAGGAATGACTCCATTTTGCACAATAATTTTCACCAATATGTACAAACAAGGCCCTTCCTGGACCTCACTTGTGACCTGGGTCCTCTGACCACTGACCCCCTTCCAGAATGTGTCTGAGATTTTTCTAGCTTAAAGGTTATTTTGCAGAATCTTTCTTCGAAAACATCTTGATAGTTTTGAATAACATGAAGACAAATTATTTAATTGAGACGTAAAGTTTTTCAAAGGTACTTTCATTAAAATAAGGTTAAGTAGGTATAGTGCTAGCATTGTCTCTTGAAAGATGGCAACTACAGTTGTTAAAACTACAGCAAGACTTCTACAGTCATGGCAGAATATTGACTTTCTATCTCAGAAAAGGAATGGCAATGTGCTGAATCAATTGAGTCCACTGATTTAAGATTCACTATGCTTATGTCTGCAGGCAATTGTAGTTCAATAGTGCAAGTAATTTTCTTCTGTGTGGAATTAAAGAATCTGCAAAACAGACACTAAACCATGACTGACTTGTGGCTTAAAATATAATCCCTATCAGCAGCACTCTGCATTTATTTCATACCTCTGATACTTCTCATGCTCTACTCGGGCAGGGATTGTGAAAGACATTAACACATGTCTCATTCTGCAATCAATAAAGTTAATTTAAATTATCCTCTAACAGGTGAGGAAAAAGATTAGTATTTAGGTTGGGGATTAACTAGGGAAAATAGGTCATTTTGTGATATTCTAAGGGACATAGCACAGTTCAGGGCTTAAGGCTCAAAGAAAATCTATTTTGATAAATGAATGGGTTGAACCCTTCACTGTGAGCAGGTGCATATCCCACTGGTGAGGGAGTCCTTGCCCTTCCTCCTGAGACCTCAGCCTTCTATGGAGGTGCAGACCTCTCTTCCACACCTCCCTCCATCCCATCAACTGGATTTTTCTCCCTCTTTCCTTTGGTTTTGAAACATAGCCCTTGGTCATGTTCACTTTCTGGTTTGACAGATGCTAAAGCCAAGATCAATGCGCCCATTTGTACATTACAACCATTTTGATGGGAAGGATTCAAATAGTACATCAAAATCTCACAGAAGCACTTGGTCGGGAATCTGAAAAATGTCTGTACCAGAACACCATTACCTCCATCCTGGGAAGTTCAACACTGTCATTTTCCTTCCTTTTAAAATCAGCCGCAATAAAAATGTGCATTTTGTTCTACTCGTACTTTTTCTCTGTTCTCTTTAAGTCAGCAGTATTTCCTTTCTTTCTCTTTGTAGTTTTCTCACACCCACACTCACTTTCTTTTGACGGATGATGGATACCTGACATCAGCGCCTACATTTAAACACCTTTATTAAATTTAGTATCTTTCATAAAATCCAGGCATACCTTCAGGACACAGGAGCACAGTGAGTATCAGCTGACCTCAACTCGTGGCCAAACCCCTCTTTCTCTGTTTCCCTTACATTTATCAATTGTTATGATATTCTCTGCTCATCATGAAAACTTTATTTTTCCTTACTAAATTAAATTTATTTTAAACTGCTACATACAACCATAAAAATGATATGTGTTAATAGGGTACCATGTGATAGTCTGATGCGTGTACACTTTGTGTAACATGTAAATCTGATTAAATGCATCCATTTCCTCACACATTTATCATTTTTGTGATATCACATTTATCACACTTTTAGCAAAATCCTTTCTGCTAGCCTTTTGAAATTATTTTGTTATTGCCTTTGGATCAGGCACAGTAATAAGAAGTACAGTTAAAGAAGGCTGATTTTTCACTTAAATACTCATTATTCTATTTTGATAAATTCCAAACATCTGGAAGGGTTGAAATAATTGTACAGTGAATACCCAATGTCCTCTCATGCATATTCATCAATGAGCAGTTTCCCATATGTGGTTTATTTCCAACTGTACATTTACCCTTTCCTTCATCTATCCATCAACCTATCTTAATGTTTTGATACAGTCAGTTGCAGATATCAGGATACTTTGTTGATAAAGGCTTCAGTATTTATTAGTATCATTATTTTTTGGTTGTTTGAGACAGGATCTCACGATGTAGTCCAGGCTGGCCTTGAATTCACAGTGCTCCTCCTGCCTCAGCTTTCCGAGCTGCATGTGTATATTACTAACTAGATTTTTATTTTGACTTACAGTTCTTTTTCTCTCCTTAAATAAAGTGTACACGTAATGACCCTCTCCCCTCTCTCCCCTCTGGCAATCAGTGTTCTAATTTTTTTCCATCATAGATTATATCTATTTTAGAACTTCATACAAGTGGGTAAGATTTATATCATTCAGTGTAATTTTCTTCAGTACTGGGGACTGAACTCAGGACTTTCACATTGAGCTACATCTCCAGGTCTTTTTATTTTGAGACAGCATCTGACTAAGTGATTAAGTTGCCTAGGTTGAGCTCAAACTTGCCATCTGCCTGCCTCAGCCTCCCAGAGGGCTGGTATTACAGACATGCATCACACCCACTGAGCATAATAGGGTTTTTTTTTGAGACTCAGCCATGTCACTGTGTGCACAGTACTTCCTTTTCATGGTTGAGTAGCATTCTGCTACGGGATGAGCCCACAGTTGGTTGGTCCACTCACCTCTTGATGAATACTTGGGTGCTTTCCAGATCTGGGCATGCTGGGCAGAGCTGCTGTGAGCAATGTAGAGCAGTGCTTGTGGACACGTGGGTTGATCGTATTCAGAGTGGACTTGCTTGCTCTTAGAATCTTTGTGTACTTACTATTGGGAGACACTACTAGGGCTGCTTCCCGACGGGATTGTGCTGTTTTACACGACTGATCCACCAGCACCATGGGTGAGTTCTGGGTGCTCCACATTCTTGCCAGCATGGGGTCTGTTAGTCTCTTGAATCTTCACTGTTTTGGGGGCATAAATGGTACCCTGTTGTGGCACCCATTGGCATTTCCCGGTGACTAACAGTGTCTCGTCACATGCTTCTCGACAACCAGCAGGCATTCTTAGAGAAACAGCTACTGAACATCTGTGTCCACTTTTTATTGGGTGGTTTGTGTTTTGTTGAGTTGTAGGAGTTCCTTATGAATCCTCGGTATCTGTTTCTGGTCAGACGTACATTTGTGAACCTATTTCTTCTTTGATTTTATCCAGCTTGACCTTCATTCTCTAACAAGGAAACCTGTGCGGGACAACGTCCACACAGCTCACACTTGTGATGAAAAGCCGTGGATTGTCAGGAATCTGCTGGCTGCCAGGCCTGGGCTCTCTTCCATTTGTCCTGAGCAGTGGTTGCTTCCCTCATTTACTTTAAAATGGTCGTTTCATTAAGGACTCTTTCTGTCTACAAATTAATAATGAATGGAACAAGTCTAAAGAGTCATTGTAAAAAAAAAAAAGCATTTTAATGCCACCTTCTACATAGTTGTCTAGGAAAAGTGATCAGTGCTATTTGTAGTTGATCATAATAATAAAGTTGATTATACTCTGTATTTGTGAGGCCAATATATTTTCCCCAAATATTTTCACATTTTAAATTTTATGATAAGGAAACAAATATTAGTCTTACCTTCATCTCCAAAGAAGAATTAGGGGCTAGGGATGTGGCTCAGTGGTAGCATTCTTGTCTTGTATGCACAAGGCCCTGGGTTCGATCCCTACCCCCACCACACACAAATAAAAAATAGTAAAAATAAAATAAAGAAGAAAGTAGTGCAACTAGTGTCACTGTTACAGAGAGTCACCACACTCTGGATTTAGTTCTTAAAACCAAATTGAAAATCTAGGGGACTCAAGTAGTTTTGCATCTTTCATTGCTGCATTGCTTGTAATTTAAAAGATGGGTAGCAATGAAAACACCCACTGTACAGACGAGTTCAGATAACTCACGTTCCAGCGTACCCCGGACAGGTCTCCTTTGCCCTTTCCTACTGAATGCTTCCTTGAAATTGTTACACAGTTTCCTTCCTGACTTCATAACCAGAGGCTTACAGGTGGGGAGAACTTCCAGGTCAGTTTTGCCCCATCTCCTCATTTTACAGGGAAGATAAACTCAGAGGTAATATCCCCAAATAACAGAACGTACACTTTTGGGAGTGAGAGAGGATTATACATCGATCTTCTATCTGAACAAATATTTGGTTGCAGATTTTTTTTCTCTGTTCTCAAGCCCTGCAGAATTGTGCTTTAAGATGCTTCTTAGGGTTCTTGTTCTCTTTCTGTTTTGTTCGAAACAAGGTCTCACCCTGTTGGCCAGGCTGATCTCGAACTCGTGATCCTCTTGCCTCAGCCTCCTAAGTGCCGGGGTTAACCGTGCCCTCCTTGCTGTCGGGCTCTTTCCCTCTCTGCTTGCTTGGTGCCCAGGGGGAACGACTTTCCTCTACCATGTTATTTCTGCTTTGGACTGAAAAGTCTGAAACCACGAGTCAAAATAAAGCTTTCCTCCTCTGAGTTGAGTATGGCAGGTATTTTTGTCCCAGCAAGAGAAAGGGACCGAATAAGGATGGATGCGCCCTACAATGCCACACTTGCAGCGCCCTGCGAGAGAGGCCGCGGGCCCAGGGGCCGCCCCGGGGGTCACCGGGTCGCTGCGGGGACGTGGCCCGGCCTGGCCTGGCGGGGAGCCGGCGCTCTGCGGCCCGAGGCGCGGGCCGAGGGAGGCTTTCGGTCCCGACCCGCACTCCCGGCTCGCCTGGCGCTGGCGGAGTGGAGCAGGCCATGCTGCCCCCGCCACCGGGGACAGGACTGGAGAGAGATCTGGGCTCAGGGCTCCACCTGGCGCTGGGAAAGGAGCCCGGCTGAGCGGCTGCAGCTCCAGGCTCCGCGCGGCCAGGTGGCCCGGCTTCCCAGCGCACCCGAGCCGGTCCCTGGCCAGCGGTCGGCGGTCGGCGGTCAGCGGTCAGCCGACCCCCGCGCGCACAGCCGCCGGGAAGACCCCGAGCGCGCCGCCGGGAATGCTTTGTGGGAGAGCAGCAGCGCTTGGGCGCGCCTTTGAACAGCTCTCAGTTTCTAAATGGAACAGGCAGAAATGTGAAGCAACAAATTTCCAGGCATTCTGTCTTGGCTTTTTTAAATTTTTTAATTTTATTTTAAAGATTAAAAAAAAAAAAACTAACAAAACAACAACAATGAAGACAAAATCAAAACAACACAAAAACAACAATAAGGGTACATGCCCTCGAAACAAAACGATAGGAATTAACAATGGTTGCTGCATTACATACTGTTATCTTCGAAGAAGTTGCTCAATCCACCAGACGTAAGAATGTAGGATGAATCAAACAATCAAAGACAGTAACAAGTAATAAAAACACTGGAAAGGATGCAGAGCTTCACACTGCGGATAGATTGAGCTGCACTATCTTCAATTTCAGGGCACCGTTTTCTGTCCTATCGACTAATTTTCATCGTACATCTTGTTTCGTTTTCTTTTCCTGCTTTTTTTTTTTTTTTTTTTTTTTTTTTTAACGTATGGGAAAACCATCACTTACATGAAAATAGAGGGCATTGTAACGAAGTTCCATGCACACCTTGCCCGGTTTCAAGAGCGATGGATTCAGGGCCAGTTTTCCCTTCTACCCTATCTTTTTCAAACCAAATATAAACTAACCAATAGAAAAGGCAAAAAGAAAAAAAAAATTCCGTGTACCATTTAAACTCTGTGTTGCATTTAAAAAATAACAACTTCTGAATGTCACCAAATAGCCCAGTTAATATTCAAATTTTCTCCCATTTCTTGAGCAATCAGTTTATTTAAATCAAGACCCAAACAAGACCTAAGTGTTCTTATTCTGTAGATAAATACAGTGGGAGAATCCTTTGGTGGTTGTGGATATGTGCACGGCATAGGCCGAAGGGATGGTTTTAGAAGTGTATACGTACCTCCAGGCTTATGAAGTTGTAGACATCAAACACATACAGCTTTGCGGGTGCCACTTGTCTTCAAAGAGTGGTTAAGAAACCAAGAGCTGACGGTATAGCTCGGTGGGAGAGCATGTGTTTTGCGTATTCAAGGCCCTTGGTTCAATTCCCAGTACCGTGCAAAGCAAAACACAAAAATAATGACTCTACGCAAACGTACCCCCAAAACCAATACACTCGACAATTAAGAAACTTAAAAGTATACAAACAAGGTCTGCTTCATACATTTTTGACATACTTCCTGACTACTTTAAAAATTAAGTTCTCTCCACTGTCTTGTTTTCCTCTGGGAATTTATCTGTTGGTGAAACTGGAACATTTGTTCTATAATGATTTTTTCTTTGTGCATATTTGCAGTCCATAATGTTCACGTTCCCTGTGCGCACTTGGTACGTGAACACAGCACATCTCAATTCTTTTTACGTCCTCTTTCCCTGGCACTCTACATGCTGGTCTTGGCCCCTGTGGATGACCACCGCCTGGTCCATTATTCATTTAGACACATCTTGTCCCTTCCTACAATGAGATCTTCCAAAGCTTCAACATTTTTTATTATTACTTTTCATCTTATACAGACACTCTTCATTTAATGACCAAATTCTCTTCCTGTGACTAGGTAGTTAAATGAATTGTACATAGTATGTACGTTATAAGATTCAGAACAAAGACATGGTCAAAGGAAACTCCAACTTGATGACTTTGCTTTTATTTGCATGACTTACATGCAGTACTGTAATATGTAATAGAACATCAAAGTACTGCTGTACAATCAGCAAAAATTACAGCACTGTATAAACAAGGTCTGTTGTACAAAGAAAGACACTGAGGCTCTCTCTACAAGATGTAAAGAACTGTACAAAAACAAGTGACCGGGCACGAAGTCAGAGCATTGGGTTGTAAGTGCAAACAGCTGTTAACTGGGTAGGTGATTGAACAAGGAATATCTGCATTAGTAAACATATTAAAGATGCTTATATTTTTCTCCAGTTGTAATAATGGTAATGATCATTTGCTTGGCAAGGTGCTCATCTTAGACATGGGAAAATGATAATTACTACTTTTAGGGTTGTTATAAAAATTAAAGAAGTTAAATACATGGAAACTACATAAACCAGTGATTGCCATATTACAGCAAGAATGAAATAAAAATTAACTACTGTTATTATTGATATTGCTGTGTTGCAACATCACAGTGTCAGTTTTATCCTATCATGCGACAATTTTATCTTAATATTTCTTTGACTTTTTTCTAGTGTTTATGGAGATTAATAAAAACAATTTAATTGATATATTTTCATATAATTTCACAATCTCTGGTCATAGCCCTAATTGGCTTATATGCAACATAAATTTAATTTTTATTGTCACTTGTGAATATTAATTAAATATTCGTTATCATTTTAAAAGGCTAAGAATCATTTTCTACAAAAGCAAGTAAGGGAAGAAGATAATTTACACTGCTTAAGTGCTCTCTCTATACTATACATGTTTTCATTTATGAACAACAAAATATATATTTTATGTGATAAACCTTTCAAATGCCCTTCAGTACACTTTAACGGAATGTTGGAGTGCTGTGGCCTCACGGCGTCGCTGACAGGTGAGGACAACGACTGGCCTGATGAAGTGACTCGTCCAGCTTCCCGCGACCACCCAACAGCAGAGACATGACCGGTAACAGGTGTCCAGTCAGAAGCGGCTCTCGTGCCCACTGTCTTTCCACTATGCTTCGCAATGAAATGTCCTGTCATTACCCTCGTACCGCCACCCTAGGAGCAGACAGTGTCACTGTGCAGAGTCAAAATTGAGCAACGTGAGCTGCGTGCCTGAAGCTGCGCAAACGTCGGCAGAAGCAGCATCCTGGAACCTCGGAGCCCGCTCTGAGTGATGGCGCTTGATTGGTGACAGGGAGTAAACGTATGTATGAATGTACATTAATGCCTTGGTATAAAGAAACTGCCAGAGTTTCCCACGGCCACAGTGTGCCTAGCAGTACTTGTCTAGTCACACAGAGTCAGCTATGAAGGGAGGCTTGTATGGCAGACTGCATTTTATTTTTGACTCTTTTTTTACTTTGAATTGCGGAGAATTTGAAATAAACACACAAGGAGACAGAATGGTACAATGCGTCCCTAGAAATCCACAGCTTGGGTATCTGTCAACCTAAGACCAGTCCTACCCAGGCCCTCCCTTTAGCCTTCCCTTTTCGTACTGAAGCAAATTACAGACAAAACACTTACCAATAAGTGACAATAAAATTAAGTCCATGTCACATGTAAGCCAAGCAGGGTTATGATCAGAGATTGTGAAATTATGAAAATATATTAAATTGTTTTTATTAATTTCCACAAACACTGGAAAAAAGTCATAGAAACAGTTAAATCATTAAATCATTTTATCTTCACATATTTGGAGCATAGTTCTATAAAAGATAAAAACAAAAAGCACAGCCATAAGGCCAATTATCATACCTAAAATTATAATTTAAATCTTTAAATATTATCAAATAAGCTGTCAATGTTCAATTTTCCTTTTTTTATTTAAAAAAAAAATCAGGCTCCAGTCCCACACATAGTGATTATTTCATTTTAATCTCTCTGTTGCTTCCTGCTCTCTTTCTCCTTGTAACTTACTTGTTGAAGAAAGCAGATTTTTGAACATTAGCTTTCCCTCAGGTCTGGACTTGGCTGCTTTTATGTTGTTGGAAGGAGGCCTTAAACACTAAAGAAAGCGTTCGTGAATATTGTGAGGTTTCCCTGAATTTTTAGGGACTATTTTGGACACCAATGAGAACAGCTGAAGTCCAGGGAGAGAGGCCGTTTGGGTGGATTCCAGAGGCGAGGGCTTGCTCTGTGACACTGAGCAGGTCAAGGGGCATGTGGTGTTCCAATCCTGCCCTATTTACTAATCTGTTAGTCTCTTGCTACATTCACCCAGAACATCCGTTATTTCCCTTCACAGCCACTGTCACAGTTTTGTAATGGTAGTGGACTTCGACACTGACGGCAGTTGTGAATGCAACTTTGTGTATTAATTTTTTTGGTGGTGTTGAAAGGGGTGGAACCCAGGGTCTCTCACTCACAAGTGCTCTCCCACTGAGCCACTCGCAGCCCCTGTGCAACTGAGGTTTGCGTAGCAGCACAAGCTGTGGGTTGCTTTTCACAATTTGCGCCCCTCACCTCCAGATGGGAGCTTTGCTCTGAAACTCAGCAGTGCGTCAGACGCAGCTCTTTCCTCCTGGGGACAACTACGTCCTGGGCCAGGGCTATCCCAAGTGTGCCTTTCTTTCTGTGGTTCTCGCCCTTAATTGAACTGAGGCTTCTTCTCTACACGGTGGTCCGTCCTCCAGACAGGAAGAGGAGACCCAGAGGAGGTAGGAGTAGGATACAGTTGTTGGTAGGTGCTGAAAAGTCCCTGGTCCACCCTGTTTCCTGCTGGGACAAAATAAAGAGAGGTAATTTTAATACCCAGACTTACTTGGCAAAAGCTCAGGTGTGGAATAGCACCCAGTCCAAAGGTCACCTGAGCTGGAAAGACCCAGGTCATCCTGCCCAGAAGGCATTATCGGGTCCTGCACATTCCAGGATGGTGTAGGGGACATGGCCGAATGGTACCAAGCCCCTGAGGGGGTTGAGAGTGGCAGCAAAATGCCAAGATGACCATGGCCCCAGGAGAGGACAGAGTGTGTGCACCTCAAGGCTGGAAGCAATGGCAGTGACCATGGAAAGCAGCGATGGATATTAACTCGCACTTGTAATAACCGCACCTCAGTAACTGCATGCGTGTGACCCAGAGGGGACCAGGCGAAGGCTGCTCTCCTCCCTGCTGCAGGATAGTTAAGGCTTCCTGGGGCAACTGGGTCATCCTCAGGAAAAGGGAACAGATGAAGAGAAGAACTGTGAAGCTGAATGAACACTCATTCACTTGATGCTGCAGGACCCTGAGCTGTTTTCCAGCGGCAAGACTGAGGTAGCTTCCTCCCGGCAGCAGCAAGCAGACTGAAGCTGAGTTCCATGAGGAAAGGTAGAGGCGCATTCTAGTCCATCTGGGTGATAGCTGTGTACTTTGCTCCTCCTTTGCTAGGGGAATATACCCTTCTATGGGTGAGTTCCTTCTCATGGTTGAAAGTCAATTCTGCCTTAGGTGGCTCTGAAGATACATCTGCTTTGGGTGTTTTAAAGGCAGGAATGTAAGAAACTGATGACAGTGTTTATCAGATTAATAAGGGGAGTCATAGCTACCAATGCTAAACTATATTATGTGGGTCATCCCAAATACCTAGCAGTGACTGCACCACACCAGCACAGTCTTGGCCTCTTTCTTAACCCCAGCACTTTGTCGGTGATGCCCAGGATTGAACCCAGGGCTTTGTGCATCCGAAGCCCATGTTCTACCGCTGAGCTCTGCACTCAGCCCTATTCCAGTGCATGTAATGGCTTCCTGGTGCCTGGGATGCAATCTGCTTTCATTCTGGGCCCTTGTTCTGGGTGCTTCTCTGCAGCCATGCCCTCCCATCCACCCCAGCTCATCTCCCAGTTCACCACCTGGCGCATGCGTGCTCACGCACTGGGGTGGGGTGGGGTGGGGTGGGGTGGGGGAATGAGGTTGGGGTGGGGGATGGGCATGTTCTGAAGGCTGAGCCCTCCTGTTCTAGAGGTTCCGGCCGGAAGGGATGGTTCACATTTCCGGTACAGTCATCTTCTTTCGAGAAAGCAAGCAGAAAAAGAAATTGTATAAAATACATCCAAAGGTGATTTAATGTCTATTATCTTTAAAGTCATGAATCTGTATTCTACCTCATGGATAAAAGTACTTGAAGTAAATACACCTTACATAGGCATTTATTGTAAATAAAATAATGAACTATTAAAAAGAAACTATGAACCTGGAAGTTGACTTAGAAGCCAGAGTGCAGTAGTATTATCCGAACTCACCAGTAAGAATGGCCTGCGCTACTCGTCGGTTACACAGATTTCCTCAGCTTCTCTCTGGAGATTTGACTCCCTTCATCAGTGACCCTGAAGGGCTGGTATTGCTTGTTTACCCGTAGGCATTCATCTGACCTGATGAGTTTGAGACAAACCACCAACACACATGGTGAGGATGGACAGAGGAGGGCTAGGGACATAAATTGGAAGTTTCTGGGTAGAAAGGAGCTCCGTGAGTGCTGGTTTGCTCTCTCATGAACAGATTCATTCTCAGTAACTTGGATGGAATTGGTTCAAGGAACCTCGCAGATCTCAAAATCTGAGGATGCTCAAGTCTTGCATAAAATGGGGTAGAATTTGCACACATTCTCCCATGTATTTAAATTACCTTTGGGTTACTTGAAATATTGAATGCAATGTAAATGTTATATAGGTAGTTGTTCTATTGTGTTAGTGAACAAGGAGAAGAAAATGTTCATATGTGATTTTTTAGTGTAGATGAAATTTGAAAAAAATATTTTACATTTATAGTTGGTTGAACTCCCTGATGTTGAACCTACATATCTGCGTAAATGCTGGTAATACAAAATAGAAGCCATGGGCTTGCATGGGGGCACATGCATGTAATCCCATACTCAGGAGGCTGAGGCAGGAGGATAGTAAGTCTGAGCCCAGCCTGGGCAACTTAGTGAGAGTCTTTTTAAAAAAAAAAGGGTGGAGGCTGGGACATCTCAGCGGTAGAGTCCTTACCTAGCATGTGTAAGGCCATAGGTTCAATCTCCAGTACTACAATAAATAAATAAAGCCATTGCATTATGAAAACTGGTAAGATGGATTGACAGGCCAATATTGAAGTCAAAAGATTCTGAACTAAAGTAACAACACCAAATATCTCCCAACTTCCTGAGGCTATGTAAAATAGTAGCAACTACAGTCGTACTGAGGATTTCCTTACTGTCCTGTATTATTTCCATGTAATGGAAAGAATTAAATATACCTCCCAAGGTGTTTGAGTGGTCTATTTTATTTGGTCAGAACAGTAACTCTCTACATACCTACGGGTCTGTGTGTGCAGTCTCCATATGTGGCTACATATGTAGCATGTTACTTTCTTAACCATAAAACACTACAAGGAACACTGTGGAGATAAGGCCCTTCCTTCATTCTTGTTTTTTACATTTTAAGGCAAATACCTTTTAGAACAGCAGCTTACTCATCCTGTGATCTCTGCTTCTCTTGAGAATTGGTTTTCATTTCAATTCTTGAATTACATACTTCAAAAATGTCCTCTACCTAGTGAAGATTGGTGCTCACAGAACAGGAAAACCCCAAACCTTCACACCTCTGAGCTTAGTCGGGGTGTACAAGGTGTGAGTACAGTATATGGGGAATATTTAAGTAAAAATGCATTACAGAAAAGGACACACTGCCACTAATCCTCCTCAAAATCCTCCCCCTTGCTTCAGCACGCTTATCCCCTTGTTCTTGGCACTTTCTGAAGCTCTTCTGAGGTCCTCTTTCATGAGTGTCTTTACAAGGTGTGATCACACTACAGTGAATACTACTGCCGAGCACCATCCAATGAAAAAGCAGTCTCATGAAACATGACCGTATGTCCTCGTCCACTCTATTCACTGGAGCAGGCAGTGTGGGACTTTTGCCTCTTTCCCAAGTCAGAAGGACCCCACAAGAGAAGTGTTTTGAGTGGATTCAGGACATCAAGGTAGCCAGGACAGCCCAACTAAAGACACTCTCAAAAGAAGACCCTGGAGCTGGTGCAGAAAGTGGCAGGAATGATGGGATGAGTGTATTCAAGGTGAGGGGGAGGATTTTGAAGGAATTCATGGCAATGTGTCTTTCACGGTAATAAAGTTTAAACAAATTCAAACATTCACTGCAGTTTCCAGTTACTCCTCATATCCCCTGAAGTCTCAGGACCACTGCAATGGAGGGGCTGGGAAACTCCATGTTCAAGCTGGACCTGAGGGGTAGGAATAACGGGATGAGCCAGGGCAGGACTTCTGCTGCCTGGACCTACAAGCTGGAATGTGGAGGGGCCTCTGGGAGCTGGAGTCGGACATCTCCAGGCTTTCTGCTTTACGACCCTGTCATAGGCCGCTGCTGTATGAGCTTGTTGTACTGAAAACTACTGTCTTTAAGAAAAATTCCCGGTTGCTTGGTGCTTCCCAGATGCTGAGCACTTTTAGAGGTTTGCACCGTGTAATACATCTGTTAGTTTAGTAAATGTTGCTTCTTTGCCTGCTTTATGTCAACAGGTGTGACACTGGTGGATCAGATGCTGATTGTTGGAATTTGGCATTGAAGGGCCTTGACCACATCATCCAGGAAAACTCAGTTTGGTTTCCATAGCCTTGGACTGCTGCGGCTCGTACTGACCAGCCGCTTCATCTTGCTTGTCTAGCTATCTGTAAGGACGTGCGTTTCTCACATCACAAAGAATAAAAAAACATTGCTTTCAGAGGTTTCTTCCTATTTTCATCAAAGGAAAATCGTCTTAGAATTATTTGGAGCCTTTTGCTTGATTTCCTTGTTGGTTAAGTCAGCGCATTTCTTTGTCCCTGTCCATCTACTGTGGAGGGATAATTACACCTGTGCCTTGTTTACCTCAGAGGGATGTTACAGAAATTTGTTTTAAAGTAGCCAAAGCTTTCTGAGCATGAAGCATAACTGCAAGAAAACACCTGATCAATTTCAACTGTCAGTAGATCGATATACATGCATTACTCTATTCACTTTCACTAAATGCAAGTTGACTATTTTTGCTATGTGCGTGTTGGAGAGGACGAGTTGGGAAAATCAGCCACACATGTAGGTTTTAAATAATTCACTTTTTTTTAAAAAACTCACTTGCGTTCAGGCTTCAAGCTAAAGATGGAAATTTAAAAAGTAATGTGCAGCAAGCAGCCATCCTAAACTCTACTGTACAGATTCTAACATTTTTCTAACTCAGGATCAAAGGTGATTACCTGAGTCTAAAAGAGTTCTTTCGTTCAGCTTAGCTGTTTGTTTCTGCTAAAAGAGTTTCTGTATAAATCTTGGTAAATTACTGAAAGGTTTTTTTTTTAACTGTGTTTTCCAAAAGGTTTGAAAGAAAACCAGGAATCAATTTACATAACCCCAATAGTGTAACCCTTGTCGATTTTGTAAGAGGTAAGGCGATCACAGATATGTAGGATACACCAGCGTCTTCCAAAATATCACTTTACTTATTATTAAATTTTCGTTGTCTTTCAGAGACAGCTGTTTTGTGAAAACTGCTAAAATGCATTAACAGTGTCAGGAAACAGAGTGAGGGAAAGTACAACAAATACATCAACTCAGAAGTTCAGGGTGGAATAACTCCTGGTTGCTGCTGTCCCACAGCACTTACCTCTGACCTCTCATTAGGAAGTTGAAGAACCATCATTTGTTAAATGCCTGACTTGTGCTGGAATATGAAATGTGTGTCCCCGGATGGGCAGCATCGACATTATTGGGAATTTGCTAGAAATGCACGTCAGTCACTCGGGGGTGGTGCTCACAAGCCCTCCTTGCCCGTGAAGGTGACACTGAGGTCGACGGAGATGGACCTCACTGGGCTGGGCTTCCCCTGGACAGCGGCAGGGGCGGTGGCTGATCCCAGAGAGCACAAAACCTGCCAGGGGTCTTCTTTCTGGTCCAGCTCAGGACTTGTCTTTTTTTTGGGGAGAGGAATAATTCTCCTGTGGGATTCAGATCTCATTTTGGTTAAAAATATTCAAATGGGAGCTGATATTCCAAATTGTGGTTAATACTAGGTGGCATGAAGACAAAGCTGTCTCTGTGGCTTTCATGTCACCCAGTGAGAGCGCTCTGGAGTGGGTCTAGGAGAGCGAGAAAAGGGACAAGGGGGCCTGAAAAGAACTCGCTCCCTACCATTATCATCCCTACCACCTCCCCGCCACTCTCCCCTTGCCCGCGAGGTCTCCCTAGCCCAGCAGGCGCACTGGGAATCTTTTGCTGTTACAATTTCAGTGTGTCCTTGGTTACCAGAATTGGAGTTTCTCCTAAGGCTCTCTCCACATATTCCACCTGCAAACTTGGTGACAGGGTAGGGAAGGGGATATACTTGTTTCTATTATTTTATTTTTCCTGTAGTTAAGAATCTTAGAACCATTTATAAGTAAAAGGGACTTGGGGCATCCTAATCCCATCTCTTATTTTACAAATCAGGAAACCAAGTCTGGAAAGATTAAGTGACTTGACAATATCACAGAGCCAGGTGATACCAGGACGTCAAGAATTCAAGTCTCAGTCAAGTGCCTGCTACGCTCATGCTATTGCTGGCGCTTTTTTTTTTTTTTTTAAATGTATAAAATCCTGAAATTCTTTGCCCTCTTGAGACTCAGCTGACCATCTGGCCAAGCTGGTGTAGATGCCAGGCTTTTTCTTAAGTAACAAGATTTTGATGCTGTCGCAGCATGCCCTGGATGGGGAACTGGACCAGGCGCTCCCAGGGGTGGACACAGATTAGATGGGCACTTGGAGAAACAGAGGTACTGAGAGGGAAGGTGACACATCACAAGCTTCAGGTTGACATTCACCCCGACTGCGCCGACTGGCTTCTGATTGCACGAGGAAAGGCAGGCATTTCTCTCACTGGCTCTGGTTTGCCGCGGGTGTCCCTCTTTCAGCAGACTACAGCCCGAGGGGCGCAGATGCAGATAGTACTTCTCAGGCAAAAGGCTGTGACAGAGAAGGTAGGTGCAAAGTTTGCAGAAGGTGTGGAGTTTTGAAAACAAAAAAGCTTTAAATTAAAGATATTTTTGAGAAAAACTAAACAGAAGAGCAATAACGAAAGTCTTCATAAAAATTTTAAATAATCACTTGCAAATCTCATTGCTTTTATTTTTTTTTCATTGCTTTTAAAAATTAAAATTACTTTAAAAAATAACAGGGGTTTAAGAAAACAGATACAGGGGATATTTTGGTGATTAACCCTTGGGTTCTCCTTTGAACAAGTGTGACTACTTTCTCTAAAGTGGTTTGTGTTATTAGAGCTGACACAGAGCAAGGCTCAAAGATTCTCTTCTTTAGCACAACATTCAAAAGAATTTTCTATGATATAATTATCTTTCTACTTCAGGTCAAATCATGTTCCTTTTGTATGTTGTGATGCATGGGAAGCTAAATGAAAAATAAGCCACAATTGAAGTTTAAAAGGAAGCTACTTAACGAAGAAGATCTCTAAGGAGCTAATGAGTCAGTGCATATTCAGAGACTTCTGATCAATGCTTGCAGGGGTGATTTTTTTGCTGAGAACAAAGGCACCAAAGAGATAGCCACTGGCAGGAAACTGGAGGGAGGGAAGAGGCCACTGTGGAGCCCCATAATCAGAAAATATTTCCTAGCCCTAATTAGCAAAGCCAAGTGGAGGGGAAGACAACCGCTGGGAGGAAAATTCACAGCCACAAACAGGTGAAAAATGCAGACAGTGGAAAGTTCTGTGTAAGCAGACATGTCTTCCTGTTAAGGTCACCCACACCATATTTTTGGTGCAAAATGTTTTCAAAGAAAAAAGGTTCTGTGATTCAGTGGCTGAAGGACAGCACGTCTCTTCCCTCCCCCACACTACTGACACGTCATAAGGTAGCAGATTCCTCTGAATTGGAGCAGGACATCTTACAGCACGTTACTTCCTTGTTATCAAATTAATTGTCCTCCAGACCTTCAAAAGAGCTCACAAACGCACTGCTTTGGAGATGGTCATTTATTTAGTTTTTATTGGAGACCTTCTTGTGCCAGAGTGAGTTACTCCAGGAATCGTGCCTGAGAGACTCGGTGACAATAGAACTTCTGTGCTGGGCCCAGGGTCAGCCACAGGGAAGGCAGCTTTCAGGCTGAGCTGAAGGTGGGGGCTGGCTGGCAAGCTGCTAGTGAATGGCTTTGGAGATTCTCTCTGGTGCTGAGAAATTTGAAAAAAAAGCTACTTACAGAACACATGGGAGTTGGACATTAAAAACCTGTCACGCACAAAAGTATCTGTCAAGTATTTCTTTTCACAGAGCTACTCTCCATAGAACTCACAGATTTCATAACACCAGCATGTGCATTTTTAATGAAAATCTTTCTGTAATAGATACATATGCCTTGTTATCAGTTTCCCTAGGAAATAAAATCATATGATTGCACAGGGGAAAAAAAGTTCAGTTTCAGTGAATTTTCCTCTGAGGTCAGCTAATGGAAGTTTCCTGTGAAGGAGAAAAGGTAGAAGTAAAATATTTCATCGTGCTTCTCCTGTTAGTGCGCTATGGTTTATTTTCAGCCAGTTTTGGAGAATTAACTTCATAGAGCATAAAGCTAGTAAGTACAGCAACTTTCTTCAGGGCTTTGAGGCAGAAAGGGAAATCAGTCCAGTTTTAAACCCCACATCTTCTGATAATCCAGTGTCATAAACCAAGTCCACCCATGTTGTGGCTTAGAGTCTGCAGGAGGAAACAGTGCAACTGGAAATGACAGTTCCTTACCCAGGGAGGGGGCTTGATGAGGCTTCTAGAATTATTCTGGTAACAATTATCCTGATAACAGTCAAGTTAGTTTTTTTTTATTTTGCACTAATCATAAACTTACAGAAAAGCTGGTAGTGCAATGTAAGTAAACTTTTTCTTGAAGTATTTGGGAATAATTGCTAAGCTAATGTACAGTTATTTTTTCTATAAAAAACAAACAAACCCAGCATCCTATATAGCCATAAAGTGAACATCAAAATCAGGACATTAACCTGGATATATCACTGCCACCTAACCCTCAGACCCACTCCAGTATGAGCAGTAGAGCCGATATCGAATTCTACAGGAAGAGAATTCAGAACGGGAGCCTGGGGAGTACCCGCAGCCTTGACTCTGGTCTCCTTTTCTAAGCTGTCCTTCAGCTTTTCATGACTTTCACGACCTTGATACTTTCAGAGATTACAATTCAATTATGTTATAGCATGTCCTTCAGTTGGGTTTGCCTGACATTTCCTCATGATTAGATTAAGGTTATTTCTGGAAGTGATTATATGCTATGATTTCCTTTTTTTTTCCAGTACTGGCAGTGTTCACTCAGTTAAGGTGGTATATACCAGGCTTCAGAAGGGTTTTTGGTGGTATTTGGAAATTAGATTCTTTTTCTTATCAAACTTTCAATGTATCTATATTTATCTTTTTAATATATCTGGATCCCTCTGGGCTCACAGTTGCTTGCTTTACTAGGTTATAATTTCTTACTCTCTACTATCTATTTTGGTGCTCGAATTAACCCAGATCTGGCCAGTTGGAGCCACTTTGCACTGGGCCTGTGATCACCTGTTGTGTCCCTATCATCCTTTTAAAAATCATTCTTGCCTCGTGGTGCTACCAGATGTTCCAGGCTAATTTGCTTCTTTCCTTGTGCCAGGTATGTTAATGATACGCGGATGTTGCTCATCCAGGCTTTCCTCAGACAGAAGTAGGGAATATATCTAAGTCCCTACGTGCAAGTACATAAGTATGCGTGTGTAGCACGTGTACATTTCTATCATGATAGATCTGTCATAATTTTTCTATGGAAACTGATAAATTTACACCAGTACCTTCAATTTCACCTGACACTACAGGTTTTAGTTTTATTTTCTCATCTTACCTCATGGCTCCCTTGCGTTCCAGTGAGAAGCACAGCTCACTTTATTCTGAAAGTCTTTACTTGACTGATGAGTTCTCACAATTTAGCTGCCACTCCTGGCCCTGTGCAAATGCTTTCCTCAGCCACTTGAAGTCCGTTACCCCAGGCAGGGCTCCGCACCCCTGAGCCAGCACCGCTGAGGAGGTGTGCTCCTCAGCCCAGGCTCTGCTACCTCCTGCCAGGCCACCAGTCCCTTCCTGGTCCCTTTCCCACCCCATCTGATCTCTGATATCCAAATTTGGGTCACTGCCCTGCTCGCAATGCTGCCTGTACAGCTGCTTACCTTTCTTTGCCTCCCTGGATGATTTTAGGATGGAGCCACTCAGAAACAGGCAGGGAAAGGAAACAGAGGGGTAAGGGGCGGGCATGATGTGTTGAAAAGGAAGGAGGAGAAGGAAGGGAGAGGGAGGAGGAAGAAACACTTGTGTGACTTATAAGTAAGTAAATTAAATCTCTATTTTAAAAAAATGAGATTTTTTTAAAATGCTAAAGCATCTAAGAAACCAAATAAAATAGGATGTTTTCTGGACTAGAATATCAATCCTTTTTTTTCTTGGTCATTACAAATAGCGCTAAGGTCCATGTATTCATTTATCTCATGAAATGTGGTGTCACAGATGGCAACACAACTCTCATGTAATTATGTATTTTTGGATAATCTTTTCATATTTCATATATTCCATTGCTCTGTCTATCTGAATACAGTAATCCCAGTTTGTAGCATTTACTCATTCACTAAGCTTTAAACAGAACTTGATGGTGCTTTCTTGCTGTGAGAAATATTTAGTATCTGCTGGGTATGGTAGTGCACACTTGTAATCCCAGGAGGGATTACAGGAGGCTGAGGCAGGAGGATCACTGCAAGTGTGAGGCCAGCCGGGTCTACACAGTGAGTTTATATTTTAATATGAGACATATTTTAATATGTCTTTAATGTCTTCTATAGATGCAGAATACACAGACTGTCAAAGTGCTTTTCATTTTTTAGGGCAGGGATACAAACTACTATGAAATGACTGCCAAACATCCTTACCAGGACAGAATTTGTCACTGGCAATTCAGGGATTATCCACCTTGAACATCTGTATTTTTGAAGATCTCTAATATTATTCCTGTATGGTATTAATAAAATACTGAAAAATTTGAATGTAGGTAAATGGGTTCACCTGGACTTAGGGTTCACAGTTACTTTATTAGGATCGTGTCTTGTGCTGGCCACAGGGAACGTATGTTCTGGACGACTCCGGTACTCCTCAACCTCTCGCCTCCTGTGCCTTAGAGCGAGGTTTCTGTTTTGCAGCAAGTTAACAGAGGCTTGAAATCCAGCAAAGGCACAAACAGAGACGGAAAGGAAACAACTTACTCAAAGCATGAAGCAGTTGGACCATGCTTCTCAGGCCGTAATGTGCCCATGGACCCTCCAGGGATCTCAAAGATCTTCTCGTCTTTTCTGGGCCTGTGCTTGCATTTCTCCCGTAGTTTCAGCATTTTAATCTTTGCTGAGCTCTGCTTCCCAGAAATCCAGGCTAACTAATTTCCCTTAATTTCCTTCCTTACAGTTTACTGATGCTCTGTCATTTGCTACTAGACCTGAAGGCCCGTGGTCTGGCTGCAACTTATGAACTCAGTGTTCACACCGATTTGAGACTTCCCTCCAGACCCTAGTTCTTTAGCTCTGGGTATCTCCATAGCTACCCCTCCAACCCCATCCCACCCTGCCTTCTCTATGGAGGAGAATGAGGTGGCAACCCAGAAGTGGAGAGATCCTGTTGCTAAGCAGCAAGACCAGCTAGTCCAGGTATTGGCTTTTGCATTGCCATCTCCTCCGAGTTTGTTCAACTGTGTGTTCCTCAGTGTGACCCCAGCAGGCTGCACCAGATCCCCACTGTAACGAGAGCCTCAGTGATGTAACTCTCATTAAATTGGTGGATCCCTGATTTGGGGTGCTTCCAACACAAGTAATAGAAACCCCAACTCAAACAGGCTCACACAGTAAAGGAAAAGTGTGGATTCTGGGAACTGAAAAGCCTGATAGAGTAAGTTTTCAGGATGATCACATCCAGAGCTTCTTAGGTCACCAGGGTTCTGGAATATCCACTTTGCTTACCCGGGTTTTCCCCTCAGGCCTCCTCCCTTAACATTACCTCATTTCATGTTAATAAAAACAACATAAAATGTGGAACAATGAGTCCTCACAAGAGTTCAAACAAAAACCTAGTAAGATCATTGTGCTCTTTGGTCTTTATTTGAAAGTTTGAAATGATCACCTCTAAAATTGAGATCCTGCCCAACTCAATATTGTTTAAATGATGGGGAATTTATGTTGATTATTAGAAGAGCCAGAGGTAGGGCTGGCACCAAAAATGACAAAGCAGGCTTCTCTCCTTTGCAGTCCTCAGAGCTCTGTGTGACCCCATCAACTGGCTCCATCTCCTGTGTGGATGGTGGAAGTTTTAGGATCATATCCAGACCCTGAAATATTTGAGGGCTGAAAGGACCCATCCTTTCTCCAGGTCTCTTTTTTGTTGTTGTTGTTGTTGAAGAACAGTGAACTCTTTCTCAGAAATATGGTAGTAGAGGTTTCTTCACAACCCATTGACCAAAATCAGGTTTCACCCCAAGACAGAGATCCGCAGTTGTTTCTGAATGTTTATTTTCTCCATCTTCCTCAGTGGTTTTTGTCCTTTTATCTGAGACTATCACTGCCTGGGTATGTTTCCTTAAGCCTGTATTTGGCAAATAACTAAATTCTCTTCAAAAAAATATAAGTAAAAATGCTGTGTAGAACTTCTGGGAAGGATCCTTTAAAAATAGTTATTAGTTTCCTTTTATTCCTTTCCTCCACTTTGGTTTCTAGAATGCAAATTCTGAAGCCTTTGCAGTCATCTTGGACCATGAGGACAAGATATACTCAAGGTCTGGTGAAATAAAAAGTGGGAAAGAACTTATGTCCTCATGAATTCAGGAGCCTGCCCTATGAGCTTTGGACTACTTTCTTCCAACTGGGTGAGAGAATAAAACCCGTGTGTTTTATTTACTGTTAATTTGAGTGTTCATTAACTCTGGTGAACCTAGTTCTAACCAATGCATGTGCCCATTCTCAAAACAATGGTGCAAATTACTGCCCCAGTGTTTCTGACCCTATAGGACAGCTTTTTAAATAAAGACAAGACAGTTCTGTCTTCTGCAGAACTGAAGAATACCTCTGCAGCATACTTCTATGAACCCTTCACAAAACTGAAGCCAATATGTAACCCTCTACCAGTCTCTTTCTGAATCTCCAAAATTCAGTCACTCATATAGAAGCACCATGATTTTGGTCACATCTTTCAGCTAGGTTGGCTATTATTTCTCACATTCTTTATGTTTTTAACTTCAATTTCTTTCAAAGAGAATTTTCATATCATTGCTTGGCTGTAAAATCAGTGTTACTTGGCAGACAAAGAAGTTACGTACAAAAATAAAAAGGCAAATTTGGTGAACATTTAAAATAGGCAGGTAAGGATATTTCTGGGTGACAAAGGCAAAAGATTTATTTGATATGAAATATTAGCTGTAGTAGTGCCTCCTGGATTCAGTGGTATCTTAGTTATTTTCTTGTTGCTCAGCAAAATACCCCAAGCCCACAAATTGAAAGAGAAAAGGCTTATTTTAGCTCACAGGTTGTAGAGGTTTCAGTCCATAGCTGGCTGCTTCCGAGGCCGGGCAGCATGGCACAGGGGCATCACAGAGGAGAAACAGTTTATGGTGTGGCAAGCAGGAGGCAACAAGCAGTGAGCCTCCATTTCCCTTCAAGTCCATCCAGGCTACAAGCCTATTGGTTGGTACTACCCACAACCAGGGTGGGCCTTCTCATCATCCATACCCAGGAGCATGCTAAACCAAATCAGTGGACTAATCCAGTTATCAAACACTCATGATCCAGCCACCTCCCAAAAGCCCCACCTATGTGTGCATGAGGCTTTGGCGGGGGGACATCTAGATATAAGCCATAAAGTTCCACCCCACCTCCCAAAAGACTTACATGGATCCCCTTATGCAAATTGCATTTACTTTATCTCTCAGAGTTGCCAAAGTCCTAACACTTTCAGCATTGCTGAAAAGTCCAAATCCTAATTCTCTCCTGAGATCTAAGGAAAAGTTTTATAGCTGTGAGCCCCTGCACAAATGAAAAGAAAGTTAAACACTTCCAACATACAATGAAGCAAGGTGCACATTCTCATTCAAAAGGTATAAAAAGGAGGATGGAAAGGAAGGGGACCAAAGCAAGAACAAGATCCAGCAGGGCAAACATTAAATCCCATTGCTCCATGTCCACCACCCACAGCAATTCGTGGCAAGATGTGAACTCCAAAGGGCTTGGGTGGTTCTGCTCCTATGGCACTGCTGATGGTTGGAGCCTTCTCTTTGGCCAGTTTTGCTCACTCCTTGAAGTTTTCCTCTGATGATGCATGTTCCTGGCCTCTCCAACCTTCTGGGGTCTCCACTGCATTTTTGCCTTCATCCTCACAGCTTCACACACTGTCTTCTCAAGGGTATACTGCCTGGCCTCCCAGGCCTTCTTCTGAAATCTGAGTGGAAGCATTCTTGATCCTGTATCTCTTACATTCTGCATGCACCAAAAACCAGCACCACATGGATGATGCCAAGGTCTTCTACCACCTGGAGCAGCAGCCAGGCTTCCCACTTGGCTGCAAGGCTTGAGTGCCTGGATCAATGAGCACTTTGAACCCAACCCTGAGGAACAAATTCCCTATGCTGCTACTATTTTGGAGTGTGGTGCTCTAAGGCTCTGTTCACAGAGCAAAGTCTTTCACCTTTGCAATTTTGAGGTTGCAAAGGGTGGAGTCCTTCTGGTTCTTGAGGCCATCTTTTCGATTGCCCTCTTCCAAAATACTTGGCTTTTTATTGCAATACTTTCAGCAACCAAATTCTCCTCTGCTCTATCTTTGCAGGATGCAACTTTACTGGACCTTGATTTCTAGCTGAATTTAAAACGTTTCAAATCATTCTCCTGTCTGCTTTGCTCTTGATTCTCACATAAATCTGGCTGAAAGCTCCCAACAGTAGCCATGCCACTGTCTCAACATTAGACTGCGTTGAAATTTCCTCCAGTGGGTTAATTAGTCTGCTGCACTTAACCTCTGTTTCCTGAAATATCTCATGACAGGAGCAAAATGCAGACAAATTTTCTGCCAGAGCATAACACATATGGTTGAATCCAACTGCTAATGGAGTCCTTCTACCCAACCAAAACCTCTTGAGCTTGCTCTTTTCTGGCTGCATTACAGTCAACATTCTGGCTTCTGAGCTTCCACCAGAATCTCCCATCAATCTCAGTTTATAGCATTCCAGGACTGCTTCTCCAGCTGCTGCTCCAAACCTTTCCAAACTGCTCCCACAAACCAATTCCAAAGGCTCCTGAGCCATGTGGTCAGGTAGTGGCACCGCAGTGACTCCACTCTTGGTACCAAAATCTGTCTTAGTTACTTTCTTGTTGCTGGGACAAAATACCCAACACTCACAAGTTAAAGGAGGAAAGGTTTATTTTTAGCTCATAGAAATTTTTGTCCAGAGTCAGCTGGTTCCAAGGCAGGGCAGCAGGGCAGCAGGGCAGAGCAGAAACAGTCCATGGGAGGGCAGACAGGAGGCAGCAAAGCAGCAGTAGTGAGCTTTCCTTTCCTTTGTATTCCATTCAGGCTGCAAGCCTATTGGTTGGTGCCACTGGGTCATACCCGGGGGGACCTTCCCATGTCCACACTCAGAGGCAGACTCACCCGACTAGTGGTCTTAATCCAGTCAGGACACCCTTAATCCAGTATCACAATCCCATGATCTACCCATCTCCCAAAAGCTCCATCTATGAGTGCATGAGACGTCTTCAGGGGGACATCTAGATAGAAACTATAACAAGAGGCTTGTCTTTTATTCAGAGCAAATGCTAGCATTAGTTTCTCTTAAGTCTCCACGCAAATTACAAGTGGGAGCATTTCCCTGTGTGTATGGCAGTGAGGAGCTGAGTTCTACCTGAAATCATCCACTGCCTCCCTGGGAGAAACACACATCTAGGGGAAAATCCAGACCTTCTTTTATGTTTGTTTAGGGTAGTTTTCAAACCAAGAGGGGCTAAGGCTTCTGAAACTCTGGATTACATGCTTTACTCAAATTTAGACTGCAGACTTGGAGCCAGCATGGTAAAAAGTGCCTTGGGTAACAGCAGTGCAAAAAGTTTTCAGACTAAACTTTCAGAAACAGGGGAAAAGGCATTCTTTGTGTATTACTGTATTCATTGTTCTTCCATAACTATGAGCACTGTGTAACTTTGTGAACCTCTGCAGGGGGCCGAGGGGCTGTCCCAAGACTCCAGATTCAGTATTCATCCAGCAGGGGAGTGTGTGCCTGTCCACGGAGCTGTCCTAGCAATGCCACTCTACAAGTGGAGGGCTGGGGAGGTCACTGCGGGCTGCAGCTATGAGAAGACTTTGTGAAGCCAGGCTGGGAGGGCCTGGGGATTTCCCAGGAGGAAGGAGGATGGAATTGGAGGAGCTACCGAGGAGGGGCGGCTAGAGTTCGAGGTAGGAAGGGCTGGGTGAAGGCCGTGGTTTTATTCTGGGGAAGTGAGCTGTTACTGCCGGGTCTTCTGCACAGAGGCAGCTTGGTCTTAGGGAGACGATAACCTTGGGTTCAGGACGACCGGGATGTGACGGGGCGCCCAGTAAGCTGGGCAGTGGTGTGGGGAGCAAAGAGAGACCGGGGAGAAGGGAAGTCACCTCGGCCCCAGCATGGAGGGGAAGGGTGGCGAGGAGCCAAGAAGACAGGTGCCCCTGGGGAGACCAGAGCGCTTGGCTTAGGAGTCTCCGAAGACTTCTGCGTCCCCGGGCAGTGTGGGGGCACGGCACAGGGCCCCGTTTGTGTTGCGCTGTGAACCCTTCTGGTGTCGCCCTCGAAGCAGTCACGTTCCCACAGGGCGCCCCCCCCCCCCGTCCTCATTCCCTAAACACACACCAAAGCGCGGCCACCCGAGCTGGGTGGGACAGGCCCAAGGCAGGGGTCACCCTCGCTGCGGTGACGGCGACGACCTCGCACCGCGGGTGCCCCAGCTCTCTCTGCAGCCGCTCGGTCTCCCCCGTGGCACCCAGGGCGATCCCCGGGGCGGGAGGAGGTCGTTCCCGCCCCCCCGTGGAGCCACCCCTGGGCCCGGCGGTCTCTTCCCCACCCGGAGATCCTCCCAGCCCGGCGCCCGCGCCTGCTTCCCTGGGGCGCAGA
>NW_004955410.1:7733851-7882175 GCF_000276665.1 Chinchilla lanigera
GGGGGCGCGACCCGGGCGAGACCGGGCGGGGGCTGGGACGGTGGGGTTCGGCCCGGCCCGGGGCTCGGGGAGGCTGCGCGTTTGAGAACGGAAGGCCGACTCCTGGCAACCTGGAAAAGCACCATATAAACACTGAACCGTTGCATAGTTTGTCTTTTAAAAAAAAAAATTTAATTATTTTGGGGGGGAGGGTACCGGGAATCAAACCCAGGACCTTGCGCTTGCCAGGCAGGCGCTGTGCGGCTGAGCTACATCCCCCGCGAATAGCTTGTCTTTGATTGTGATGTGGGGGCCTTCCCAGCACTGATCCGCTTTAAAGAAAGGGAACTGTGATTTCTCACTTTTTTTTTTTTTTTTTTTTTTTTTCCATTGAAGAGGTTTGCTGCAGCGTTGTGAGGCGCGCTCTGCGTGTGCTGGCGCAGTTGGGGCGACTCGGGGTCCGAGGGCAGGTGCCGAGGGCGGAGCCCCCGGCCTGGAGGTTTCGGGTTCCACCTGCCACAGACTCCTGGGTTTGCTGGAGGCAGCGAAGAGTGACTTGAGAGCTATCCCACCACTGCTGTGCTTTGGTGAGGGGATTTGCGGTTTCCCTGGTTTTTTCTCTTTAAGCAACGTCAGTTTCAAAGCAGTGGTGCTTCGGCCCCGACCCCCTTGGCCCTAGGAGTTGTCCCCTCCAGTGCGCTTGCCCCTTCTAAAAAAAATTTGGTTTTCCTTAAATACAATAGACTGACTACACTGGGGGGCAAGCATGCAAGTACCCTTTTCCCATAGGCTGCTGGAAGTTTTCCCTTGCTACTTTCCATCTTACGCTGTAGCAGAATTATTTGCATGTTACATGGCCTTGGCAGGTTGAGTGCTGGTCCCAAAAAAGAAATCGTGTTTGTCTGTGTAGCTTCCTGTTTGAGTTTGCTGTTGGTGTCGCTGTTAGTAAAGATTTTGTCTTTGGCGGGGAAGGGAGTGGATGTAAAACATCTCTTGATTATCTACCAAGCCCTTGAAGCTTTAGCTTTCTGAAATACAACAGGCAGCCCTAGGCCTGATTTCCACCATAAAGTAGGAAGGCAAAGTAGTCCTTTCCCTGAGCCCGGGCCTTCTTTTGCTGAGTGGCGGAAGATATCTGTGAGGGAGGCATTAGAGGAAGTGTGAAATGTCAGCCTTGTATTTCAGTAATGTGTGTTGTGATGGCAAAGCCGTGTGAGGCAAGGTTGGATTTTGACCTCTCCATAGCTTTCATTTGTGAAGAATTATAAACTTGTATATTGAAGTTCCATTGAAAAAACATATCCTGGGTCCTCAGATGGCTGCATTTAATAGGAATACTAGTTTTCAGACATCAGCGTAGTTTGTTCTCTCAGAACACCTGGGTGAGACTTTTAGACTGGGCACGCGAAGAGAATGGTTACTCGATAATCACAGGTGGGCAGTAGTGCAAAACAAGCAGAACCACGGGTCAGCCCCTCCTCTACTGGAATGTACTGCACTGGCAGCAAATCTGCGATTCCATCTTATTTCCAGCCCACCTGGGCTGGAACACATTTGTGCAAATGATTTTCCTTCCCAAGTTCCCAGCCTGTCAAATATAAATGATGAGTATACAATGGCATTGTGTCCTCTCTGCATACTTGCTTCCTAGGCCTGCAGCTTTAATAGTATTTATATCCACAAATATAATAGAAGCTTTCTTAGTGGTGTTCGATAATTCTCATGAAATATGACGGATTCCTGGGGAAACAGCTAGGGAGCTGTGCTGTCAGCTGTGGAAATGTGACTCATGCTTCTCATAGGTGACATCAGAAGGTTTCTGGGTTTGCCATCAGTCAGCGCTTTGCCTAACCTCCTGTGTGGGTCACTTGGTGCCCACTAAACCCATCATAACTGGAAAAATATCTTAATTTGAAAATGCATTTAAGTAATCCCAGCAGTCCAGAGGCTGAGACAGGAGGATCATAGTGAGAACTTGTCTCTAAATTTAAAGAAAGGGTTGAGGATGCAGTTCAGGGTGAAGACCCTGCATTCAGCCCCCATTAACATAAGAAAGAACATACCCGTGTTGTGCCTAACGTGCTGGACATCATAGCTTCACGACATGGAACTCTGCAGGATGTGAGCTGTTTACTCCTATGATCGCACAGCTGACCCGAGCTGTGGCTTGTTGTTGCTTCCCAGCACCAAGCGAGGATCCCACGGCATAATGCTGGCCCAGGAGGGTGAAAATTCGCAGCGTGCTTGCTACTGAGTTTGTCTTGTAAAGTAATAAAAGAAATCATAAATTGAAATGTAAATTGGGGACTCTCTGTACAATTCTGGGAATAATGTGGGTTTCCTCCTTGTATGTTTTGCTTGCTTTAATCAGTCTTGGATTTGTGAAACACCAGATACATTCATCTTTCAGATCTTGTAATCGTTCATCTTTGCCAGGGATTCGATGTGCTTTGCCAGGTGCCGGAGGAGAGCACAAGCCTTGTGCACAGCCCCAGATGCCCGGGGGACAGGGCCTACCGTGGTCATTCTTTTGCCACTATCTGCCCTGTTTTTCTTTCCGCTACTTCCCTAGTTTCCTTTTCGAATCCTCATCTTTTATTGCTCCTTAATTAGTCACCCCATTCTTGCCTATTCTCACTTTATTCAAAACATGCAGTATGTCACATCATGACATTTATTTCATAGATCTAGGAATTATAATGCCTGGTCATGTTGGGTCTGAGGCCTTCCTTCTGTGGATTATTTACACAATAGGAATGTCATAAGTATCATCATATTTCATCACCTTCTTGATTTGTGTATTGGGAACTAATTCACATTTTTACACAAGGCTGCATCTCCCCCAAGTGCTATCACTGAAAGGATAAATTCTTTATTTGCTTTGTGTTTCATAGCAGTTGGAATAAAATTTATACATTTGCCCAAGATCTTCGCGCAAAGTGAGGTCACTTTTGTTTGCCAAGGAAAAGATGGACATGGATGAGTCTATTTAGAAAACTGGCTTCTGCTGTGCATGAGCCATGGCCTCTGGATACCTTGCCCACCTAAATACTTTCCTTTCTGTAGTAGGTTTACCTGTGCAAGTATCTTGCCCATCAGAATGCTGCATTTTTTTCTTCATGAGCACTGAGTACATACAATGTAGAATTGAATCATATTTACTTATTTGCAATTGCTAAACTTCCCCCTCCGGACTTCCCAGAGATGACTATTAGGTGAAGAGTCAGAATGAATAAGCAAAGAGGCTACTGAGCACTCCTTTGAAAAGGGTGTGTTACCCCGAATAACTTCTCCGGAGAGGAAGGGCTGATGAGTGGATGGTGTGTGGTGAGATACTGGTCTCTGGATTTCCAGCATTGCCATATTTGTCTATTTTAAATGTCCTTGAAATGTGAACCATGCACTTAACTGCAGGGTTAATGTACCCATGAAGGCATTATTATTTTTTTTCTTTTTTTTTCCAGTACTGGGAATCGAACTCACAACCTCGCGCTTGTCAGGCAGGCGCTGTGCTGCTGAGCTAAATCCCCAGCCCCGAAGGCATTATTTTTATTTCTTTAAACTCTGCTTACCATGTTTATATCATGCACTGGTCCTAGTCGTGTTGGCTACTGAAGGTTGCTTAACATGTAACATAAATTTCCAGTTTGTTGGTTCTTAACCCGGCTGCATATTTGAATCGCCTGAGGAACTTAAAACATGAAAGAGTGGGCCTCACACCAGCTCACTAAAATAACAATATCTTGGGAAGGGCTTGAATGTCAGTGTTTTCAAAAAATCTCCTTTGATCTTTCTACCACGGCCAGCGTTGAAAGCCAGTGTTTAATGGAATAAATATGTATGTAAACATGAATTTGTTGTCACCTGCATTTCTGGAGAACTTTTTAGTGATTTGAAAATAAAGGGTTTTTTTGCAAAACAATTGGATTTTTTAGCAAGCCTTCCTATAAAAGAATTTCTTATCTTAGCTGAAACCTTTTAAGTGTGCTTTTGTGAAAGTCTGTTCCAGCTTCCTTATAATCTTGAAAGAAACACTTTTCTATATTGACTCATTGCATTCCATAAGTTTTAAGTCAATTGCAGGATGAGAAGGAAGTCACTGAAATGCTCTTGAGATGCTTAAAAACTAGGATTTTGGAGTAATTACCTGTTTCCCCATTGTGAGCTTGCTGCAGAGCGCTTAGCTTATTGCCCTGCTTACTTTCTCCTAGGTTGGGCTGAGGCTGCACCACTGTCTCACTGTGCGGTGTTGACCAAGTGTCTTCCCCTCACTGAGCCCCACGGTTTCACTGCACAGGGGGCCACAGCCCCTTACCACAGTGTGGATGAGATGGAAACGAGAGCTCTGGAGCTTGTGAAGTGCTCTTCAGCAGTGAGATCCTTCAATCCTATTCTGCTAAGAGACCAGATGATTATCCTTATATCTTAAAATCGGTGTGAAGTCTGTCTGAAAGCTCAGGGTGTATTGAAAAATGGATACACTCATGGATCCAACCCATCCCCCTGCCCCTTTACCCCACCCCCAGAACATCTGGACAGCTGCTGCTCAGGAGGGGCAGGAAGAGCAACCTCAGGTTGTGCCCCAAGCTCCCTCTACACCATTCCCACCCCCAGCTCCAGGACAGGCGTCCAGCTCACTAATATACTTGCTTTTCATTAGGAATCCAAACTGAATTTTGCTCTGAATCACAGGATATTTTGGGTGTGTTTTATCTGAATATTACACTTATGTCATAATCAACAGAATAATATTTAACATCTAAAAACGCTATTCACATATGGAAAAAATGACTTGTTAAGCAATTATTTAACTTTGGATCACTTTTGAGGAAATTGTGAAAAGACACTTTTCTTCCCATGTTGGTGGGTATAGGGTTGATGAAAATCATCAACCCTATACCCACCAATATTTGAATCTTTTAACTGCAGAATTGGGACTAGCCTAAACATTTTAGATGAAAGATGATTGTTAATTTGTTAGTTAAATATTTGATGTAGAGACTCTTTATGTTCTTCCTCAAAATATTGCTTTCTTAAGATAAGGGTGTGAGTCACAGGTGCATGGATCAGTTAATTTTCACAGAGCGACACTCCCGTGTCAGTAACACTCTTCCAGGAAAGGAAGTATTCCTTTCCAGCACCCAGAAATGCCTCATGCCCTTTTCTGGTAGCCATTCATCTAGGAATGTGGGTTGCAGGATTAAAACTGGCATACAGATTGAATCATCTGATTTGTCACATTTTAGTGGTTGGGGGATAGGATCTGGGCTTCTGTCACTCAGCATTTGTGTGTGTTGTTATAGGTTAACTCATTCTCATTGTTATAGTGTATTCCATTGTCGGGATGTGCTGCAATTTATTCATTCTTTATTTGATGGTCTTTTGGGCTACTATGAATCATAGTCCTGTAGACATGTGTCTTGCTGCACACATATGGGTGTTTCTGTTGTGATATAACAAAAACTGCAGTAAATATAAGTGCGCTATGTAGCCAATTAAAAGACTGAGACTATCAGACTAGGGAAGAAGCACAAGTAGACACTGTGTCAGATGCATAGCTTAAGGGGACAGGAAGACTAACAAAAGGACAGAGAAAATTATGTCATGCAAGCAACAACACTCACAAGAAAGCTGATAGAGTTATGTTAATAGCAGACAAAGAGGACTTAGTGGGAAAAATACTAGGTAACAAGTGCACTTGGTAAAAATAGATAAAGGAGTTGATTGGCTTCTGGTTGCAAATTTGTGCAATCTATTGGACCTGAATATATGCCTACTTGGACGATGTGCGGGGATGTAGGGGGGGCAGGCGTGGGGGTGGGGTGGGGTGGGGTGGGGGTATGGTGGTGGTGGGGTGCCCTCCCTGAGCACAGTGGCGCTGCAGTCCAGTGTCTGGCACCCAGGCCCCCTGGCCGGCCCTGCGCCTACTAGGGAGCTGTGCTCTTTGCCCAGCACCTTCGCTGGGAGCCTCTTAGCAGGGACCCGCGGCAGCCACCTCCTCCAGGGCAGGGCCGAGGCGCCTTTCCTGGTCAGACTAGGAACAACCCTCCTACTCCTCCTCTGCTCCTGGTCCCCACTACCGCGGCCTTTGGGGAGGAGGATGTGCACCGGAGAGAGGGGTCCCCGTGTCTCCTGATCCTTCACCCTGCACCTTTGCACCGGGCAGCAGGAGCTCGGAAGCTGGTGCACTGTGTGTTCCTCCTCTTGCTTCCAGAGAGCAGCAGGGTGAGCAGTGAGGCTGTGTTTTTTCCTGCCTTCGTTGACCACTTGGACACCTGGCTGCACAGCTGCCCGCCTGACAGGATTAATCCAGCAGGAAGTTCTGACAGTGCACGTCCCTAATGCGGCAACCTGTGGTCACAAAAAGCAAAAATGAGTAGATGCTGGGCACCTGTGGTGGTGTGACATTCGTGCAGAAAAACTCCTCGTGCAAAAGCACAGCTCAGGGAGCTCGGGGAAGCCAGCCGGTTGGTGGACCTGACCCGCACACCTCACCTGCACCTCCACAGGTCCCGAGAACCCCTGGGCCCTGTTGTCCGCCCCGAGGGTCACTGCTGTTCTGATGGCCAGTGACCATGGGTTAGGTTGTCTGTGGTTAGGCCCTATGCAATGGAACCGTCGGGGTGTGCTGTGCTTGGCGTCCCTCCCTGATGCTGTATTTGTTCAGTGTATTTTAAAACGTCTTCCCAGTGTTCACTTGCTGTTTTCTTATTTTAGATGTTTTAGAAACAAATTATGAGAGCTTACGTGTACTAAATGTGGAAAGAAATGGAAATATTATTTATACTTACAAGGTATGTTTATGTTCCCTTCTTATTGTGTAAAATACAGAATATAAGATTTACTATTTAAATTACTTGTGCTATCATTTTACAGAATTCTATCCTGAACCGTTAGTCTTTAACATTATGAATTTAATCATGACATTGTGTTGTGTGTATGTGTGTGTGTGTGTGTGTGATATTGAATAATGACTGAAATTCAGTCTTATGAAATGTTTCTCTTCTGTCTCCGTCTCTGTGTCTGTCTGTCTGTCTGTCTCTCTCCTCACTACTGTGGAGTGAACCCAGGGCCTTCTTTTTAAAATGAGATAAAACTGCATATCTGAAGTTCAAAATTTTTAAATAAATGAGCAACTTCATTTTCCAGAGGGAAAATGTCAAGATATTTAAAACTAATTAATTTTGTTTCTGAGAACATGTTAAATATGACTGTCTATTCAGAACTGGATGTTCCTTTCAATAAACCAACAGAAATTAGTAGTACAATTATTTCAGCTATCTTGTGTACATATGTATATATATTTTTTCCCCTTCCTTCTTTCTTTCTTTTCTCCTTTCTCTTGTCCCAGTTGTTCTTTCCTTTTGAGCAGTTTCTTTATTCAAAGGAACGGTTAATGCTTAATTTTTTTCTTAAAAAAATTTCTTGACCAATTTTGAATGCTTCTATCTGGTAATCTGAATAACTACTTTGAAGATAACAATATGCAATATAACAACCTTTGTTGATTTCTTATCATCTTGTTTTGAAATTCTGTACCATTTTTAATGTTTTTTAAAATTTTTGTTTTCTTTAACATAAAAAATAGAATTATCAAAAAAAGAACTGGATGTCCTAGGATTTTTGCGGCATTATTTAACAGCATATTCAGGGTTAAAGACTCAGAAAAAATGAGCTTTACTGATAAGTGTATTATAGTAGGGATAGATGAAAGGCTATTTCCAATGGCCACTCTGATCTGCACAGTTAGTCACAGTGATTTTTTCCCCTTTTGGTTAAGAGAAGTTATTAAAGTTTAGCTAAGGATAGTTGTCTTAGTTACTTTTCTCTGGTTGCTGAGACAAAATACCCAATGCCCAAAATAAAGGAAGGAAAGGTTTATTTAGCTTACAGTTTATGGAGGTTTCAGTCCATACTTGGCTGGCTCCGAGGCAGAAGATAACAAAGCAACAAGAGCAAAGGGGGAAACGGCAGCCGAACGGCAAAGCAGCCAGAGCAAAAAGGAGGAATCGAGGCAAGCAGCTTCTTTCCCTCCTTTACATTGTAAACAGGCTACCCCCACCTAAGGGGCGTGTAGCTCTCACATAATCTCCATGCCCTCCTCTTCCACAGACTCAGGATGTATACAAAGTAAGCACCCTGGCTTCATGCTGAGTCACTTAGCCAAACCTCTAGACTCCCCAAGTTGACACAATGTATCAACCATAACAATAGTGCATGTAAAGAATTATATACTTTAGCGGGTTTGACCTTTAAGAATTTCATGGACCCATCCCATTATCCACCATACACATTTACATAGAGATAGAATTAGAGTCACAAAAAGACTGATTCATTGACCACGCCCATTCCCACTGGGCAGGGTCCCCACTTACTGAGCTCCCTGATACCGACCCCCTTTGCTCCTTGAGCCCCGATGACAGCTGAGTGAGGTCCCGTCTGTTTCGGACATGCACAGTGAGCTTCCTTTCAAGAGCTTGTTGCTAAGACTGGTTCAGTTACTACTGCAGGTTTGTTTTAAAACTAGCGACAAACTAACTTCTTTAACAGTGACATTTGGGTATTTTTCTTCTTTTCTTTTTTGTAGGATGAAAAGAGAAATGTGGTCTTTGGATTATATGATTGTCAAACCAGACAAAATGAGGTAAAAAAAAAAAATCATCATAAGCTATAGATTATTCATTGTTTACTGCTTGTGAAGTTTTCTTTTTTTATTCCTGTTTGCTAGAAATAAATCCCAGTTTTGTTTCCTAGAAACTTATTTCTTTGCCTCCCTTCTCTTCTGCTGTGTCTTTACTATTTCTCAGCTCCATTATCTTAAAAAAAATGCAAACACATTAGAACCAAAACACCAGCGAAAGTCTCAGTCCTTTGAGATTTAAGTAAAAATGGCTCAAAACAAATTTCTAATAGTCTGTAAAAAAGTAGAGTCGAATGACCGCCCTAAAATGTGTATGCTCCATGTCATTCATAATAACTTCCAGCTCTGAGTTCTACCTCTGCTCAGCCTTACTTTTTTTTTGCTTTTCATTCCTTCTCAAAAATTCATGGATTTTTGGGATGAAAAAAACTCAGTTACGGAACTTAGCCCTCTTAAGTTTTTCCCCCAAACTACTCACATAACGCATAGGTTGATGTGGACAAAGTCTGTCTCATTCTGGAGAAAAATGGTGGGAGTCATTTTGTGCCCACATAAAAACAATTTAGAATTTAATATTAGACATCCTTGAACTTAAATATTCTTTATCAACTCCACTTTTCTCATAGGTCACCTCACTCTTTGGGGTTCCATTATGTTGTTTGGTGAATTCTCTTTTCCTTTCTTCTATCCCTTTGTCTCACACTCATTCATTCACTCATTTTCTCACTCTCTTATTCACTGACCCAACAGTGATTCCTGTGAGGAGCTGGACACACAGTGGTGACCAGGACAAATCCTGTCACAGTACAGTCTTGGGAAAGAGAAGACAAAATCTCTGGCTTTACTGCAATCTTCAGCTTAATTTCCAAGAGGTCTGCATTCTGGGAAGGTTGGCGAGAGGAGGGCCTAGCCTCTGTCAACCTGGTTGTATTGGGCACTGCCATCTCCTGTGTGTGTGTCCGGCTCTCCTGAGACTGTACGTGCTCAGCAGGAAGGAGTGTTCTGTGTACTGGTGTGTTCCATCCCTACTGCTCTAGCTGACTGCCTCGTGAGTGGTGGGAATCCAGGAAGTGTTTTCAATGGGTTGACAATGTAGGTTCTCTCCATAGCAGCTACTTTTATTTTCCAGTGACAAAGCTGGATTTCAAAATATGAAGATTATTCCCCAAAATAAATTGGTTAAAGGATAAATTAATGAGAAATTTAAACAGCTTTTTAAAATAATTGACTCTTACTACTGTAACAGATTAACTCACTACAACAGAGTACCTGAGACTTAGTTAATTATAAAAAACAAAGATTTAGTTCTTACAGTTCTGGATGCTGGGAAGTCCAAGGGCAAGAGGCCCACATCTGATGAAGGTCTGCTCAGGAGTTGGAAGGGAGAGAGTGAGAACATGGAGTGGGGGACGACAATGACGACTTGCTCTTATAACAAACCTGCTCTTGCAGTAACTAACACATCACAGTCACAACAGCACTAACAGCAGGGCAGAAGCCAAAATGTCTCCTTGCCAAAACTGAAATATTTTCAGTCATCAATTATTATATCCTCATATCTTTTTCATGGATTCTGATTGTGTGAATGTTAGATCTTTTGTCATAGTTTCACCTCTGACATTTTGTTCCTTTCTCCTTCCCCCAGTTTATTTTCTTGTTAGAAAATTTTCATTATTTTATTTTCAAATGTGCTGATTCTTTTACCTACCATCTTGTTGCATCTATCCAGTCAGGATTTTTTTTGAATATGATTATTGTATTTTACAGTTGTAAAGTTTCCTCTTTTTCATTTACTCTATTTCCTTGCTGAGATTTCTTTTTTATTTTGTTCCAAGCCATTTGTAATTACTTACGGATGTATTTTTATTATGGCTACTTAAGACACTTCACCAGAGCAGCCCAGTGTCTGTCATCTGAGTGTCCGCACCTGTGGTTCTTTCTTAGTTTTGGTGAGACACGTGGTTTTCTATCATTTCACGACACTTTGTGCACTATGTGTGCATGCTGGATCTTACTGAAGTCTTCTGTTCGGCTCTCCTGCTCGGACTCTGCTGGCTGGGAAGTGGGGAGCACAGCCTTGTTTCTGTCAGGCCGGGGTGAAGGCCAGGGCCCCCGGGTGGCCTCCTTTGACTGTTGAGAGAAGAGCCTTGCTCCAGGGACTCCAGGCTGCCCCCTAGGCCTCTCAGCAGGTGGGGATGGTGGGTGGAAGGTGGAGGCCTCGTTGGCACTGGGTGGTAGTGAAAGTTTTGGTTTCCGTTTAGCACTTGGCACCCACCCTTGTCATGAAACGGTACCTCCTTAGAGCCAGGTTGGGTGGGAGCCCAGGATTCCCTCAGAGCTTTGCTGAGCTTTTGGGTGGGAGGAGGGTCCTTCTACCAACTGGGGACAAAAGTCCTGGTTTCCTTCATGGTCTTTTCTGGTAACACTAGGTCAGGTGGGAGAAGGGTGTTTTGTCATAGCTACACAAGGTGGGGGTCTAGGTACCCCTTTGTTGGTAGAGGTAAGTGCATTTTTTTTTTTTTTTTTGGTTTTTCTCTGGTACTGGGAACCAAACTCATGACCTTGCACTTGCCAGGCAGGCGCTTTGCCGCTGAGCTAAATCTCCAGCCCCTGTTGGTAGAGGTCAGAACAGGATTGTATTTTTCCCTGTGGTATGTGGCTGGAATAAGGTAAGTGTCGTCTAAAAGGTTTCTCTCTTGCTAAATTTCCTCTTTCCTGTTTCCTTGGCTAGAGTGTGATGCCTCAGGCCTAGAATGTCTGCCTTTTTTCCCCATTCAGTGCCTGGGATTGAACCCATGGCCCTTTGCGTGCCAGGCAAGTGCTCTGTACTGACCTTTGACCACCCTGCTCTGCCCCTGCCTTGTTTGTTTCTGCTTTTCAAAGTCTTCCTAGGCTTGTTTTATGTAATACCCAGGGATTTTAGCTCTACTTAGTGGGAGGAGTAGGAGGAAGTGGGTTTCTTCTACGCTGGTCTCACTCTTTGAAGTTTTAACTGAATAATCCATCCTCTCTCCCAGCAAGTGGGAAGTGACATATAACTTATGCACAAGTAAGCACAACCCCATACCTTTCTTCCTCACTCTCTGTCATCTCCTCTACTTCCTTTTATGGGGCCCACCCCGGGATCCCCGCAGGAGTGAATGTGACATAAGCTGGTGGAAGACAAGTTTAGAACAAGCTTGGTTGGGAACTTAGGGCAGGGACTCTTTCCCACTGGGTTTGGTGACATGGGAGTGCAAGGTTGGAACTGCTGTGATTTGGGGACTAGAGCTGCGAGCTGCGCTGTGTGGAGGCTGTGAGAATGTCTTAAACCCTGAAAACTGAAAGATGGGTATATCCGGCTCTGGATCAAGCCCTTGCTGAAGCCGTGTACCCCACACTGTTCAGTTCCGTGAGCTGCTCTGGAATTCTCTTTTGCATAAGCTCATTTCAGGAAGGTTTTCTGATGCTCTTAATTGAAGAATTCAATACTTGTACAATTTGACCCAGAAATTCCACTTTGATGTTTGATTTTACAGAAATACCAGCATAGGTTTACAAAGATGAAGTTCAGAAAGGAACTACATTGGATTACAACATTGGATTGTTGTAATACTTACAAGGGGGAGGTAAACCAAATCCATATCAATATTTAGGAACCACTTTTTACATCTGTAAGACTCTAACAGCATAGAGGCACAGATTAGAAGCTAAAGAAGAGAACAATCCTTACAATCCCGGGAGAGTGGCATGATGTTCTGGTGGGGGACAGAGAGATTGAGTAACTGGTCCACAGTCACATAGGCAGCAAATAGCAGAGTCAGGATTTGAACATGGATCTAGTTTGGCTCCAAGATCTATACTTTTAGCCACTATGTTTGGTTGTCTCATGGTTAAGTTTCAGTGCTAAATATGGCGTATTTTTCTTAGAGATAAAACTCCCAATGTTTCAGCATGGATGAGCTAATTCTTGCAGGGTTCTTCAACAAAAGCTTTTGCCACAATAATACTTGGTACAGAGCTCAGTGGGAATTTATTTACATACAAATGTGATTTGATATAAAACTCCAAATTAAAAATTTTGTCTTAATAGCATCTGTATACCTTTGAGAAAGACTTGCAAGTTGTCAGTTGCTCTGTCAACAATGAGAGAACTTTACTTGGTAAGCTGAACTGTTTTATTGCTATCTCTCTGTTAAGGGTTTTTAGGGGGTTCAAAGTGTTGGATTTTGCTGTATTTTATTATTCCATAACAATGATTTTCTGGGAAAGAAATGTTCTTGAGAAATTCAGTTTGAAATTTACAATCTGGGGCTGGGAATATAGCTCAGCAGCACAGTGCCTGCCTGGCAAGCGCAAGGTTGTGAGCTAGATTCCCAGTACCAAAAAAAGAAAAAGAAATTTAGAATCTGTAGGATGCAATTGCAGAAGTGAATCTTTTGTGCTCTACCTGAATGTTCCACTGACAGATCCTCTGAACTGTCATTTGTTTCAGTTATGAAATACTAAATTTTAACAAGCCACATATAGGTCAGTTACTAATGGATTTTTTCCCCCCTCTAGCTACGAGTTTAGTTCAGTCTACTAAAGAAGGAAGAAAGAATGAGCTTCAACCAGGTAATGACATTATACTTTTTCATGTATATAGATAGATGAAAATCAATTAGATTAAATCAAATTTCAGGCATCTTTAGAACAAAAAGGCAGTGGTCATTTAAGCATGAGAAAGACTTAAAAATGTTTTGCTTTTAAGTACATAAGAAGGAACAGAAGTTAATAAGACAATAAATGGAAGAAGTCTTCAGGTGATAATTAGCACATGAAAGCTAAACAAATGCTGAGAACACTCTAGAATCCCATGGCTCGGAGCTGGTATAAGAAGTTGGACAAGTCTGGAATACTATTTTTAAGATTGTCTGGTTGAGTATTGACTACTACCTAATGGGCTATGAATAGTCCAGCAGACAAAAAGTCATCCTATTCATTTGCCAAACCTTACTGGATGGTTTAACAGCCATGTGATACTCCTGACGTTCATTTTACACTTTTTATTTAACATTCTGTGTCACCCTTCCATCGGCAACACAACAGTGTTGGTTGCCTGCTGTGTCCTGGGCACATCACATGGTTCTGGGGATGCAGTGTTTTTAGGAGGGGTGATGACCACCTCCAGGAGCTTGGTGCTCTATCCTGGGCTTCCATGGCAAACAGGTACCATGGCTGGGGGGACTATGTCCATAAGTGGAATAGACTGAGTGTAGGAAAACCGAAATGCCTTTGCTGTTTTCATTTTTATATAAAAACCAAACACGTTTCTTCTCTATGAAAAAGCCTTGCAGAGCTATCAGCATTAGGGATGGGAGGGTCATGACTCCTGAGGCTGTCTGTCATGGAGCAGTAAATCCAGTGGGGCCAGCTTTGCAATGTATTAAGAGAAGTCTGGTGTGATATTTTTTTTTCCCGAGAGAGTGGTCTGTTATGTAAAAGTCTTAATCTATACACGTTGGTGCAGATGTTTTAAAAATCCTGCTCATGTGACAGTAGTCACCTGTGGGCTGGAGCTGCCTGTGGGCCACCATTTTTCAGGCCTTGGTTCACTGGATCTCACATCAGTCCCTCACCACTCTGACCTGGGTTCTTTCCAGCTGTTCTGTTTATTTGACATTTAGATCTCCTCCTTTGTGAGCGTAGTTTCCACTCAGATGTGTCCTCCTGTGGTTGCATGTGATGGAAAAAGCCTTGTACACGATTTCCACATGAGGCTGAGGAGCAGCCCTGTGCTTCTCATGACGCACATTTCTCTGTGGAGCCAGCCTGGAGAGTCAGGGGAACCAGGGCTGAGTCTGGTGGGACGCTCCCAGAGGCCTCTGCAAAACAGATGATAGGAGATGGTGGTGGGCAGGAGGCTCCCCCTGAGACCTTGTCATTTGGGGAAAGCATCTATTCGGCAGAGCCAACAGCCAGTACAAAGGCCCCACAGCCAGACTACTTGGTAGATTCACTATTCAAGGGTAGCAAGGCTGGCACTCTGGGAGTGAGGCAGTAGGATCACAAGTTCAAGCCTAGCCTGGGTGACTTGATGAGACCTTGTCTCAAAATTAAAAAAAAAATTAAAAGGCTGGAGATGTAGCTTAGCATGAAGGCCCTGAAATACCAGGAAGGTACTTGGGTTCCGTCTCAAGTACCACAAGGGAAAAATCGAGCAGGGCAATGCATCTGGGCTAGAGTGGTCAAGAGAAAGAGTGGAAAAAACTGAGGCCAAGGGAAAATGGGATGAGGTACAGGCTGACCATGCGGCCCCTAGGAGCCATGGTAAAGACGGGGCCTTTGCTGCGGGGGAAAATGAGAATCGGTGTGGACTGTGAGTGGGACTGACCTGGCTTCCTTTATAAAAGGAGTGCTGCAGCTGCTGCGTAGAGAACAGGCTGCAGGAGCATGGAGGAGCTGGTTAATGAGCTGTTAAAAGAGCCCAGTGTCTTGGCTGGGGTAGGAGTAGGGAAAAGAGGTGGTATTTGGACATAGAGTGTTGAGAAGATGGACTTGTCAGGATTGGCTTCTGGATTTGATAAGCACATGAGAAAAAGACACAGGTCAAGATGACTCACTCCAGGCTTTATGGCAGGAACAGGAGTGTGTGTGTGTGTGTGTGTGTGTGTGTGTGTGTGTGTACGTGCATGAGTGCTTGCACGCATCCGGTGGGAGGAGGAGAGAAGGGTTTGGCTTTGGACGAGCTCCATGTGAGGTGCCAGCAGACACTGGTAGAGATGGAGGCGGGATTCGAGGCAGAGGCTCAGGGGAGGACTGGGCTGGGGAGAGCTGGGCTGGGTGGAGATGATGCCTTATGGAGTCACCAGCGTTCACTGTGGGAAGGTTTCGTGCTGTTCAGTTCCGATTTCAGAAATGCTGGAGCCAGCACAATTGGATCTATTATAATGTTTTGTCCTTTGAACAGGTATTTTGGAGAGGTTTATTTTGTCTGCCCATGAGTGACCTTAGAAGTCATTTGATTAAAAAGCGTAGGTTGCCACAAGGTGTTGTTAACACTCTCACTTACCGTAAGATTTTCCATTGCAAAGGAGACCAACTATGACACCCTTCAAACAAAACAGAGATCTTTGATCCACATGCTTTACAAAGCAGTTTTTTTCCCCAGTACTGGGGGTTGAACCCAACCAAGGCCTTTGCATTGAGCTATACCCCCAGCCAATTTTTATTTTTGTTTTGGAACAGGGTCCTGCTAAGTCCCTGAGTTACCCAGGCCGTGCTTGAACTTGGTGGTCCTCCTGGAGTGCTGAGGTGACAGGCGTGCACCACCGCCCACTTGTTTGGTTTTTTAAATCAACAGAGCTTCTCCCCTGGCTGTGCCCTAGCTGAGTTAACCTTTGATTTAGGAAATGGTCCCGCACAGGGAGCCACAGGCAGCTGTCCCCTCTGCCCCTCCCTGTGGAGTTGCGTCTGTCAGAGGCGCAGTAGATCCCCACTGGGTGGAAGTTGGGGTGATTGCATATGTCAAGGCCCCAGTGCCCTTGACACTCCCCAGAGCCCCACACCATTAAGGACGGTTCAGCCCCCCAGATGTTCCCCAAGCTCGATTCTGCTCAGGAACCCCAGTAACCAGCACTCCTCCAGGCCCCACTGTCCTACCCATCACCATTTCCGGAAATGCACCTCACCTGCATGGGACAGGACCCCCCTCCAAATCCCGGTCATGCCTGGTGCATCTTGTCCTCCAGTGATGCCCTTCCAGGCTCTACCTGTTTTATATATATATATAGTTGTTTTGTTGGACCTGTGCATAGCACACCTTCTTTCCTTTCTCACCCGCTTATGTCCCCTCCCTTCCCCTTCCCTACATTGCTTTGTTCCCCCTCCCATTTGCAAAAGATCTAGCTCCTTATCTCCTAGTGCCTGTCTTTTATTTTGGTCTTTACTTATAGTTGGGCTTCTTATATAAGAGGAACCATGTGATATTGAAGTTAGTGTGTCTGATTTATTTCACTTAACAGTATGGCCCAAGGTGCATCTATTTTCCTACAAGTGACTCCAGTTTATCCTCCTCTATGGCAGAGCAGTACTCCATCATGTATAAACACCACATTTCCTTTATCCATTCACCTGTGGGTGGGCATTTAGCTGCTATTACTTGTGCTGCTGCACACATGGGTATGCGTGGGTCACTAGTATGATATCAACGCTTTCGGGAAGATACCTTGGAAGGGACATGGCACTACTCTGCCAAAAAGAAGGATAAGCTTGTTTTTCCTCCCCACTTACAAAAGATGAACTTTTAGGAGAAGAGATGAATAATCTCTGTACCATTTAATATATTAATTTAGTGACACACTTAGAAGTGACATGTCAGTAGGTAAAGTTACTTTCTCCCTCATTTCACCTTTCATAGAACATTTCTAGTCTGTTTTTCTTCATGAGTGTCTTTGACATCAATGGCTTTCTTATTCCTGGTGCCAGTTTTTGAGGCACTCAGCAGATTCCCAAAGCACCACAGCTTCACCTCTCTCCCACTTGTGGGGAATACAGCCCGTCCAGATTGATGTAAAATCCTCTCACCAGGTTATTGTCCAAAGCTGCAAGTCCTCATTTATCAAACATTTGCTTTTTGTTCTATAGTTATGTGCTTGTGATTCCACATAATAACTTACTTGCTATCTTGCCCTTTCCCTTCTTCCCTCCCCCCTCTCCCTCCCTCCCCCTCCCTCCTTCCTTCCTTCCTTCCTTCCTTCCTTCCTTCCTTCCTTCCTTCCTTCCTCCTTCCTTCCTCTTCCTTCCTCTTCCTTCCTTCTTTCCTTCCTTCCTTCCTCCTTCTTTCCTCTTCCTTCTTTCTTTCCTTCCTTCCATCCTTCCTCCCTTCCTTCCTTCCTTCCTTCCTTCCTTCCTTCCCTCTCTTTTGCCTACTGAGGATAGAGTCCAGGGCCTTTACACTGAGCCACATCCCTAGCTAAGTTGCTCAGGCTGGGCTCAAACTCTTTGTTCTCCTGCCTCAGCCTCCCAGGTGCTGGAATTAGGGGTGTGCATCTCCACACCTGGCTGAGGTTCCTTTGTTAAATATCAAAAAAATGATGTTGATTCTAGGCTGCTTGCCATCTCCAGATTGTACACTGCAATGCAATATAAAGTCCTCACAAGCATCAGACTACATTGACGTCTTAAGAATTCAAGTTCAAGGCAGGGCCTTTTTTTCTGGGGTTGCTCTTGGGCACGGCAACTTGGACCTAAATGTGGATGTCAGTGGTCACCCACTCAAGCCAGGGACTTCCTCCTTGTTGCTATCTTTTGTGTCATTTGCTGAGATGTGACACTGAGGACCTAAATGGTCACCATCAATGCCCCTCGAGTTCTGTTCCTGTGGGAAACCCGGCCACTGTCCTGCTGATAGCTACGTGCATGCTCATACACCAGAAATGTCTTCACACTTTTACAAGTAAGAGATGTTTGCTACTGTGCTGCAGAGTTGGAGGGACCCTGAACCAAGGGCTGCTCACGCAGACTTAAAAGCCTAGAGGGCTTGTGAGCTGTGGTGAAAATGGTCAGTGAAGGCCAGGAACCGTTCCTCCCTCTGCACACCTGGTCTTCATCCTACCATGTCTGTCTGTCTGTTTATCTGTCTGTCTGTATCTTTCCTCTGTGGCACTGGGGATTGAATCCAGGACCTCATGCATGCTAGGCAAGTGCTCTACCACTGAGCTACATCTCTAGCCCCTACTGTGCATTTAAGACACGTCAAAGTAAATTAGGATGATTCCACTTCCTTAAGGAATCGCTAATGTAGTAGGAAACCCACATTTTCAAAATTCAGACATGTCTATTTGTGAATCTCAAAATCATGATAACTTAGGGGAGAAATGAGGCCCATTAGAATCAAGCTTGTGCATTGCTGGCGAGAGTCCAAAGACTGATAATCTTCGATTTCAGAAACCCCTTGTACTTAAATCGATGCATTTCTCCCCCTGTGCCTACTGTTATTTCCAGGGTTGTTCAAGACTTCCCTCTTGACATTTGCATTCTTTGGGTGTTCTGTGTTTCTCACAGTAAAATAGCATTGTTAGGAGTCCTGAGGATACGGGGTGCAGGTCCTTTGCTAGCTGATTGCTCTTTTGGGGTCTTTGAGCTGCCCATGTCCCTGAAGAGTGGACCTGTGGATAGAATTACAGTGTATTTCATCTTAAGGGAGTTTAAGGTGATGGGAGAATTGTTTTGCTAGTTTACAGTCGGTGTAATGGAATTCGCGAACAATCCCTCTCCCTGTATGCTTTGGAAAAGATAACGCATGCTACACAAATAAATCTTTCCTGAAAGCCTCCTTTTCCCTGCAGGGTCAAAGTGCTTAACTTTGCTGGTGGAAATCTTCCCTGTGAACTATGTGAAGGTCCTCAAAGCCGTGGACAGCTGTATTTGGGTACAGGTGAGTGCCCTGGCCAGTGAACACTTGTCTCATTGTCAGAAGGTAGGAAGCGATGTTTGCAGAAGCGTTCACACCCCAGGGCACATCTCATCCTCCGCTGGTCTTATGGAGGGAAAGGCCGGAGCCGGACTCTTCCTTGCCAAATGCAAATTAAGTTACAAAATCTACCAGCTCCTCGGCTCTCTTCATTGGATGAAATATCAAATATTAAAACACGTTTATAATAAGCTTTGAAGTAGTTAATTCAGTGTCTTCACGCGGCTCACAGACTAATTGCCTATGGTTAAATGAGTTAATCCCTGAAGGTAGCACCCGTGTGCGTTGAGACAGGAGCACTCTTACAGGAGCAGTCAGTCGGCGTTCCTTGCGGGCTCTGTGTGTGAATTTTACTTGCCGAACTGTTTTCGTAACTGCAATGTGGCGCTTCCCCAGCCCTCGCGGACAGACGTGCGCTGAGAGGTGAGGAAATCGCAGTCCTTCGCCCTGCACGTTCCCAGCCCGGCCTGTTGCCACGGCTGGCTCTCCCTCCAAAAAAAGTCCCGTCTGCGAGAGCCAGTGCCACACGTTGGGGTTTTTGCACTTACTGCTGATTTCATTGAGGCGGCCTCCAGGGTTGCCCTCGAGTGCAGTCTCACATTCCTAGGTGCAAACGGGCCGAGGTGCGCCAGGCTTCATCCGGCCCCGGTTACCAGGCTCTCGCCTGAGCTCCACGTTCAAAGTCAACAGTGTATGTGACACGAGGTGTCTTCGAACAGCAGCTACCACAAATGACAAGAGTCAGCTAGGGGCCATGCTGTGGCTCAGTGTCCCTGTGCTTAAGTTCCCTTTCTGCTCCAGGGTCAAACATTGCTTTTAGTACCAACTGGTGTCTCCTGCAGTTCCTGCCTCTTCCTGGCTCCCACTCCCTGAGGGCAGGCACGGGGCTCGCTAACTCGGGGGCGCTAGGAGCTCCCCTGCCAGTTGTCCCCAGGGGTGCAGTGTCCCCTGCACTCCTGAGCTGTCCTTCCCTCCCCTCGGCAGCCACTCTGTCTGCGTGCCATCAGGGCAGGGGAGACTGTGGGACAGGGCGCACTTCCCTTTTCTGCTTGTTTTGCGGCTTCCTTGGCAACCTCACCCAGGGCAAAGGATGGAGACATGGGAGGAAGTGGAAGAGCAGAGCCGGGGAAAGAGGAAAGAGGCTTTCAGGAGTATGTGCTTGTGCAGCTTAAAAGCTACTAAAAGTCGTGTGCTGTTCAATGGTAAAAATGATGAATTTTGTTAAGCAAACTTTGTTTCAGTTAAACAAACTGAAAGTGTATGATGCAAGACAGCAGGTCAAAGAAAAACCTGCGCTCAAACTGGAATTTGTGTTCATTCTGTGGGGTCATCTCAGTTCTCAGCCTTGTGCAGAACGAGGAGAGGAGGAGAGAGGAGGGGGAAAGAGGGAAAGGGAGAGAGACAGAGAGAGGGGGAGGAGAAAGGGGAAGGAGGGAGAGGGGGAGAAAGACAGACAGACAGAGGGAGAGAGTCCTCGAAGCCCTCACCATGGCTGATCTTCACTCTCTCCCTCCTCTGCCTCACCCCACCCAGAGAAATGCCGTCCCGAAGCCCACTGACTCCATCTCCTTTCTCTTACCAAACCACCCCCAGTGGTTTCCAGGCGCGCACATCCCCGTCAGCGCTTGCGTTCTCTGTCACCTTTCAGCAGGATGGTGGTGGTGGGTGGGGCCGGGACCCAGTGTGGTGCCCTGTGAGGGTCCCTGCCAGGGTGCTGCGCATCTCCTGGGTAGCTGCAGTGGGGAGACACACACCTGTGTCCACGCCAACTCTTCCTGCCTCCCAGAGACAAGAATTGACCTCCGAGTCTGTCTCCACGTTTGTGAAGATAGGTGTCTTCCTAAGCATGTATGACACCTGTCCAGATTTCTATTTAAAATGCAAAAAGCCACCTGGATGCTTTTGTGAGAACTGTGTTTGACACTTCTTGTGGTTTTGACCTTCTGGCCTTGATCTAGGGTTGCCTCACAGGCACCACCTAACTGGAGTTTAGAAATCACATTTTTACCAGCTGACCCGGGAAGATCAAGCAGAGGCTTAGAGGTTGGCGTTTATGGCTCGTCTGTAACTCATGTTCGCAAGCAGCCGTGGCCAGCTGCCTCTGTAGTTCCTGAAGCCCATGCCATCTGCTGTGGGAAATTGCCTCATGCAGGGTGCACATCTCAGCCTGTCCTTCAGCCTGGCACCCAGGGCACCGCCCCGTGTGTGGACCGCCTCACCAGGCGTGAGAATTAGCTCTGCACTACTTTCGTAGCCAAACTCGGCATTGCTGCCTTGTCTATAATTTTAAGGCTATTGCTGTGAGAATGGTGTGTAGTTCATGTTGTTTTTCACTTCTAAAAGGTGGACTTGGCTATAAATACTTAAAGAAACCAGTTCTATTTCCACTTTACTCTTATGAAAAGTTAGAGAACCAAGTAATATATTTTATGAAAAATTTCCCTAAGTTTTGGTGAGAGCCATGGGTATAAAGCCAAGAAATAAAAGGTTACTCTGTCTTTTGATAATGTTTTAAGTTTTGTGGGGGGAAAGAACAAATTCACTGGGGGATCTTACGTAGTGAGCTGTCTTTCTTGCCATAAAATGAAATGGCTGATTTAAAGTCACCATTTGGGTGGTGAAAAAATTGAACCCGTGGAGTCATCCCATGACCAACTTTGCTTCATTGTCTCAGCTGACGGGCTCAGGCCTTGTGGTGCTGGTGCCTGCTTTGCATGGCTGCGGCCCCATGGGGGAGACCATAAAAGAGAAATGAGGGAGACCCCCTCCCACAGAAGTCATTTTGTCTCTGAGGCTTTTAACCACTCTGTGACTCACTGTTTTTTCCTGGAAAGTCCCGGCCATATTCTGCTTTGTTTCTTGGGTGTGGGACTTCAGCGGCTGAGTGGGGAGTATGTTTGCTCGGCTCTCAAATGACATGCCTGAGGTCTAGTTGCGCACCAGATATATTGATCCCTCTGTGTGTGATAGAATATAACGTATCAGCACTGTTTGCATTGCTTCTGGCTGTCTTCAGAATCCAGTGTTCCCAGTAGGAAGCTCTATCACTAGAAGCAGCTTTAACCTTTGCCTCATAATTTACGTGAATGGTGATAGTGTTGTACCAGAGATCAACTTCCCTCTGGGAAACTAAGGCCCTCAAAGTGTTCCTCTTCTGTTTACTTGGGTCTGCAATGTGTGTATCTGTGTGTGCGTGTGTGCGTGCCTATGTGTGTGTGTGGGCATGCCTGTAATTCCCCTAAACTACCCTGTGGGTCCCAGTCCCTATATGGTATGTGGTAGTGGTATAATCATCAGACACAACGTTTTCCCCCTTGTGATATGGGGATGGAACCAGGGCTATGTGTGCTCGGCAAGTGCTCTATCGCCAAGCTACCCCTTCAGCTCTTCAAATGCAATTTTTGAAGTATTTGTGCAAGAAAGGTAATCGCCTAAGATTTTGATTAACTCTCCTTTTTACAGTTTCTGTACCCACATGTGGCAAGTCATCCTCTTCCACAAAGCCACCTGTTACTGGTTTCAGAAGAGAAATGTAAGTGCATCTTTAGGTGGTGCTTGGGGGCACGTGAATGGTGCATAGTCTCGTACTGAAGTGGGGGACATGAGTGAATCTTCTAGATGTCTTTGCTGTTACCAAGGGCCCAATAGCTTTTGTCCGTTTGAGCCATAGAATCCTGTAGTGGAGCTTTTTCTTCTGGCCCAAGTGTTGCTCCCTTAAGCTCCATCTTGGGAATGATGGGCCTTTGTACACATAGATGGCCAACTTTGTCATGGTTGGTTGCTTATAGCACAGTTGTGTGGGTCCTTTTTGCCACTTTCCATCCATTATTCTTCAGGATGTCTATCACAGGGGATAGAATGATGTAAGGAAGGAGACATAGATGGAGAGAAGGGAGGCTTTGGTAGCAAGAAGACTCCCAGGGCAGATCTGAGGACACATACTAACTTGGCCAAATTCAAGTAGAGGCAAAAAAAAAAATTGTGGCAAAAGGCTGGGTCATTGCACGATGTTTTTAAATTTGGGAAGGGTGGGGAAGGACACAGTTTACTGGTAGAGCTTATCTCGTGAGCTTTCACGCTAAAGATGTAACTTTAACATAGACTTTAGGGACAGGCTTGAATTGAAGAGTCGGAGTTGTGTTCGGTCCCTATGCTTGTGCTCAGTTTTCTGTTTTGTAACTAGAACGGGCAGAAGGTAAGGGTGACAGAATCTAAGTTATTAATGATAACAAGGGACCACCTACCAAATGATTGAAAGTGTTCAGGGTGAAACTGACTCTCACACAGATGTAGCTCCCCAATATCTTGCCCAATGAGTTTTCTGTCTAGATGCACACAGACATGTGTTCGGTATCTGGAAACTGGGGGTGAGTCTTGCTAAATGAGCCCTTGTTGGCCCCGTGTGGACTGAGTGTGGGGTGCAAGCACTCACTGTGGAAGGATGGGAAGGGCTAAGTGCTTGTCTACTGCTGATAGTGAGGAGTAGGGTCTTGTGGGTCTCGAAACAGACTAAAAAGAGAGGAGGGAGAAGGTGGTTTCTACTTTTGCTTTTGTTTTCTTTTTGAGTCTCTATAGTGACATTACTGTCTTTGATAATACTGTTTTTTAGCCAGTTGTATAATCTGTATTTGTTTTATAAAATTTGCTCCCAAGTGTTCGGCAAACAGTTCTGATGTTTTTTCTTGAAGATTAAATTTATCTTTCTTCTTTTTTTTTTTTTAAGACATTGAGCAATTTCGTATCCAAGTCACCCGAGAAGATGGGAACAGAGTGGTAAAGATTTGAAATTCCTTTTGCCCCAGAGTTCTTTTCTACAAGGAACTTATTTCTAAACTGTTAAAGATGGACTAATGCTGTTGATACATAACACCTTCTTTGTCTACTGTCTTTCCAAATATAGAATTACTGTTGTAATATGTGAAGCAAAACAAAGATCCATGAAGGTGTTAATGATTTCCTTTATCTCTACCTCAGCCCAGGCCATGTCCCCTGAGGGAATTAACACACTAGGCCCACTCAAGCAAACCTGTCTACAAGGCCTCAGTTTTCTCACCTGTAAAGTAGAGGGGTTGGATTAGATGATTTCTGGAAGCTTTTGGAATCCTCTGACTTAAACTTTATGCAGTTTTGATGTCACTTGCTTAATAAATATAATCATGAAGTGTGATGTAAAACTGAAATTTAAATTCTAACAGTGAATATTTAAATTGATAAATTTTATTACATTAAAACACACATAGCCATAAATCTCCCTCAAAATACTCCTCCTCCTCCTCATTGTTCCTGTCATTTTCTGAAGCAGTTCTGAAAGTGTTCTTTCCTGAGTGTCTTTAGTTGCACTGTTGTGGCTATTTTATTTTATTTTTTATTTTTATTTATTTTATATTTATTTTATTTTTATTTTTATTTTGGTACCATGACCTCAGACTTGCCAGGCAAGCACTTATGCTGCTGAGCTATATCCCGGCCCTGTTGTGGCTATTTTAAAGTTCTGGATTGATATAGAACATTTACCATTCATGGTCATTTTGACTTTGGGGAAGAGCTGGAAGTCACACAGTGCAAGACTGGAGAACAAGGTGGATGAGGACACACTAATGTTTTCAGGAGCCTACCTTTCTGAGGACTGGCACTCAGCAGCAGCATTCACCATACTTTTGATCACACCTCATAAAGACACGTATGAAAGAGAACTTCCAGAACTGCTTCAGAAAGTGGCAAGAATGATGGGAGAAGTTTGATGTGAGGGGGAGTATTTTGGGGGGATTGATGGCAGTGTGTCTTTTACTGTAATAATTTTAAAAATTTAAACATTCACCATGTAGTTTAATCATACCTTGTCTAGTATCCTTAGCAACTTACTCTGCATTCCCCATTTCACTTTCTTTCTTTTGAAGAAGCATTCCTTGAGTATGATTCCATGCTAGAAACAAGGCACAGACAACTACAGATGCTGTGAACAAGCGCATACTCACTGGGGAGACTCTGGAATGAATTAAATGTAACTGTAATAAAAGCAAGCCAGGCAGCATGGGAATGGGGGCTCACCCTTCACCCCAGGGAGGTGAGGGGTGCTTTGTACAGGAGGCAGTGGCTATGTGAGGACTCAGAGGATGGGTAGTTAAGTACTGCTGAGAGGTAGAGCGCTCACCATACTCCCTGTGGAGGGTGTAAGATAAAAGCTGTGCTCAGGGCCACCTGGTCAGCTTCTGGCCACACTGGGTTGACTGCAGTCCTTCCCGTGCCCAGGCATCCCAGGCGCTGTCTTGGGTTGTGAAGCTTTTTTATCTGCACTGCTTGACTGAGGGTTCTGTTTGGAACAGAGAGTTACCAATATCCTCCTAGGGCAGTTATTGCTTTGTGATAGGGGTGGTCTTATCTCCAACAGACCCAGTCTGTCTGCTAAACAAGGAACAAGAATAAAGCGGTATATTTAGTGCATTTGGAAAAAAGTAATAATGCTTAACATTTTTCTGGAAAGGCTGTATGTGCATCAGAAGTAGGAGAAGTGCTACAATAAATGGAAATATTTATATGTATCATAGGTAGAACATGTAAAATAATGATTCCAGGTAGGTTCTTTTGAAATAACCATTTACTTACAACATCTTTTTGCTTCTTCAGGTAATTAAAAATTCTTGCCATCTCCCAAGAGACAGAATAGTGGAGGATTTTGTTTGGGTTCAGTGGAATATGCCCGAACAGAGATTATACTACATTGATGTAAAGGTAAAAACTAGTCTGTGGTCACTCCTGTTAATAGGAATAATATGCTTTTGACAGTATCATTGCTGTTGAACTTTATCAGTCATTACGTTTTCATTGATGAGTGCAATTGGTGAAGTTTTATTAAAAATAATGAAAAAGTTTTCATGAGTATTTCTCAAATATCTGGCTTTGTGTGTTTGTGTGCAGTGCTGGGTATTGAACCCATGGCCTCCCACGTGTGAAGCAAATATTCTACCCCTGAGCTATAACGTCAGTTTACCTTGACTACTTCTTGACAGCTTCCTTTTCTCTCTCTCTCTCATCTCCCTCTCCTCTCTTTTCCTAGTGTTTTTGTGATTGATTTTGTTTGGGGTAGGCAATATGTCACTGTTTTCTCTTGTAGAGATCAAGGGCTACCTTAAGATGCATCCAGTTCAATACAGATGAGAGCTTTGTCTTAATGGTAAGTCTGGAGAATGATCGGCTGTAGGAAGTTTTAGAAGATGCTGCCCCTTTCAAGAGAGCGGCTGTCCTGGACGACATTTTAGCATTTTGGATGTTAGTCACTTGTGTGAGCAAGTGAAAGAGTGCCTGCTACGTCCAGGCCTCACTCTGTCACAGGTGCTCAGTTACACAGGGGACGCGAAACGCGCACACATGGAATTGCCACGTGGCTCCCATGGAAGAGACAGGCGCAGGAGCAGGGCTCACTGGAGGGTAAAAGGTGTGGTCTGCAGTAGAGAGCTTTCTGTGGCTGCAACTTATTTGTCCCCAAACAATTTGCGTGTTTGTAGATTTGGGGACAATAAGAGGGTCTGGTTTAATTAGCGAAAATATAGTATTGCTCCTAGAAAGATTCTTAGGAGCGTTAGCCTGTCCTAAGGTGTCAACCTGTCCATCTTCAGCACTCCGCCTTTCTTCTTGCAGAGGACTAGTACTGGCATCTAGCACAGGGCGAGTTGATAACATCAGAAGAATTTCTTGCTCCTCTGCCTTTTATGGGTGCATGGCCTCCCTTACTGAAGTGGCCATCTGTGATTTGTAAGACACTACTGGGCCAGTGTCCTATTACATAGCCCATTTGTGATGGTCCCATCTGAGGGGACATTTGCCACGCATGAGCCCTTCAACAGATAAGCCTGTGACTGAGTGCATGTAAATATTCCAGTGGACTTCTGGGCTGAGGATTTGGGTAATCACCTTTGATGACAATGACAGTTAAACAACGTCTTCACCATCAGGCACTGCAGGACTGCCAGGCATGCCTGAGTGTCACCACTGTCACCAGTTACTGAATGCTATTATTTGAGTCCATTTTCTCCTGATTTTTTTTTTTTTTTTGGCAGTTTGAAACACCCTTGGACATACCATTAAGTGGCTCTGAATTTAAGTAAGTTATTTGATTACTTTTTATAGACACAAAATAATTACATTTATTCCTAATTCAGAATGTGCAGATAAAGGACAGTTTGATATTCTGTGTGCATCTTTTTCATATTTTTTCTCTATAAGGGATATAAACAACTTATCAAGCATGAACACCGGATTTTATGTGTAACACCAGCTGTGTTGATTTTCTTAAACCATTTATTTCCCTTTGTTTTGATCTGTGGACATGTTCTCCTTCCCACGATTAAATAAAAAGTTTGTAAGAGACTTAGAGCCCAACATCAAAGCCCTTTCTCATTGCTCTCAGGAGGATGTAACAGGTTCATCCACTTGTAGCTCAGCCAAGTATATTGCTTTGGTTTCTTTCTATTTTTCTTTCTACACAAAAGGGAAGCTTGCTTGCTTTTTCTAGAGTACTTCATGTGTAGTACAAATGCAAAACATTTTTAGAAAAAATAAGGCCATTAAGGCACAGAAGAAATGCAAGTCTGAATTAGAAAATGATTATATATATATATATATTTCACTAGCTTTATTTTATCATATATATTTAGTTGTGCCTGTTTTTGCAGGATGGTGTGTCAGAGTATATTTATTCTAAATCACAAAAAGTTATAAAAATATGAGTTGTACTATATTTTTCTTCTAAGCTGTTTATGTACCATGTATCTTTTAAAAAAATTATAGTACTTAAATTTCTCTAGGCGATGTCCCTCCTTCTGTGGGTATGGATAATGGCTCCTCACGTCATAGAGGAGGGAATGTATTTATAAATGCATTCAACCATTTCTTTTCCTTTGTGTTCCTAGGCTTGTCAACTTTGGATGTGGTTATCATGAAGAGCAGGAGAAATTGTCCAAACACCTGACTCTGTATGTTTTTACCAACCGTACAGGTAGAACTGGGCTTGTATTTATGAATTTATTCAGATATACTTGACTTCTGTATAAAATTTGGTTATTGCTGAGCTATATGTACCCTGAGAATAATGTAAATCAGCCACCCTATTGCACAGTAATCATGTGGATATAGATATACACACATATAATATACTAAATTATCTTCTCCACTATAATTTTATTAGGTGTATTAATTTTTTTATTTTTGGAACCAGGAATCAAACTCAGGACCTTGCACTTGCCAGGCAGGCACTTGTGCCCTGAGCTGTATCCCCGGCCCTCATTGGGTTTTATTCTAGTTTTTGGTGCTGCGAATTGAACCCAGGCCCTTGTACATGCTAAGTATGCATCTGCCACTGGGCAACACCCTTAACCCCTCCACTATAATTTTATATGCATGTATTCTGTCAGCGCAGGATTATCACAGCTAGCAGGATTATTGTTCTAATAGTTATTTGAACTGTTTTAGTAGAGGTGGTTGATTTGTATTTGGTCAGCTCCAATATTCTCACCTGCCCCACCTTCTCACAGATGATGCATGGGGCTCGAGCTACTTCCTGTGTCTGGCTCACTGCTGTGTTTTGGTTCTAAACCCATGGGCTTGGCTTAACAGTACTCGCTAACCTCCTGTCCTTACAGTCAGAACTTGACGCAAAGTTATTGGTGGCAGCGTTCTATCCCATCACATCTGCTTATTGTAGAAAGAGAAAATGGAAGGGGAGGAAAGACTGCCTAAAAATGAGAGGAGAGGAATATGATTAAATTAAATAAGTGAGGTAAAAGTGCTCATTATCTCAAAAATCATCTACCTAGTAAACTCTAGAAATGAAGTCTAATAGCCATTTTTAATATACCGGTGTGAGCAGACATTTACTACTTGAGTAGCATTTGGATTAAGATTTCACCCCTTTTATTAATAGGTACAATTATATAAATCAAAAATCAAAATAAAAAAAATCATGTCTCTTCAAAGCCAAATTTTTGTGGCATTCACATTAAACAGACACGCATTGAGCACTTAGTGTGTGCCAGATTTTGGAAACTCAGTGATGAGCAAAACTGACCCACTCTTTCCCAGAACAGAGGTTACCTCTTGGTGTGGATTTTGGACATTACATAAGAGCACACAGAACATTTCAATAGACTTTTGATGAATATTATGCATGAGAATCCCGGGAGGTGGCAGCATGGGACGGAGGCTGGATAGGAGAGGCTGTACCCTCAGATATAGCCTAGGCTGGGCAGCACCCCCGCTGTGCTCCACCCTCCCTGTCGTCCCGGCCCACCCCACTCCATCTCCATCCTGCAGGTTGCCTTTGTCTCACTGTGTTCCTTTAGAACCCCGCCCATTTCTTCCTGCCCAGCCTCACATGTCCCTCCATAAAGCAGCCCGGGAAGATGGAAGAAGAAGGGGACAGCAAGTTGGAGGACCTGTGTGGACTGGTAGTGGGACCCAGCGAGGGGACAGCACTGTGAGCGACAGCTGGGCGGGAGGCAGGCACCGGAACATATAGGGTTCTATCCTAGATCCTAAGAGTTGTGGGAAGTTAAACCAAAAAAAAAAAAAAAAAGAATGAAGGGGATGGGGATTTAGCTCAGCGGCAAAGCGCCTGCCTGGCAAGCGCAAGGTTGTGAGTTCGGTTCCCGGTACCGGAGAAAAAACCAAAAAAAAAAAAAAAAAAAAAAAAAAAAAAAGAGCTGTGGGAAGTCATTGGCAGCATTTCTGTGCCGGGGACTGAACTCGAGACCTTTGCCTTGAGCTACGTCTTCAGCCATTTTTCTATTTTTAAATTTTGAGACAGGGTCTCTCTAAGCGACTAAGATGCCCACTAAGATTACTTAATAATTTAGCATAGCATGTATCTCCTTAAGAACACGGTTCCCTGTAACCTGTGTTCCATTATTACCAAGGGAAATTAACTGCACTAGTCAACAAATTTTTCATATTCAAATTTCCATAATGGTTGAAAAATGTCATGTGTGTGTAATGTCATGTGTCATGTATACGTGTATTTGTGTATGTGTGTAATGTATATGTCATGTGTCATGTATACGTGTATTTGTGTATGTATGTAATTGTATATATAAGTAAGACGAATGTGTGTATAAGTTAAAGTCAGAACCCCATCAAGATTCAGGCATTGTGTTTGGTTAAGTCTTTGTGCTCTATGTCCCTGCCTCCATCCCTTTGTCACAGCTTTGTTATGTTGAAGAGTCGCTTTTGTCTTGAGAAATGTCTCCCACATCATGGATTTGTTGAATTGCTTGTGGGTGGAGACTGCTTCCCTCTGTCCTCCGTATTTCCAGTAAAATGGAAAAGCACAGGTCAGTGTCTTGATGAGTTGACTTCCAGGACACAGGTGGCGAACCCTTTCGAGCTTTCCATGATAACGAACCGCCCACTGTGGCACGCATGCCATGGGCTCGCCCCCATGGGGGCGCTGTACACTGTATTTGCAGTATAGCAGGCAGCACGTGAGGTAGGATGTGCCACTGTCCACTATGGCAAGTTTGGTCCCCTGACCAAGGGGTGACTGCTGTGGGTCTCCCTTGCAAAGGGCATTTTAACCTCTGAATGAGCAGCGGTGGTATGATGCTTTGACACACGGTAACTGTCCGGCTGCCCAGCAAACTCTCAGCTGGCCTTTTTAGGGTTGGCTGGTGTCCATCGCCGAGGTGTTTTTGCAGGCGGTGACACGCTTATTAGGTGTGCATCCTTGAGAGCTCACTCGTGTGGGGGGAAGGATGGGTGGGAGGCGGCAAGAGAAAAAGTGCGGCCTCAACAGTTGGGTGAGACGGTGGGGCTTTCACTGTGGCAGGCAGTGGCTTTGGGACACGGTTTGGAGAGGTCACCAGAGGCTGGCTGTAAACTACGTGGGGAGGAGATGCTTTTGTGGGCTTTTGGCACCAACAAATGGTGATGTGAGAGGGGCCTGGGAAGGGGGGCCCCAGCCTTCCTTGGGGCATGTTGCCTGAGGTATCTGGGGCCTCTAAGAGCGGCCAGGACCCATGACAAGTAAGTGGAGATATGTCAGAATAGAGCTGGCATTTACTGTCATGGGATGGGGCAAAGGGCAGTGTGGAGGCCCGGAAGCTGAGGGTGGAGGGGAGCTTCGCAGAGGAGGGCAGCCTGCTGCCCACTTCCAGGCTGACTTGTGACTGGGCCTGGTGGAGCAGGACCTGGAGTTAAAGACTTCGTAGCAGCATTGTAGACGTGCGAGGTGGCAGTGGGATTCAGGGAGTGTTATTAAGACAGTGGAGACTCCCGTGTGTTCAAACATTTCCAGGGCATGGCTAGTGTGTATGGAGAGAAGGCACAGCGGAGAGGAGTCGCTGTTGGTATGAATCTGCCTCGAAGGTGGATAAGCTAAGATCAGAGCTGGGGCGGGGGGTGGGGGAGTAGAGGTTCCATCCTAGTACTTTGATTTAAATCTGTTGGATATAAACAATCAGTTTTGGCCTGCGATTCTATGTAGCTTTGCATTCCTTTTCATTTTATTCCAGTAGGAATTTCTCATGAGCAGTGGCAGGTGCTTGTACAGTACTGTACCTGGGTGTAACTTAAAGATGAGCTGCCTAGGCCGCATTTAATGAAATGCTAGGTTTATCTGGCATGAGATGTGAAAGAATCTGTTTTTTTTTTTTTCCCTTTCTCAGCAATGTCTGGGAGAATAGAAGTTCTCCTCTTCACAATAAGCCCTGAAACAGAAAAATAAGCCTGTTTCCAGTGCAGTGTTTCCAGACTTAAAATGAAACAAGCTGGAGAAACAGTCCTCTGGCTTTTGTTTATGTATTCCTAGGTTCATGATTAAAAAATTAGTTTTGCTCCCATGGTTAAAACAAGCACAATCTATTCCAGCAAAGTAGGATAGGAGAAGGAAATTGTTTCCTAGATACAGCCCCTGCTGGCTGGGAGAGCTTCGGTTTCCACTGCTGTGGAGACCAGGAAACACGGCTCCAGGAAAGAACACTGGGAAGCTCAGTCCTGTGCAGACCTGGGCATCCCGGCTGTTTATGTGGACCATGGCGATGCATTACTTGAAGTTCCTGTTACCTCTGGTCCGCAGCTGTGGGTCTTGCTTGTACAGTACTGTACCTGGGGAGAAGCCGGGTGAAGCAATGTGTTCCTTGTCCTTTCTGCGTCTGCCACGAAAGAGTCACTGCTCACAAGCTCTCACAATCAGGCCCGTGTGTTAGCATTTTTTAGGGCCTTATGATAATTGTCCCGGTGAAATAATTTCCCTTGGAAAACTTTGTAATAGTTTTCACTGTCTAAATGGTTTCCTGAAGGCTGGGCAGTGGTGAGATGTTATCCTTAACATCAATGAATATTTATTAAAAGTCTCCGGGTGTACCATTAAGGACATGCTTTGCTTTGTAAATTCAAACTGTAACTTCCTCCAACTTACAAATGGCACCAGAGTTATTCTGGAATAGTAGCAGCTACCCTTTATGTCCAGTTACAACTACTTTATGAGAGTCCTATGCACATCATCTCGTGCAATTCTACTCAAGAACCTTATGCCATCAGTTCTGTATTTTCTTACAAGGGAGGAAACTGAGGCTTAGAGAATTAAATTAAGTTGCCTGAGGCAATATATTTAGTGAGCCACAAGCCAAGATTCGCTCAAGGCCAGCCTGAGCTGCATAGTGAGACTCTGTCTCAAAAAAAAAAAGATTCATGTAGAGATGCGCTGAGTTTTATCAGTGGTCCTTCACCTTGTTTGCACTGCTGGTGAGTCTGCGGGCAGAGGAGCCCATCAGTGGTGGGGCTATGGACTTGTACCACCACTGTGGAAGCAGCATGGAGCGTCCTCAAAGTCCAAAACTAGAAATTCCATTCAACCCAGCCATTCCGCTTCTAGGAATCTAGAAGGTGTCCAGGTAACATGAGTTACAGACATCATGATACAGCTGTATGTGCATACCCATGTTTATGGTGTGCAGTTCATGATAGCTAAGCTCTGAAAACTGCCTAGATGCCCATCAACAGATAAACTGATAAAGAAAAAATGTATATATTATCAAGGGGATCAGAAGAATTAGGAGGGTAGGAAGAGGAGGGAAAACACCAAGAAATCAAGATCTGTTGCATACACAAATATATAGCAATTCCCTAATTCATAGATATTATGTATTATAAACACACATTAATAATAGCATTCTGCTAATCTGAAAGCAAAAATATGGTACCTTGTTTTAATATTTATTGCTTTATTACTAAAGAGACTTTTTAATTTTTTAGTTTCTGTTAGCAATCTCTGTCTCTTTGTGATCCTAGAACATAAAATAGGGTATGAGCTGGGTGTGGTGGCACATGCTATAATCCCAGCACTTGGGAGGATGCCTGTGAGTTTAAAGCCAGCCTGGGCTACACAGTGAGACTCTGTTTCAAAAAACCAAGAAACAAACAAACAAAAAAAACCCAGAGGCCTTCCCCAATACTTACTGTATGAAAGTAGTCAAAGTGATACATGGGACTTTTATAGCTTCTATAATTATTAGTTTGTTTATGCTTTAGGAATGATTACTTTTATTCTAAATAAGCTTATTGTAATTTTAAAGAAGAATTATCATTGTGTGCCTAATAACCATAATAATTTTTGACAGAATTGTCACAATTTTTATTTGATAGTTATTCTTTTCTGTTTTGTGTTTCCAAGCTACTGCAATAAAATGTACTTCTAACTGTAATTTCAGTGTTAAATGTCAGTAAAATAGTCACAAATGATTAATATAATAGCCTAATGTTTACAAATGTCCTTGAATAGCCTTCTTAAAGAGAATGGGCCCTTTTTAAAACAAAACTGTGATTCTTTCATAAAGGAACTAGTAGAATGTAACAGAGGAAATATAAAATCTGCCTCTTTAGTGTGGTAATGGATCCACACATCTATTTCATATTAGCTCTGGGACTGTGTAACCTCAGTTTCCTGATATCTTTGTCACATGCTTTTCTATCCAGCAATGTCCAATCTTGGTTAATTACATAATGTTGGCATTGGGATAAAAGTACAGATTGAGAGTATATATAATCAGATATCCAAAATGTTACAGAATTTACAATTGTTTTGAGCACTAACATGACCCTTAAAAAGTTTCATATTTTGGAATAATTAGGATTTTGGAGTTTACCGAAAGGCTATGTGAGTGTGATCACCGTGTAGGAGTGTGTTGATCTCCGTGTGTCTGTCCTTCCATAGCCTACTGGAGTATACTGCTGATAACTGCAGATGCTAAATAGTTGTTGGTTTGACAATTCTTAGCAACTTGTTAGGAGACCACCTCTAGAATTTGGGAAATAACCTGTGAGGTAGGATGGGTCAGGACAGCTAAAGAGGTAGAAGATTAAATGGTATAGGAAACTCCTTTATCTGTTTATCTGACACAGATTCTTTCAAGTGTTATTTAATATGTTCTTACTTCTAGGAAGCTTGTGTGTATGTTACAGCCAGAAGTTTGACCCTTGGGAACAAGTCACATATTCAGTGTTTTATTTGCATGAAGGTACTTTTCATTATGTTTTACATAATATCCTTTTCCCAATCTGTAGTAGAAAATAAAACATTTTAGAAATCTTTTTACTTTGCAGTTTTTTTATCTATAGATCTGTATCTGCATAATTCATGTTTCCTGAAGAAATTAACTAATGGTAGGAATTAAGTTAGCTAAACATGACTATGTACCGTGGGCTTTTATTCTGGCCTATATCTTTTTCTGGGCCTGTGATGTATTTGTCTAGAATGTGTTTGTTTGCCTTTTCGTTAGTACTAATTGGGAAATATTTATAACTTTAATGCAGACCATTACAAAAGGTTTTAGTGGAAAGTTTTCACAATCCAGACCTAAACAGGATCCTAAAATATGTTTATTCCATTTCACACATCTGTGGCCCAAAATACTGACCTGGCAACAAGCTGTTCCTATAATTGGTCACAGGGTGCCTTTTAATAGTTTTAGCGTGAAATGTACTAAGGAGTATTTATTTATTTATGTATTGAGACAGTGTCTCACTGTGTGGTTCAGACTGGACTCTAGGCTGGCCTCAAATTCAGTGATTCTCCTGCCTCAGCCTCCCGAGTGCAGGAGTATTTATTTAATTTGTTTATTTTCTCAGCATTAATATCTGTTTATTGTAGTATGAGTGTGCTTAAAATTTTTAAAGATTGATTTTTTCCCCCAGTATTTATAACATTTTATGCTGAGCCTCACAGTGTTCATTATTGTGCAGGAGGACCTCATAGTAGCTTGGTGTTAAGGATCAGGATAGAAGCGCTTAAAAAGTTAATAATAGGGAACCTCAAAGTAATGTCAGAACCAGATGTGTATGTGTGCTTAAGTCATGTAAGATTTTGTGGAAAGTTTTCATACATTTTTCTAATGATTAATGTAATGATTAAAACCAGTGAATAAAACTTTTCTGGAGATTGTTAGATAAATAGAGAGCACAATCCAGGGTGCTGAGAGAAGTCTAATCTCCTTCCTAACTAAAAGTGGGAGTGGGATTCGACGACCTCTGGGGTAGGGGTGGTGCTTGGTGACCGCGCGTGTGTGGCTGTGAGTCGTGTGATGGCCTTCATCTCCTAGACCATCAAGAAGGTTCCCTTGGATCCTTCGCTCCCCCAAACCCACCTCTTGTGGTCTAAGGTTACGAATGAGCCCACACAGCTACCAGACAGCGACTGCACACAGGCGGGCCACCGCCATGCTGACTTTCAGAGAACGAGGCCCACACGAACTCTGGAAGCCGAGACACTGTGTCAGCGTAGGTCACTGAAAGTCACGAGTGTGACGTGGAGATCCTGGCTCGGGAACAGGTCCAGCTCTGTGATTTATAACACGCTTGCTCTGACTTCCTGTTCTCTCTCTGCAGGATACAGAAAGACCTTCACTGCTGCTCCTGGGAGCGGCAGCTCACATACGACAAAGGACATCACCTTCCTCAACCTCGGTGGGTGTGAGGAGAAGCCGCCTGCTCTGACTCTCCTCGCAGTGAGGTGGTGCCCCAGTGCCCGCTGTCTCCCTTTCTTCTCTGTGCACCCCATTTTCTCACACCTCTGTGAAGGCAACCGACCCTTGTGAGGCCCAGTGGAGGGAGAAGGTTTTCACCTCTCCTGCTCCACTCCGTTAGCTTGTGGGCTAGGATGCATCTTCCCTCTGCACAGAAGCTAGGCTGTGAGCATTCTTACCTTCTGGGTAACAGTCCATACGAAGCCATTTATTAGTGTAAAAATGATGACTGTGTAAGGTGTTCCCTATCAGCTTGTGAGGACAAAAAACATCAAGTTGGACTTTGATCCTAGAGGGACCGGGGCCTTTGGGAAAGCGTCCATCTCTTCCTGCTAATCATGAAGAGCTTGTGAGTCCCATGAATGACTATGGACCCGCTTGAGAGTTGTTCTCACCGAGTAAATGTGGCGATGGGAAGGCAGGTGTTGGGCTTGAGTGCAAGAGGAGATGGTACTGAAGACAGTAAGCAAGGGGCTTATCGCCGCGAGGGTGTGGGGCATAGAGTTTAATACAAAAACTAAGTAATGGACCTGTTACTTGCTCACCCGAGGGTCGGGGCACAATGTTTACAGAACGTTTCAGCTTAGAGCCTGATTCTTGACGTCCTTCCCCAGCCCCGCTCCTCGGGCTGCCTCCTGTCGTGCTGCAGGTTTAGGAAAGTATGAGGTCAGGGAACCGAGATGTGTGGGACCCCAGATCCTAAGTGAGCACAGAGATTTTTCTGTTGAACGGAACTATTCGAGGAGGTCAGTGTTTCATGTTGCCAGATGTGGCCAGTTTGAACGTGATTTGGAACCTGGGGGAAATGGGCGTGCAGAGGCCTGGCCTATTGCTTCCTGAGATAAGGGGGAGGAGGAGAGTTCCTTGGGTCTGGGACTTGGTTTTTATCAGCAGTCCATCTCCACAGTGATGTGGGAAACTTTCCACTACAAAAACTTGACATTTTATGAGGGCAAAGGTACCTTCCTCTGCGTTCCCCTGGGAACGACTTGGAAAGCGGGGCAGGATTTCATCTTGGTCTGGAGAGTGGGAGGGACAGAAATAGGAGAGCTGGCTCACACGTGTCGTCTTGCCTCCTGAGCCTCGTTTTACTTTATAGGCCCAGCACTGTGCCCAAGATTTAAACTGGTCTAGAGGGAATTTCTAGGACAGCACTATTACTTTGGGGGGGATGTATGTTTTGCCATTAATTGCTTGTATTGTTACCTTGTTAAAGGGAACTTATACTGATTGAAATATTAGAGAATAGAATTTAACATTTTTTCCACAAATTCCAAGGCATATAGAGAAGAGATATGCTTATAAATAAAAGTAAAATAACAGTTCTACAAGCTAAATATTTTAGTGGTGTTACCTTGATCCTTATGACAGTTCTGCTTGGTGATGATATCCCCACTTTACAGTCGAAGAAACCGAGGCATAGACAGGGTGGGGTGTGTGCATGGGCGTCTTCCAGTCTGGTTGTTTTTTACTGTTGTTCTTACTGATTACCACAAACTCAGAGCTTTCAACAATGCGTTCTGTCACAGCTCTGGAGGCCAGAAGTCTGTAACGAGTGTCAAGCTGAAATCAAAATATGGGTAGGACGGTTTCCTCTGGAGACCTAGGGAAGAGGTTGCCCCTTACCTGCCCTTCCATCTCGGGGCTGGTTTTGCTTGGCTCAGGCCGCAGCATTGCGCGGCTTTGGCCGCCATACCTGCTCCCCTCTGGAGCCCTCCTACAGGGTTTTCTGTGGTTCTTTTGGGTCCCCTGGATGATCCAGGTACTCTCCCCAGCTCAAGGCCCTGGTCACACCTGCAAGGTCCCTTTCATCACATAGCTTAACAGGCCCTGGGGATTAGCACATGAGTCCTAACTTTTTGTTTTCCTTTGTCTGTATTTTTGGGGTACTGGGGATTGAACCCAGGGCCTTTACCCTGGGCTACATCTCCAGCCCTTGTTATTTCCAGACAGGGTCTTGCAAAGTTGCCCACGGCTAAGCTAGAATTTGCGGTCCTCCTGCCTCAGCATCCCAGAGTGCAGGATTGTAGCCAAGTGCCACCACCCCCAGCTTCGCCTGTGAACACTTGTAGGGGCCGTTGCTTAGCTTTACCGTGATTTATATCATATTGATTGGACAAGTCTTTCTTCATGTAAGACTGCCCTGCCCATTGAGGGACTGCAAGTCCCTGGAGCCTGTTCAACAGGTTCAATAGGAGTCCCTCACCTGTCACAGTGATGTGCCAATCTGGACCCTCACGTATTCCCAAATGCCCTTGTCCCGATGAGATAGGACAACCCTAATTAACCGGGTAAATGGTCGAGGTTGGGGTCATCCTGAGATCATTTAGTCAGACCCTTTCCTCTGTGCTCCACTAGATCATTCCTTGTGCTTTTCTGTTAAAGTTGCCATGATAATTAGATGATTACAGTCATTTGTGTGAAGCATTTTACCATCACTTTAGTTCCAGTGGACTGAAAAGACGCCTAAGCCAGTTAGTTAAAACATTATATCCCCTTTCTTTCCCCGCCCACAGAATCCCTTTTCTGTCAGTGATTAGCGTGTTTTTGCTTCTTGGAGGAATCTAGCTAGTTCACTTAAAATCCAAGTATTTCTTCCCTATGAAATTCAGTACTAATGTGTGAAATTTTATGGTTTTCTGAGAACCTAAAAAATTACTGGCCAGGGCTACCTCTACCCTCCAATTGTCAAGAAACCTATTTTTATACCAGCTCTTAATCTGGGTACAAATTTTGTTGGTCCCCAAATCTCTAATGTAGGGAATTGAAGGTATGGCTTCTAAGTAGCTAGCTCCACAAGGAAATAAATTAGTCCTTCACAAAATGTCAGCGTACCTGTGGATATTGTCTTGATGAAGATCAATTTAAAAGTTCTTTAAACAAAAAGGTAATGGCTATGAGGAGTAGCTAAATATGAGAAACTAGACGTTAGAATTTCCCCAAACTGGAATAAACCTTGAAGAAAATTCCCATGATATGTTATTCCTACCCTGTCAGATTAAGAAATCATCCATGTTGTTGGGTATTTTTATTGTAATTTCCTCTCAGAGACCATTTAGGTTCACACAATTGACTTAGAAACAGAACTACAAGTATAACCTGTGAGAACTGTGGCTAAATGTCAGAAGAAAATTAGCCACCAATAAAAACAAATGAATGCTGGCTACCAAGATGAAGCATACTGGTATCACACAGCTAGTTATCGAACTGATAAAAGTGCTTGTGTCTTGAGTGATCTGAGGAAGAGCAAAGATGGTGTGTAGCCCTGGGTTTTATCTGAACCTGTCTGGCTTTTATCGCATGTGAGTGACTTAACTCTTTCTCTTCTGCAGACTATTATGTGGCTGTTTACTTACCTGGTTATTTCTTTCATTTACTGAACATTCAGCATCCAGACTTAATCTGCCACAGCCTGTTTCTGACAGGTAAGGATGAAGATTTTCTGTCATGGTTAAGTTATTTGCATTTGTTTGACTTTAGTACCTATGTTTGGTCTAGAGCGGGGAAGAGTTCTTTATTTGCTGATCTTTTTTTGTTTTTTGTCTTTTGCCAGGAAACAACCAAATGACTGACGTGCTACCTCAGGGTCCTTTGCAGTCACTGTCGGAGTCCCTAGTACTGGATAGTACCTCTGGGAAGCTCTACAGAGCGGTCCTCGACTCACCCCGCCTGCTGCAGTTCCTGCGGGCCACCCGGCTGGACTGTGAGCGGATGGCTGCGTTGCACTGCCTGCTGGCCTGTGGCCGGCAGCCGCAGCCTCTGGAGGCCCAGGTGAGGAATCAGCTTGCATCCAGACCTCGGCACATGGGCGGCACCCAGTGGATTTATTCCTTGCTCGAATGATCAAAAGTTATTTCTATTTGGTACCAATTAGGTGAGGATTATGGCCTCTATGTTTTGAACGTATTTTTCTTCCAAGCTTCTTTGCTCTGCGCTTTTTCCGGACCTCAGACTGTGACGTGAGTGTAGTGCTCACCCCTCCATCCACGGTTTTCGTTGCTCCAATTTCAGTTACCCCACATTGACTGTGGCCCAAAAACACTAAATGTAAAATCCCAGGAATAATTCATAAGTGTTAAGTTGCACACCATTCCAAGTAATGTGATCAAATCCCTGGACCCTCCTCCATCCTGAATCATCCCTTTGTCTAGCATAGCTGTGCTACATACGCTGCCTGCCCATACTCACTTAGGAGCTGTCTTGGGTACCAGGTTGACTTTGTAGTCTCATAGCACTTGTGTGTTCATGTACCCTTACTTTACTTAATGGCCTCCAAGCTCAAGAAGGGCTACGCTGGCAATTCACAGAAACCCTCAAGTGTTTCCTTTCATGAGAGAGTGAAAATTCCTGATGTAAGGAGGAAATAAAGACTTGCATGCGCATGTTGCTAAGTTGCTATCTGTGATTCGAGGTGTCCTGGGGCATCTTGGTGTCCCAGGTGGACACCAGGTGTCCCAGGTGTCTTGGAAGACAAGGAGGCCACTGTCCTCTTCCAGGATGTGAATAAAATTTAGTGCATCAATAATGTCCCAAGAAAGTGCTTGGTAGATAAAGAGCTTCTTAAATAATTTACCTTCTCTCCTGTTCTGTAGTTGGTGTAAATATGCTATCAAAAGGACCAAAATCTTGTGGCAAATATTTATTACATTTTAATAAAAGTAGTTTATATTTGTAGTGTACATTATACTTTATGAAGCATTTTTCACATATTCCATGTCAATTAATTTTGACAGCCATCTGTGAAATCAGAAAAATCCTTTTATCAGACTTAGTTGGAACCAGTGGTTGGCTGATTAATTGATAAAAGATGAAATATTTTATTTTAACCTAAACAATATACATTTATTTTCCCATCTTTTGATGTAGGATAATATCCTTTTTTATGTGAGTCTTTTAATTGGAGTTCAAAGGCAGTTTTCTTGTAGAAACCACTGGTAATGTGTTATCTCTGACTTCGTGTTACTTTCTGAAAATCTTTAACCCTAAGGAGATCAATTAGTTAAGACCTTTCCAAAGAATTTTTGTATATCAGGCATTTTTCTTAATCAGGCATTTTAAAACCCAACCTGTTACTAGTTTTTTAGTATTTTAGAGATGTTTTTTCTTAGTGAGGTTTTTGTTGCTGTGAGCATATAACTGAGAAAAACAACTTAAAGGAGGAAAGATTTACATTGGCTCACAGTTGCAGAGGTGTCAGTCCATTGCCTGCCAGCTTCAAGGTAGAAACATCATGGTGGAAAGGTATGGCGGAAGAAAGCTGCTAACCTCACTCAGCTGAGAAGTGGAGAAAGGGAAAGGGCCAGAGAAAAGATGTACCCTTCTAAGGGTGCTTCCCCCAACTGGGCTTCACTCTTAAAGCCCATTCAACTTATGAACCCATCGTGGATTAAGCCATTGATGAGGTTAGTGCCCTCATTATCCAATTGCCTTCCCAAAGCCCCAAATGAACACATGAGATTTAAGGGGGACCTTTTAGATCTAAACTGTAACATGTGCCTTGGAGTCTTCCCAAACTGTTCAATTTTCACTGGCTCAAAAACATTCTTTTTGCATCTATATTTCACTTGTCTATAATAAATTCTGTGAAATTGCCTACAAGTGAACATGAGTAAAAGTGGCATAAATAGGTTGAAGAAAACAGCATGTGGTAGGAGCAGAAATGTGAGAGTGCACTGTATCTGGGCAGGCGTACCTGTCGCTCAAATTGCAGGTGGGAAACAAGAGCCTTTTCTACCCTTTTCCAGTGGGCGGGGGTAGTCACAGGCATGATGAGAGTTGGTATAAGTGGGATTATCCATCCCCGAAGAGGGTAAGTGCTCTGACAGTGTTCACACTGGTGACCGAGTTAGAGTTCAAGCTCAGGTTGCTGCCACTAATCCTTGTGGTTTTGTTGTGATCTATCTGCTCCTGTGTCCACATCGGTCCCTGCTGGTACTTTGTATAACACGGTCCATTCTAGAAAAAATATCTGTTGTATTGGAAGAGTTTTGTTTGGATTCCATTCAAGGGCATTTATTAAAATGGCATGTAATAAGGATCTTATTTATAATACTGTTTCATCCACCTGCAACTACCTTATGCATCTTGTGTGCGTAGGCAATTCCAAAATAGATATAGAATTTTAAATATGAGTTAATGGTATGTACTTTGGAGGCAGGGTGGAGTGCAGGTTTAAATGCTAACGGTTCTGTTGTCTTGGTAAAGATTATCCAGTGGATTTCTGAGAACGTCTCTACCTGCCATTCATTTGACCTCATTCAGGAATTCATGATTGGTGAGTGTTGCAGCTGCATCCTCGACCCTTTTGCTTGAGGGAAAGCAAGACTGCCAAAACGCTGCTAGCAAGCACTTTGTTTAAAAAAAGCCTATCGCAGTCAGTAGCTAATTAAATTTCACTCTCTTGTGGTTTTGTGAGAAACTGTGGCTTTCAGAGACTGATGAGAAATAAGATAGGATTTTGATTTTATAAACCTAATGTGATTTTTTTCCCATTAAAATGTAGCTTTCCTAGCCTAGTTTTAGGTTGGCTGGCTTCAACACCACTGGAAAATGATTAGTATCATTTGATGGATATAATACCAATTGAAAAAAATTTGAAATGATTCATATTATAAAAAGCAGAACCTAAACATTTCAGTCAGTAGATAAAATCATACTGATTAGCAATTTGTGGGTGAAGAATAAAGCAATGAAAACTTTTGTTGGTTTGCTTGATTTGGTTGAATTATACTGTCAGTTTCTTTTATTCTTATTAAATCGTGTCTCTTTTTACTCTTTCAAAAATCTATCCAGCTTCTTCATATTGGAGCGTGTATCCAGAGACAAGTAACGTGGACACGCTTCTGCAATATTCGTCGGTGCTCACGTGGGATAGAGTAAGTTCACACTTTGTACTCTGCACACAATGAAAACCAATTCTCAGTGGTGGGACAAGTAACCCAGGCTGTAATTTCACTTCTGTTTTGACTGATAAGGAACTGAGCTGGAGTTTTCTAGAAAAAATTGAGCATCCCTCATCTGAAAATCTGAAATGTTCTAAACTCTGAAACTTTTTGAGCACCAACGTGATGCCCCATGTGGAGAATTCCATACCTGACCTCATCACTCCAGATTCAAGAGCAAAGAGACAGGGCTTTAGCTCAGCTTTTTCTAATTTAAGAGAAAGGTGCACTACAAATAGTGTATAAAATCACCTTCAGGCTATGTCTGTAAGGTCTACCTGAAATAAATGAATGTTATATTTAGATTTAGGTCCCATCCCTAAGATATCTCACCACATACGTCCAAATATTCTAAAGTCTGAAAAGTAAATCCCGAATCTGAAATACTTTCTGGAGATCCTGAACCAGTCATGTGTCCCTGCTACTGGCAGAAGTACTGTTGTACAGCAGAGGACTGAAGGAGAAGTACAGGAGTTTGTTCCTCTTTTTCCTGCCAGGCAGAATTAAAGCTCTTCTCTGGGATTTTTATAAAATGAGATTTTAATTTTTTACTTTTGTATTGACTAGATTGAATTGAAGTATTTATTGGTTTTATACAAATAAGAAAAAGCTGAACCTGTGCAGTCATACCTAGTAGATTAGGAAATTCATGACCCCTTTTCTCAGCCTCATAAAGAAAATGTGTAATAAGAACTTCAAAATTGATAAATTCGCTCCATCTCCCCTTTTCTTCCCGTCCCTCTGGACGCCGTCCCCTTAATTAGGAAGCGCTGAGCTAAAACACTGTTCCTTTGCTCTTGAACGTGGTGTGGTAAACTGAGCTTCTCTGGACCAGCAAGTGGAAAGAAACCACAAAGCTTGTGCCTGAAAATGGTTCTGCCTCTTCTTTCCTATTGGACATTGGAACCACACGCTTAGTCTTGAGGCAGAAGTTGTATCAAAAAGGTATTCAGAACAAGAAACTTACTTTGGGTAACGCAGGCATAGGAAACTACGTAGTAGTGTAAATTGTGACTCTGTTTTGCATTTAGACCATGCCTACACACAATCCTTTAAAAAGACCTATCAAGTGTGTTTGATTAATTTCTCCATTGTTGGTATGTGTGAGGGTGGTGTTCCCCGCGTCCCCTTCCTGCTGGGCTCTTCCTTCCTGCCATAGTTACTGTGGTAAGTCACTGTAGAGGAGAGACCTGAGCTCGTCCCTTCTTGAGGCACCCACATTTTTCTTTAAGAGCACATTGTGAATACACATGCAGACTCTGCGGTTCTGTGGCAGGAAGTCTGTAGGTTACACCACTCTGGGGTCAGGAAATGTGCATCTCAGCTCCCTCCCTGACACCCACTGCCTTACTGTCTTGCGTTCAAAGTGTCCGGGGGACAGGGCCGGGACCACTGTTCCCAGGGGCAGGGCAGTGATGGAGCGTGCGGTAAGTGGATGTTGAATGAGGGCACTGTCCCCCTGGGCAGGGCTTCCCTTCTGCCTTTCTGAAGCTCTGTGGGGATACAGGAGCCATTGTGAACACACACACAGCAACATCAGGAAGTCCCACAAGAACAATGTAAAGAAACCCACATTTATAACCTCCATCTACCAGGCATATTTTGGGGTTTACCATGTTGCTTTAAAACTTGTTGTGGTTGGAATAGGTTCCCTGAAAGACCTCTTGAATTCTGAAGTTCTGTGACTTTATGCTTGTCTTTAGAAATGATATAAATCATTTACTTTTCCCTGTTCTAACCCACAGGCCCTCTTAGTGCTACCACTTGATTTAAAAACGTCTCACAGTGGAAAAATATTCAGTGCACACTTCCAAATGGGAATCAATTCATCTGGATTTTAAAAAAATTTCTAAAAAATATGGTACTCTCATGCCTAGACGATCTTGAACTGTGCTTTGGAAACAATGACAGCTATTTTAAAGTGCCACTCATATCTGTTTTAAAAGTAGCTCCCCAACCTCCACCTGCGGTGCTGTTTGCAGTGTCCCCTGCCTGATGGGAGGAGTCGCAGGTTCTCACACAGGCTTTCTGCTGTCCTACAGAAAACTCAGTTGCTCAAATGTTCTGAAGATGTTGTTTCTCTATTGTTGTGAGCCTGCCCCCCATACTTTATGTCAGCCAAAACCAGGTCATTTAAACGCTAAATGAATCCCAGTTTCTAGTGTTAGATAGCACTTCCTCAGTTATTTTTCATATAGTATTTGCTTTTTGGGGAGGGAGGTCTGAATTGACCAGATGAAAAGCTAATTATATAGTTGGCATGGAGGCACAGTTTCCGAAATAACAGGGCGTAGAGGGCAGCATGGGATGTGGGGCCTTTGAAATTTCTGTGTGATTGCTCACCGGTGAGTGCAGCGCTGTCCTCTGGAACTCCCTTCGGGGGGGCTGTGGTACTAGGGCTGCAGAAACATCACGGGGAGCTCTCGCCTGAAACCATGCTGGATGACTGGGTGAGAAGTTTCCACTCAAATGCAGAGCAACCCTCCTAGCTCTGGTTCCTTCTCGTGAAGCATGGGCTGACTACAAAAACGCACGTAAGTGAAGCAGAGAGAGACAGGAGTACAGATAATGGGATGCCTCCCTTTCCGTGATCGCACTTGATGGTACAAATAGAATTCGCCTCCTTTGGTCTTAAAGGAAGATGTGTAAAAAAGACAGTGTTTGCTCCCGATGTTGCCATCATAATCTCTTCTGTTCCTCTGCAGACCCTGTCAACTATTATTTAAAGAACATGGCCCTTCCCGAGCCTGTGTTCACTATTTATATACCCGTTTATTTAAAGGAGAGGTCAGCAACTGGAAGCTGTCTTCAGCTCCTGTATACATAGACATCGCTTCCTGAAGGCCTGAGCGTGTGGTGGTTGATAGGCTGAGCAGTTGTGTGTTTTGCTTTTCCCTCCACAGGAAATTCCTGGAATAACCCTGGTGACAGAGGAGATCCCTTTGCCTCTGATGAAGGTAAATGGCTTACAGTGAGAGAGGCAGGCGCAGCCCTGCGTGACCGAACCTCTGCTGCCCCCCGTGGTGCCTACAGGGACTGCAGGCTGCTGCTCGTGGGCGCGGCGAAGGGCAGGCCGGCTCTCTGCAGAGCCCTCCCTTCGGGGTTGGGCGGTCACTGGGTCTGGTGTCACAGCAGCTCTTAGGAATGCTCTTTGAAGATAGGAGAAAATTACAGGGCTCCATTAAAGCCGGGTACGACTAATACTTGTCACCGTGCCTCAAACCAGTGGTGCGGGAGTTCTTGTGAATTAGCTTTAGGTAGCCGGGGAGCTGTTTTAACTTCATCTGTAGTCACCCCCTCAAAACGGCAAACACAGAGTCTCCAACCTTAAAACCATTAAGGCCCCGGAGCGGGGTCCTCTCCTTTCCGGCTGGTTCTGAGAGCAGCCTTCCCATCTCTCTGGAGCGGCCGGGGCTGGCGGGCTGTGTGGTCTCAGGGACGTCTGCGCACCTCCTTCCTGCCCGCCGAGCTGGGGCTATTAGTGTCTTCCTGCAGTCTGCGGTTTTGGAGTAGGAATAGTTTCGGAGCACAATGGAGAGGGTGGGGCGAGTAGAACAGCGCGGGCAGGGAGTTACAGACGTGGAGGAAGTTTCAGCACAGTTTCCCTGAAGCTTCTCTGTTCTATTGTTCTTGGCATGCCTCGCACGGTGATGAGAGCTGTTGCGGGCTGGGAGACCTCAGCTCCCGCAGCGGGCAGCTCCGGGGGCTGCTGCCTTTGATTTGCATCTGACACTTTTGGTTCCATGCAGGGCAGTGGGCGGGGAGGGCAGGTGTCTGAGGTCACAGTGATGCCCTGGAGACACCAGAGGGCCGGCTTAGTGGCTCTAGGTTTGTCTGGAGTTGTCCCTTAAGGATACACTGACCAGCTCCGTCTAGGCCAAAGTGTAGGACCACTGGGAAGCCCTACTAAGGTAGGGAGATGCGGGAGGAAAAGAGGTTTTATTCATAGTTAAAAGGCGTGCCAGTGTACTGCACCCTCTCGCTTCATGGCGTGAGTCTTACCCACTAGTTCTAGCAAATCCACACCGCGTTTAATGGACAAACAACGAACACTTGAAGAGAGAGATAAAAGCACAAAAGCGCCTCACACAGCTCTACAATTTCTAATGCATTGATTGTTTTCCCTTTTTGCCTTTTGGTCTTTGCCACACAAGCGCACATTTTACCTAGCAGTACTGACGTGGAGGAAGACTTTCGATATCGGAGACTTTCGATAAATATTACAAATTATAACGTTCCGTAAACATTTTCATGTTACCGTATAAATATGATTTCTAACGACCCTGTAGGGGTTCCTATCCCAATTCATTTGGCGAATCTGTTTCTGGATATTTAGTTTATCACTAGATATCATTTATGTTTTTGCCATCAAAAATGTTTCAGCTAATATGCTTACACATGCAGTTTTCCTAAGGTTAAATGCCAGGAAAATCACTAGGTGAAAGACGGCGACAATTTTTTATAGCCTTTCTTTTTGCCAGATTGATAAAATTGTGGTCATTTAGACCATTGTAAGGATTTGTGAATTTACCCACTTGACTATAACTTCATCAACATTGTGTATCTTACCTAAAATTTAGGTGTAAATAAGTGATGGATGGTCCTCTTACATTTGTCCTTCACTGGCTTATTCTAGGAATGCCATATGGCTTTGCTGAGGAATAAAGTCACTTAATTTTGCACTGTGTGTGTGTGTGTGTGTGTGTGTGTTGCCTTCTGCTTTTCCTCCCTTCACGTCGCCTTTCTCTCTCCTTGCTTTTTGGCCTGTCCTGGAATTTTCTTCAGCACTGGCTGTACGGAGGCTGCTTCCCATTAGCATTCCCATCCGTGTTTGGGGCCCTTTTGTGGCCTCACGTGTCTCCTGCGCTTACAGTTCCCTCAGACTAGACTCAAGCACAGTAGCTCTTCCTGAGAGAGGCCCTCCGAGATAGGGTCCACTGGGCTGGCAGAGGTGTGCTGCTGGCACCGGCCTTGGCCACAGGACAGGGTGGTCTCACTCCGGTGTGACGAACCCCCCCAGCCCATCCAGCAGTTTAGCGTGAGAGAGGGTGTTCAGTGCCTTCTCATCCGCAGGACACAGGCTCTGAGCAGGGCCCTTCGTTTCCTGGTCTCTGCCTACACAACACCACTCTACACACGACTGCCTTTGACCCACTTCCTCTTCCCCAGGTCCCAGCTGAATGCCATTGTGAGGGACCGGAACCCAGCCTCTGCCCCTCCTTGCCCTCTGCCCACGTTGTGCGACCGCTCCTGCCAGGAACTGGCTCCGGATCCCCACGGCTGCACCATGTCACCTGGAGAGTGGGTGCTGGCTGCTGGGCTCTGCTCGAGTCCATGGACCTGGCTGAATCTGACCGCAGTCCTTAAGGAGCCCAGAGGGAAGGGCAACTGCGTTAGCACTTCCCGCTCGCTCTTTTGGCAATAACTTTAGTGTGAGTGTGAGGTAGAGCATGTCACAGGTGTTGTATTGGTATGGCCTGAATCTTCATGCTCCCCCAAATTTGTACATTAAAGCCCTAACCCCCAAGATGATGGTTCTAGGGGGTGGTGAGTTGGGAGGTGATTAATTCACAAGGGCAGGGACCTCATGATTGGGATTAGTGCCCTTATAAAAGAGCCCCACGCTTGTCCCTTCTGTCATGTGGTAGTATGGTGACAAGGGGCTGACTAGGGTTGCTCCTCTCAGGGACTGTGAGACACAAACACCTGTCATTTGTAAGTCACAGCGTACGGTATTTTGTTGTCACTGCCAGGAGGCATCAAGCCATCTGTGAATGTGTCGGGGTGGCCTAGACCAGTCGAATTAGAAGATTGTCACCTCAAAGACAGGACTTTCTCTCTTTATAAATTGTTCTTAAAATAATTTTAAAATATTGAAACAAGGCCCATGCTACAAATGAACTACCATCAGGAGTGGCTTTCTTAGGAACCATTTTATCCCTGCAAACTATTATTTGCTCTAGGGAAGTGGCAACTTTCATGAAAAGTTAAAAATTGTCCTTGATTTTATAGTGAGAACAGGAGCCATTAAAATTAGTTATTCACAGGAAGTGTTAGAGATTTCACAAAAGGAAACAGTGACTTACTCAAGTACGAAAGAATAAGCATGCTGCAAGTGGAGAAATGGGGTAGTTTTTAACCAAAGTATTTTTTCAAACCAGGTATCTTTAGTACACTTCATCACTTGTTTAGAGATGACCAGAACCTGCCCCAGAGACTGGCGAGGACAGAAGGGCTTAATGCCCCAGATGTGGGGAGCTGCAGGGAGGATCTGATCTGTGTTAGGGGTCTATTATGTGCTGTTTCTCTTGAGCCGTGTTTAAAAACTTTTTATTAGGCTGAACATGAGGATGATTACTTAAGGGGAAGTCTGAGAGACCCTTTATTTTCCTTAACCCTCCCCAATAAACGTAGGTACTGTCACTTAAATAAGAGATCTGTTAGCAATGCAAAGTATCGGTACAAGCATAATGCAATAGCTTACAGTGTTTAATTACGGTGGTTGCAGTGATGTGGCACTGTTGGAAATGTCGATTGGTTATCTGAGAAATGATTGATTTTTTTCCCCCCAAAGTTTAGCTTGCACCTATTTTTGGGACAATGAGTTTATAACGAGCTCCATGAACAGTGGAAGCCATAATTTTATGGTGTTGCAAAGAAACATTCATTAGGAACAGAGCCTGGGGCCCTATGCCTTCCGTAGAGCTGGGCTGCTGTGCATGTACTTCCTCGCTCTTACACCCAGAATCAAGGAATCCTGCTTTGTTCCTCTTGGACCAGCCCTGAGCCTGTGCCACTCAGCTTCACGGTTCTGGTGAGAGGCATGCTCAGTTTTTAAGGTTCTTGGGGCACAGGTGCAGAGAAAGCCCGCTGTGGGAGTAGATTAGACAAGCTTGGTCAGCCTCAGGTTGCGCTGGGCCCTGGGTAGCTAGGAACACGGCCCCATGAGATCACTAGCTTTAGTGTTACTATGTGACTTGTGGCGATTTTCTCACCCCTTCAGTGCAGACTTCGAGGGGACAAGCGGACAAGGGGACAAGAGACTGGTGTCAAGGGCGCAGGGCGGTGCATCCACGCCTCCTGCACCCACCCACCACTGTGGGATAGAGAGGCACCCTGTGCACCAGAGGTTACACCCTCGTGTGACTTGCTGAGGAAAACAGCGATTACAGAGTCGGACTGCAGCCTACTTACCTGTGTGCGCCTGTGAGGGCAGGCGTTTAGTGTTACCAAGCAGACGTGTCAGATTTTTCAACTAATTATTAAACTTGGAATGGTGCTATTTTGTAAAATACGGTAAATAGTTTGTTCCTTATACACACTAAGTACATTGTTGCTTTTGGATGTGGCCCAAAACAACGCCTCTTCATTCAGCTTGACTCCAGCAGCTAGAGGTTGGACATCCATGCTATAGAGCCATATTTAGTGACTGTAATTTTAAAGTCCAGGCTGTTAAAAAATGGCTAATGGAACCTCCAGCTGGGCGAGAAGGTGGGAATTTTCCTGCTAGATAGTGGGAAAGATGGAGATCCACTAGTGCTCGGACCTCCACTCTGCAGCGCGAGGCTCAGGAATGCAGCTGTCTGTGAGAGATGCTCTATCTGTGTCTTAGTTTAGCTCCCCGCCTTCTTCCCACACTGTCTGTCTCTCTGACTCTCTCTTTCTGGTACTGGGGAATAAAATCAAGGTCTTTGCACTCAACTACATCCTCAGAACTTTAAAAAAAATTTTAAAAAATATTTTTGAGATACGCTTTCACTAAGTTGCTAGAGGGCTGGGCTCGAACTTGCATTCCTCCTGCCTCAGTCTCCCAGGGTGCTGGGATTACAGGCATGCACCACCGCACCCAGCAATAGACCTTTTCTGTTTTTTTTCAGTATCTGCTAGAGTTAGTGGGTTCTGGTGTTTCCTGAGGCTGTAAATAAAAGCAGATATGAAGCTGGGCTCTGGGGAGGAGCCAAATTAGATGGATGCGTTAGCTCTGCTGGCTGAGTCCTGGCATCCAGAATGAAAAGCTCTCAGCCGCCCTCCTCCCCTCTGAAGCTGCTGATTACTCAGCAGAAGCGGGACCAATGCCAGACGGCCTTTAGAAATGAAAGGCAGATGTTTATTCCTGGCAGTAATTTGCAGACAAGCCAGTGCCACAGGGCTCCGGGTTCTGCTTTTTGTTTGTGGATCGGTTTCCAGTCCAAGTCATGAGTGGGAAACGGTCCTTTCATGGCGCCCATAGGTTCCTTTTTCACAGAGCTTGTGATGGGCTGCATTTGGTTGCTGTTTCAGTCATCCCGAGAGGCAAAGTGAGATTACTGCTGGAGAAGAGACTTGGATGATCTTTCTTTCTTGAGAAAAAGCTAATGTGCCCTTTTGTGGAGGAAAACGCTCCTGGTCCATTGCCTGAGGATCGGATTGTCCTAATACCGGTCTCCCAGGAGGAACTAAGCTCGGAGATCTCTTCCCTCTAAAGTGCGCTTTGTCAAGTGCTTGGTGATGTGCTCCGTGGGCTGCTGGCCTCACTCTGTGTTGTCACTGCTCTTTTTTTTTTGGTTTTCCTCAGGTACCGGGAACCGAACTCATAACCTTGCACTTGCCAGGCAGGCGCTGTGCCGCTGAGCTAAATCCCCAGCCCCTGTTGTCACTGCTCTTGATGGAGACAGCACTCCATGCGGCCCTGCTGGCCCAGGGCCAGCTGACCCACGGTGGGATCTCTTGCTCTCTCAGGGTTCCCTGAGCAGAGGTGAGGTGCTGCACCTGGGCTGGTAGGATGGGCTCGTCCACCACCCTGCTTCATTCTAGGCCCCAGTATCTAGAATTTTATGCGGAAGCTACTTTAACTTTCTAGGTTGAGCGTGCTGGTGTGGGCTTGGGATCTCTCAGAGCTGGGCCCAAGCCTTCCCTTTACCCGCATCGCCTGTTTCTAAACACAATTGCGAGCCTTCAGGGAGCCTGCTCTTTACGATCCTGCAGAGTTTGGCTTAAGCAGGAGGGAGACCGTAGTTACTTGGACTTGTTCAGGCAGCATTTTCAGCCCTGGCTGAACACAAGGATCAGCTGAGGAAACTGTAAAACTCCTGGGGCTTGGGCCACACTGCAAACCAGTTAAATCCCAGGCAGTGGCCTCGGGTCTTTGAACAGGGCATCTGAGCCTGTGATCACACGCAGGTGGCTGCAGGGACTCAGCGGTGCTGGTGGACCGCTCTGTTCTTGCTAATGCTTTGCCTTTGATCTGAACCCAGAATCCACATCCCGGTCTCTCAGGCTTTGCTTGCACTCTGAGCCTGCCTGGAACACCCCTCTTCTTAGCCGTCACTTGCTCAAATCCACGTCCATCCCCTGGACTCCCAGGCCTCCAAGCAGACTTTTCAATTTACAGTGTTGTTTAAATTTCCATAACTTAACATTTCCACCCCTTACTTAGTTGATACTGGATAGTGGAGTCTACATGCATTGCTTTTTCTCTGTCCACTCTTAGTTTCTGGAAGATGCTGTAAGTATTTTCACAGGCCGGTGACCTCCCTGAAAGACCTGTTAGTTCATATGAAAATGTTTCAGGGGCTCTGGATAGCTATTTCTTACTTAAATGTAAGTTTGAATTTTTGCTTTCTTTTAAATTCTGAACCTCCTTCTTCCAACCCAGGGCTTTTGAACTGTATTAGACAACAACGTCCTTTGAACATGATTCCCTCCCTGACGGGTTCATATGATGACACCTCCATGTCCCAGCAGCCAGCAGGCCCCGCTCTCTGAGGCCTGTCCCTGGACTCTTGGCAGTCTGGTTTCTGTCTTTATTGTCTGCTGACAAAGGTTGTAAGGAGAGGAATTCTTTAAATGGAGGAACAGAGCGGGAGGTGGCAGGTAGTCTGGGAGGGACATTCCTTAGGAAGTGTAGTGTGAGTGGGGTCCTCTGCTCTCAGGACAGCGATTGGCCAGAGGGGATGAGGCCAGACAACAGGTAGGCGGCACCTGAGCTTCTTGCTTCCCACGTACTGGCCTGGGGCAGGGGCGAGGCACCAGTAAGGCACAGTGAGTAGCCTACTGGCCACTAGATGTCACCACGACGCCGCCTACAGTAGTTCGCGGCTTGGGCCCTCTGCAGAGCCAGATGCGGGGGCAGCGGGAAAGCTGGGTGATTCCCAGGGAGGGGTGTGATCAGGCCAGGTGTGGGCAGAGTTTCTCCTGTGCACTTCTTTCCATGCAAGGAAGAAACACAGGGTGGTAGAGGTGCATTCGTTATAAATAATAGTAATAATGTTTAAAAAGTGAGCCGGGGGAAGAGGGCAGCCAGGCCGCCTCCGGTGTTCCCATTGCCCCTGGAAACCACATGTCCTTACTTTCAGAGATTCCACGGTTGCCCAGTGTGGCCCCTGCTATGTTGATTAAAGTCATTCCTGTCCCCAGGAGAAGGGCTGTTGGCTGCGTGGGCATTTCAGGCTTCTAAAACAACAAGTTTTAGAATATTATCATTTAACTCAGTTTACTGATACCTTGAAAGCCGGTTCAAGCCACCTGTGATTTCTTTTTCCAATAAAAATTTGGGTAACACTCTGTTATTTAACATTAGAGCCCTTTTCTTGAATGAGGTGTGTAAATATATGAACTGTATGGGTATGTTTTAGTGTACAATACTGGCCTCACTCATCACAGGGAGTTTGTACCTGTGTGTGATGTATCTTGATTCTCTTCTTCCCCATTCTCCTCTTCAAACCCTCTTCCCCTCCTTATTTACAAAGCTTTGTTTCCATTTTCTCCTTCTTATCTCATTTTTTTCTTTTCCCTTCTTTCCTTTTCCCCTTCCTAGTTTCCCTTCCCATTTGGACATTTTCTTCCTATTTCACAATACCTGTTACACATTTTGGTCCTCATTTACACTTTCAGTTTCTCACTCTAGAGAAACAATGCAGTATTGACACACATGTGTCTGATTTATTTCACTTAAGAGCATGGTCTCAAGGTGCATCCACTTAGCTAGAAATGTCCAGTGAGGTCTATTTTAAGTTCTCTCATTTTCTTTCAATCCAGCCAAGCCCATCTCCGCGATAGGCAGTCGGTCCCTTTTTTATGACCACATAGGATATAAGTCAGGTCTCTCATAAATCCATCTTCCTTGGTTGGAAAACCTCTATGTAAGTATATCCTTCAACATTAACTATATTAGCACTGCAGTTCATTGTTAAGAATGAGTCAGATGGGTGCAGCTGATTCTGTTTGGGAGTACGTGAGAGGTGAATATGAAGTTTACTCATTTCATCCTCTTTTTGATGCGTATGGTTTGAAAAGTGCCTTGGAAGTAAATAAGCTTAGCAGGAAAGTGAGCCCGCTCTACCTTTATAAGTGTTCTTGCGCTGAACACAGCATTTTCGACACCACCTAAGTGAGGAGAATGTGTCCCCAGGGAGGAAGTGGCTTGGTGTGTTTTGTAAAGGCCTCCCTGGGAAGTCCTGTTGGCCTTGGGCGGTGAGCAGGGGGTGGAAAGGGGGCGGAAATGAAGAACAAAGGGCAGACTTTTGCTGTTTAAAAGGGTGACTGGACTGTCACCCTCTGAGGGAAGTATTCACTCAAACACTGCCGCCCCCCCGGAGCGATGGCCGTGGGGCTCCCGGGGTCCTCGCTGGGTAGTGTGAGCCGTGGGCCTGCTGCTCTAACTGCTGATGGTTTTCTCCCTACAGGTCCACAGCTTTAAGGGCTACTGGGAAAAACTGAACTCCAACCTCGAGTACGCCAAGTATGCCAAGCGGCCCTCGCACTACAGCAACAGTGTGGTCTGGAGGGAGTGGCACAACCTGACCGCCGAGGAGGTGCGTGGGTCAGGAGGTCACGGGGCTGCGGAGGCCCACTGGGCCAGGTCACCCCGGCTCTGACTGCCCGTGCTGCCCAGTCGCCGAGCTTCCCAGTGCTACATTATCTGTTGTCACTATTCCTGTCCCGGGAGCCTGCAGGGGTGCTATGAGGACCCGGAGTTCAGAGAGGTCAGGGACACAGGGAAATCAGAGTGGAAGTGTGATTACGCTCCCCATCTCAGATATGTTCTGGGTCTCCTGTGTCCTCAAACATAGATGTTTTTTAAAAAAAATCTATATGTTCCCAAATAAGGGGTTGCTGGAGGTTAGGAGGAGGAGGAGGCGGGTGCGACTGACATAAAGGGGTGGCCTGGGATCTGTGCAGGGCTGCAGGAGTCTTGGCTGTCATACATTGTGGGACATGAAGCTACACATGTGAAAAAATGACACAGCAACACACACACACACACACACACACTGCACCAATGTCAACTTTCTGATTTGATTCTTTACTCCAACCCTGTAAAGACGTGGCCGAGGTTGGGTGGGTGGCTGTGGGGTCTCTCTGTAGATTACTGTAGATTGCAGGGTGGTGTTGTATGTAGTCAACTCAAAACTTGAGTCTGTTTCATCTTTCTGAAGCTCTTAGCTATATTGCTTTGTATTCTTGGTATGAAAAAACCACCCATGAAACCTTTACTCCATTCCACACCCTGATGTGTTCTCACTCCTAGGAAACAGGGAAAAGAAGGTCCACAGTGTATGTGAGGAACATTCTCGATAACGCAGGCAAGTAAGTGAAGTGAAGGGTGCTTGCATCCGTGAGAGGGTTTTCTTTGACCCTGTTGCCTTTTTTTGTGTGTGGAAATTGCTTCCTTTTGCTGCATATTCTCAGCAAAATGGTGCTGTAGCTTGTGAGCATGGCTGCGTGACCCTATTTGGTACTGGGAGTTCCTAGGGGGAGAATCTCCTGGGTTAAGCCTTAGAGACTTGGGCCCTGGGGTGGAAGATTTATAGTGGATAAATAAGCACTTCTGAGAACAAGGACAGACAGTAGGTTGCTTAAAACAAAACAGTTAGTGGGCCAGCGAGCCTGCTTTTATTATGAAAGCGTATTTCAGGGTGGATGCGTCACCTTAGGTGCTACCAGTACAGGCCCCGCTCCAACCTCTGTTCTAGTTCCTGCCCTCATTATTTCTAGTAACTGAGGAGGCACTTGTTCTAAATTATCGCCGTTGGCACTGATGGGTTTTGAGATTTTATGATTTCCTAACGTGGCTTTGACTACATTAATTAAAGTTTTTGAGGTTTCCAGTAGCCCGGAACAGTTTCTGCAGTGATTTTATGTTTTTTTTTTTTTTTTTTTAAAGGAGGGCATCTTTGCATAGTGTTGTGGCTTTACTTTAAAAAAAAAAAAAATGCTGCTTGTGTGGATAACATTGCTGATTTCTTCCTAGGGTGATTTCTAACCTCAAAGTGCGGCACCCAGGTAAGAGAAGACCTGTTCCAAAGCCTCCTGCGTGTCACTGTTCTGTTTGCGGCACTGTTCTCCCTGCCGCTGCGGGTTGGCGCGGAAATCACTTCCGGGGCGGAATGAAGGCAGCGCCCTTTAACATTGCCTTGTTCTGGCGACCACAGCGCCGGTTCCACATCTGTCCGGCACCGGCGCCCTCGGGGACAGCTGCTCAGTGCTCAGGCCCTGGGAGCTGGCCTCTGGCTTCATGATTTGTCCTCTGTGCCTGCTGTGACTCACATGCCCTCTGGCTGTGCCCACAGGGTGCCCTTCGGCAGTTCCCTTGGCAGGGGCTGCTGCGCCCCAGCTGTCTGATCACACAGGCTGTTTGACCCCTGCATGCCTTTCATTCTGCCTAACACTTGGCTTGTACTGAGCTAGGTCCTCGGGGTGTGGAAGCGAGGAGCCCAGGAGCTGGGGAGAGGTGGGCTCCAGTCCAGAGCTGTTTCGTGCTGACAGTGTGCTCCTGGGCCAGTCAGCTGTGCCTCTGTGCCCTGTCCTTCCCAGGGCCAGCGTGGGGCAAAAGAGGGCGAATGGGGGCATGCAGGAGCAGCTGGCACAGGGTGCGTGGTGTGGGTGCCGGAAGTGGCTGCTGTATCCTTAGCCCATGAGGGAGAGAAGCTAACACATCGTTTCTAAACCAAGCAGCAGGCATCGCGTCACCTCCGGGCGCTGGGTACCAGGGGTGGAGCACAGTAGGGATGGCGGGGTTCGAGGTTGGAGGAGGCCTCCTGGGGTGGTGGTAGGTGGATTAATAAAGCCTTGACAAGCAGGGGACTGAGCCAGGGGTCACAGCAGGGGGAGCTGAGTCTGTCCAGGCACAGCCTGTTCCGAGGCGCTGTGGAGAGGAGCATTTTTATGCCTGACGAGGGTCAGCTTTTATTTCTGTGCAGTTTCTGTGCACATTTCTTCTGTATTTCTGTACCTGTGTCACGGGCTTGCACCTCTTAGGCGCATGTTGGAGACTGTAATGGAAACTGGTTTAGCTAGTGTGTGCGCAGCTCCCAACCTGTGACAGTGACCTTTTCCCTGGTTAGCAGGGACCCATGCCCAAGCCAGGGCTCCCCTTGCCTCGGGTGGGTCCAGTGTTCCACCTTGTGCTGCAGGGCTTGGCAGCCTGGCTCAAGAGGTTTGTGTCCACCTCTTGTCCCCTGCTCAGGACACTCCTCCTGCTTCCTGCCTGTCACTACCCAGTCTCTGTGCCCTAGGAAACTTCCACTGCTAGTGCAGTGCTGGTCATGATGCAGAAAGTGCCGTTTGGTTTAACTTTCCAGGTGCCTTTCCACCTCGACCTCACCACTGGTTCAGTCTGGTAACGTAGCCTGTTAGTATTACTCGCCCCAGGAACTGATTGCTCCCCTCAGATCAGGGACTCCCAAAGCCGAGGAACCATGGGCTTGGGAAGCAGACGGAAGCCAGGTAACATCTACCTAGAGCCCTGCTGGGCCCCAGGTGCTGGCACCTTGGGCTCAGAGAGGCCCCAGGCCCTGTGTCCCGGGAAGCAGAGGTTCTTAGTGGTGAGTCTGAGTTGAGGAGAAGTCAAGGCTAGAACCAACTGATGCTGGGGAATGGGTTCTTCATCTTTGTTTTCTGTCTTTCTTGATCTTTTCCTTTCTGCGTGACAGCTCTGTCTATGTCACCTGCACTGGGCTTGTAGGACTGGGTCATGCTGAGCCGCTGAGATTTTTCACATCATGGGAAGTGTTACATTTTCCCAGTGACTTATAAGAGGAAAAGCCTCTTGTTTCAGCCTGCTCTCTGGAAACTGCCTTGCATGACGACCGTTTTGTTTGATTTCAGAGCCATGGCTAAGGCCCCTCCTGCAGGAGGAGGACACCTCCCAGATGCTGCTGACAGGGCTGGTAAGGGTCTGCGCCCTTTGGTGCCCGGGAGGGGAAGGTCAGGTTGCATTTCTCATCCTCATTGAATTTACCCTCTATTCTTTGAACAAACAGTTGTTGCCTGTATTGTAGACCTCATGCATCAGTGATCAGCAACATATAGACAATGGTTGCCTTCTTGGGATATGAAGTTAATGGAGGAGATGCATTAGTCCCACCAGTAAATATGTAATTACAAATCATGATAAGGAATGCATGACATTGAAAGTGTTGCTTTTTTTTTTTTAAAGAAAGAGTCAAGTTTTTGTGGCACTTGTATTGGAGTTCAAAATCAAACAAAATATTCTTTGGGAAGGAAGTCCAAATGCTAGGGTGACCAAAGAAGTAGAACTCAAGGTAAATTCACTGACGAGCAGGCTTGGTCAGATTTTAGATTTTAAATAAATCTAAAGCCTTAAAAACACACAATGAAAGAGACATCTTGAAAGTCAAATGAAATATTTTTAAAGCCATGAAGACTTAAGAATGGGTTAATCTATACTTTAGCTATGTCATATTTTAAAAATACTCTCTGAGAAAATATGTATAAATCTATATTTATTAACTTGACAATTCTAGTTAAGCAAAGAATTTTCTTGGCAAATAGACATCACAAAACTTGATCCAAGAAGAAATAGAGACGTTGAAAGCACAATTAATGTCAAATATCTCTAAAGAAGGCTTCAAGTTTATTCTTTTCAATTTTCAAGGACCAGATCATCCCTGTGGTACATAAAGTGTCTTTTGAAAGCAGACAGAATGCTTCTCAGTGATTTTAGAGAACCCACATAAACATAGAACCCAAATATGACTCATGGGTATAGATAGCCCACGCTTTAATTAAAAAATACTCTTGGGCTCTTGAAAAGACAACACAGTCAAATTAGATTCTTTTCCAGGAAATGTATTAGTGAAATTTGTATTTCAAGGTCAAAGAAGAAAAAGAAGAGGTCATTTTTCTAGGCATTGAAAGAGAACAAAAGTCAGATTCCACTCCTGAAATATACTTAGTAGACAAGTAGTCCAGAGCAATAGCCAACACCTTTTACTGGAATGCTGAAGGTTATTTTTGCTATCCTTGTACACCGTTCTGGAAACGGTAGCCAGCGCAGTGGGAAACCAAACCAAAGGAAGATGTTGTGATTGTCTTAGGCAGCAGCAGCTGAGCAACTGAGAAAGTGGAAAACAATAAAGAGCAAGTTACTTTTTTATTAAGAGGAAGCAGAAAAGCAAATGAAGGACAGTCTTAGTGTCTAGGCTTAATAAAATTACAGCCTAAAAGGGGATGAAGTAACTTGCTCTGACAGATAACTAACTTACTTGACAAATTAAGAGACATGGACTTGGCATTACCCGATATCTCAATACGTGTTTATATACAATACTAGAAAGAATAGGTATATGAAGATAAGCAGTTAGTGGAGTTTAGTTTAAATTGAATATTTAGTGTGTGATCATAAGATGTTTAAAAATTGGTATAGAAAGGAAGAAGTTTTAATGTATCAATTGGTTAATGGTTAATTATTTAGAAAAGAAAATTTAGATTCTTTCTATCCCAAATCACCATTTTATACAATAAACAAACAGAAATAGCAGATTAAGGAATTTAGTATTGAACTAGGCCTGTAATTCCACCACTCAGGTGGCTGAAGCAGGAAGATTGTTAGTTTAAGGAGTTTACTATAAAAAACTGCACTGTATGAAGGAATATGAACAAAATGAGTGGGTAGTTAAATAATACTGAAATAAAGAAGACCTTTAGAAGATATTATTGAATGTAGGCAAATAGGAAAAGATGTGATGGAATAAAAACTTAAAAAAAAAAACAGAAAAAGGCAAGCAATAAATTTGGGGAAAAAATTGCAAAGGTGTCAAATGATTGGCATTTGGCACATGATATTTATAAATCAATAAGAAAATAATACAGCAGGAGGAAAATGGAGAGAAAGGCATTGATCTGTCCTCTTTCAAATGTAAATGGTCAAATAGCCCAGAGTGGAAGAGAACAGAGAAATCCTCAGCGTAACCACTGTCAAATGACAAACAGCACAAGTGGTTTTCTGACTGGCAAAGACTGGCAAGGATTTAAAGCTCACATAGGAAAGTTGAGGGTTCACGGAGCCCAAGAGCCCCATGAAATATGCTGGAAAATGAGTATAAACACAGGGCCTTGCAAACCTTAGGTATGCAGCCCAACAAATTGCATTTCTGGGAACTTAGTCTAACAAAATAATTGGGGGTATGGTAAATAACTTCTATATACTTCTGTGGTATTTCTAATAATAGCAGAAGAAATATCCTATATGTACACAAAAGTAATAATTTAATTGTAGTGCTTTCATAAAATTAATACTGAACAGTCATTAAAACGGATATGATTATGCATTTAATGACGTAAGGCAATTACTACATGAAAGAAAGCAGATTATAAAACATTAGAACATGTGTGCATACCAGAAAAAAAGGGGAGAAAACCTCAAATGTTTGTGTAGATGGTAGGATTATGAGTTATTTGAATTTTCATCTTCTGGTTATTGTGGAAAAGTTGAAAAAGCACGCAAAAGTATACACTATTGCTTAAACAGAAAAAGTTAACTTTTAAAAAAGCCAAATCATCTAGCACATGTAGAAGACTGGACTGAAATAAGATACCGGTGTGTCTTGGCCTGAAAGCCAGGGGGCACTGGCGGGAATAGAAGCCACGGGTGTGGGGTGGCAGTTATACGGCTCTCAGGGGCTGTTTGTTGGTTCAAAGATCTCTCCATCCAGGAGGGTCTCATAACGAGCAGGGCATCTAGGCCCAAAGGGAGAAGATGAGGAGAAGAAGGAGAAGGAAAAGGAGGAGGAGGAAGAGGAGGAGGAAGGACAGAAGAACAAATGATAGGAGGCAAAGAATGCCGACCACTGACTGGGGAGGCCCAAAGATGAGGGGAGGAGAGCCGGTGTAGACACCCCCCCATTTGGAAGCACTGGAATGCAGGTCTCCTCACTGTAGCATGCAGCTCCTGGAGGAGTGGATCCCAACCCTCTGGCAGATCCCAAAGCCTTTAACTTCTAAGCTGGTGGCTCCCACGGGCCTCTTTGCAGAGTTCTCGCCAGGTCCTGGAGCCTGGCTCTCAATTACTCCCTGGGCTGTGGGTAAATCCTAAGTAGCTCCTCTTGAGGAAGCACTGGGGTCTCCTGTTTGTCTCATCAGAGAACTACTGAGAGTTGGCATCTCTGCTCATGGGATCTTGAGATCTGGTATTTTTCACACTGACAAGGAATATTAATAAAAGGCTCTAATTCAAGTCAGGTGCAGGTGTCAGTAGGTTGTGACTTACCTAATGCACATCCTGTTTCAGATGGTGTCTGAGCTAAAAGACCATCTCCTAAGACACCTGCAAGGTGTACAGAAAAAGAAAATTGAACAGATGGTTGTGGACTACACCTCAAAACTGGTTGGTTTGGCTTTCTCTCCTCACCTACCATCACTTCCTCCCTCCATGTGTGATTCTCAGTATGTGTGTAGTTCAGTGAGACCATTTGTGTATTTTTCAAATTAGGCGTTTGGAGATCTACCATCCTCAAACCAGTATACTTTGTGCTATAGAATGAGGACAGGGAAATAACAAAGAGAAACTGGCTGTGAAAGTGGTTCATTGCCCTCTGTTTCAGTAGTGATTTTACGCTCATGGAAGCAGAAATGACGAATTTGGGGTGGTTGCCAAATGTTCGACATCTCTTCTTGGCAACTTCTAGCTCTCAGTAGGGAGAAAGCAATGGTTTCTATACAGGGAGGTTTATGCAGGCATGAGAGAACTTGAACTTCAGTTTTTAACTGGCTCCAACAGCCCACAGTGGCTGCATCCCAGTTCAGGTGTGTCAGGACCACCCCATTAGCGTCAGCGATGAGATGGCTGCTCGTCCCCCGGCAGCCACGTGCTGAAACTTGTGATGCCAATCAATCCCATCGGTTCATATGTAAGTAGGATGTGCTGAGATTTCAGGCTGTCCTGGGTCTTTTAAAAAGCATATAAAGATGAGGTCTGACCCTGTTTAGAATCTAGAAATAATATGCTTGACAAATTGAAGGAAAACACTTATACAGACAGAGAAGGCTCCAATGTTTCTCTAAGTTTGGCTAAGGCCAGGATGCATATAAACCAGTGTGTGAACATATATTTTTGTGGTGAGCCCTGGAAGATTAGGTTTATTAGATATAATTCCGATAAAGTTTTCTGCCTCTATTACAGTCATTAGTATTTGGTTTTGGACAATATATTTGATTTCCATAGAAAGACTTGAGTTTCATAGTTCATACTGTACTAGGAATGGTTAGTTATTCTCATACTGCTATTTACGAGCAGGCCATTGAATCTTCCCTGATAATTCTCCTCCTCTATAGAATGTTGTGGGGCCTCACTTCATGAGAGTGTTCCTGATATGCCCCATGTTTGATATTTACTTATTTTCTTACCCTTGTGTTTTGTATTATATGCTCATTTAACATATCTACCTGATACCTTTCTTTTCTGTTAATTTTAAATTTTACTTTCCAAAGCGTGAGGAAGGGTTTTCATTTAAACAGCATCCTCTCTGTAGTTTTTGTTTTGTTGTTTTGTTTTATTGGTGGTACTGGGGATTGAACAGAAGTCTCCACATTGAGCTACATTCCCCAACCCATTTTGAAAACTGTAACAGTTTGAGACAGGGTCTTGCTAAGTCACTAAATTGGCCAGGCTGGGCTTACACTTGTGATCCTCTTGTTTCAGGCTCTCAGAGTTCTGGCTTCAGAAACTAACCAGAGTTCCTGGTTTCAGCACTAATTTGTGTTAAGACCCTGGAGTTAGTAGGCACAGAAATAATACATGTGTAGACTCAGAACCCGGCGTCCCGAGTGGAGGCCGAACCCCTTTGCCCTTGTCTGGCAGCACCCACCAGTCCCAGAGGGTGGCCGGCAGTCTTTCTGAAATACGCCCAGGAAGCTGCTCCCGAACCCAAGAATGCGTCTCACTGAGGCTGGGGTTTGCCCGAAAATCTGGGGACCCCCTTCCGCTTTGCCCCATGCTTAGCCTGTACGCACCACACACGAATTCACAGCCTGCAGCCCTGTGGAGGTTGCCATGCTGCTGAGAGATCGGTACGGAATTAGGATGAGTTTTGGATCACGCTCTAAGGCACGGAGAGCTTCCTATTTTGTTTGCTTACCGTGATGTTACACTGACCGTCTTGTTCCAATCAGGGGGCTAGTCAGTTCTGACAGGTGCCCTAGTCACAAGCCCCTCCCCCATTTCACATCTGAGGACACTGAGATTTGGGGCTCAGTGACTTGCCGAGGGTCGCTCAGCCAGGCAACCGCAGCACCCGGGCGTGACACCATGCTGGCCACGGCAGGTGCTCACAGGCCCCCCTGTGCATGCTGGGTCTTTGTCTCTGTCCGCTCTTGGCCCTTGCGTGGTGGCAGGCCTGGTGTTGACCTCCTGCAGGCGAGGGTGTCAGAGGGCAGCTGGTGGGCTGGACAGATAGAGAGCTCTGTTAGACTCCAGGCACATTTTCCATCTTTTTTTTTTTTTTTTTACTTTTTGGGAGAGGGTCTGGCTATGCAGTTCAGGCTGGTTTTGAGCTCACTTTGTAGCCCCGGCTGATCACAAACTTGCAACGATCCTCCTGCCTCAGCCTCCTGAGTGCTGGGCTTACAGGTGTGTGTCACCTCGCCCAGCTACATTTTCCATCTTGCCCCTCTGCACTCCATGCCTTGCGTGGCCTCAGAGAGGCCCGTTGTGTTTTGGGCACCACCAGCTGCTCAGAGCTAGAGGGGCTTTCGGGAAGGGTCTGGGCAGGGTTAACAGACTCTTTTCCTTCAGCTGGACCTCATTTGCCGCATACTGGAAACCAGTTGGAGGAAGCACAATCTTGACCCTTGGCCTCTCCAGCTGTACGCAAGTATTTTTCACTGTGTATTATCATGGGGCCCAGAGAGTCAGCGACACTGTTCTAGCAAAGCCCTAGGAACCTCCTAATTGAAAGCGATTTTCAGCAGCAACAGCACCGCCTGTCTTAGCCTCGCACTCAGCCGCCCTCTGTCCCTGGCACAGGGTGACGAGGAGGCAGGACACTGGAGCCCAGCACTGCTCGGAAGGAGAACGTCAGTTAATGCAGTTTCCAGCTTACGAGGATATTGCCTGTGGGTTCTGGGCCTTGGGCAGATGTCACTGGCACGTTTAGGAGGCTTTCTCCAGCTCACAGCATTTCATGATGAACATGGGTCCCCGTATGTGGTATAGCTCGAGTCGCTGCTGGGACAAATGGCTGACTCACTGCTTTGTCATTTTCCCCAGCAATAAGCGTGGCAGTGCTGCTGAATTTGCGGTCTTTCACATCATGACCAGGATTTTGGAAGCTACTAGTAGTTTGTTTTTGCCTCTGCCTCCTGGTAAGTCTTGGTTGTCTCGCCTTTTGGTGTATGAATTTGTTCTTGCTTTTTCACATGGACCCTGGATGCTGGCACATCGTGAACTGCACAGTGAGCCCTGCGGGTGGCCTCGAGGTTGGTCTCCGTGGCCACACCAGCCCTGATGACTGCTCTGTGCTGTAGCTCGTGACTGTGACCTTCAGGATGCCCAGACTGGCCCCTGTTGGCAATGTCGTACCAGCGGGGCTGACCCCGGGAGTCCTTTCTCTGAGCCTGGTCTTTCTGATCAAGGTCGATACTTAGGAGGAAGTGGGTCTGGTTTGCATCAGGAATTCAGCTGATTCTGAAGTGCTTGAAAGCTAAAAATCTCCTGTAGGATTTTGAGGCACGACCAAGTCAGTCTTGAAACACCTTGGGACATGTGCACGACCACTGACTTAATTGGACATTTGCTCATCCTGCAAATGGTGGAGCAACTCTTTCATGGCGGGAGAGGTACTTGAAACTAGTGTCACAACGATTAGTAAGAGTTTAGTTGGGAAGATGTGGTTGTAAGTCAGTACCCATGACTGGAAATGAATAAGCTCCTGCTGGCTATAAACCATCCGCCTTCTGCTTATTATGTTACTATTTTATAGCCAGAGTTTCTAACATGAGACCTGCCCTCTTAATGGATTTTTAAGTGCACAGTGCATCATTAACTGTAGACACGGTGTTGTGTGGTAGGTCTCTGGAACTCATTCACCACGTATATCTAAAACTTTTTATACTGGCTGATGAGCAACCCCCCCACCTTTGCCCTCTCACCAGTGCTTAGCAATTGCTTTCTACTGTTTCTGAGTTTATTTCAGATACTTCATATAAAGAGGTGCAAATCATGCTGTACTTGGCCTTCTATAGCTGGCTTATTTCAAGGAGCATAATGTCCCCCAGGTTCACCCCTGTTGTTGATTATGACAGAATTTCATTTTTAAGGCTGTATAATATTCCTCTGTATGTATATTGTGTCCTTTCTTTACGCACTCATCCATCAGTGGACATTTATGTTGTTTCTATATCTTGGCTGTTGTGGAGAAAGCTGTAAAGAACATGTGAGTGCACAGATCTCTTAGAAATCCCCATTTCAATGCCTTTGGCTATGTACTCAAACGTGGAATTATTAGACCATATGATAATTATATTTTTAATATTTTTTGATGAATTTCACACTGTTTTTCACAGTAGCTACTCCATTTTATATTCCCACCAACAGCATATAAAGGTTCCAGTTTTGCCACATTCTTACCAAAACTTATTTTTTGTTAGAGCTTCTCTGAGAGGTGTGAGGTAATATCTCATTGTAGCTATGATTTGTATTTCCCTGAGGATTAGTGATATTGAGCATCTTTTCATATACTTGTTGGCCATTTATTGTATTCTTTGGAAAAATATCTGTTCAAGTCCTCCCATTTTTTCATTGGGTTGTTTCTTTGCTAGAGTTTGTTTTAAAAAAAATACATGTTCTGGATACAAACCCCTTATCCGATATATGTGAAAATATTTTCTCCCATTCTGTAGGCTACCTTTCTACTCTTTTGATTATTTCCTTTGCTGTGCTTTAGTTTGGTATAGTTCACTTGTACAGTTTTGCTTTTGTTACTTATGCTTTTGGTGTAACATTCAAGAAAACATTGCCAAAAACAGTGTCATGAACATTCTCCCTTATGTTTTCTTTTCGGGGTTTTATGGCTTCAAGTCTTACATTTAGGTTTTTAATCCATTTTGAGTTGATTTTTGTGTATGGTAAAGATAAATATACCATCTCATTCATTTTCAAGTGGATATCTAATTTTCTCAGAACTATTTTTCAAAAAAATGATCCTTTCTCCTTTGTGTATTATTGACACCCTCATTGAACATTGGCTCTTGGTATGCATGATTTATGACTATATATAAATTCTAATGGATGGTAAACTTTTTGTCAGCACTCGCTAAATAAATATATATCATCATTTTTGTAATAGTTGCTCTGAGAACTATGAACTAATACCTCATCGCAGACACCTTTACAAGGGGAAGAGGTAGTTTTATTTTTTCATGATGTGACTTTTTTTTTAATTATCTGAACTTTTATGGTTACAAAATTTACAAATTTGTGATCCTTACATTTAATGAGTTGACAAGAGGTGCCACTGCCAATCACACATACAATGGAGCTTCATGGTTTTGTGCTTTCAAATAGCTGTTTAAAGGCAATCCTGAATCATCGCTTAGTCTGACGTAGTAAAGAATTCTGAAGTAAAGCCTAACTTGCTGTTGTATCCTGCTGACTTTCTAAGGGATCTGAACTTACAGATCAACTTTAAAATGTGAGACGTGTTAAATATTCTTCATTTGGTGTTATGCATACACCACACTAAGGTGCCTTTCAGTAAGTAAAAGGCAGCATTTTAGATACAGGAATTCTAATGAAATTGGCATAGTTAAAACTTTAAATATAAAATACACACTGTTTTTTATTGTCAACTATTGCCTTTGACAGGCTAATGAACACAAATTAAAGCGCAGGTGACTCTTGCTTTGCTGTGAGACAATAGAGTTCTCCAGGTATTAGAACACAGTCACATGACCAGTTATAGAACCCTAAATAGAAAGCCACCCTCGGACAGGGTTTGAGATGTCATCCCATCCCTATGTTCGTGAAAAGTTGAACATTGCTAATCGAGTCCAACCATATCTTCAGAAAGGGCAAGCAGGATCTACTGAGCTGAAATTACCATCAAAATTTATAAAAAGATTATAGTCATTTAACTACAAGCCAATTTTATTTAAATCAGAACTTCCGACAAAAATATTCTGCTGGCCATTCATTCTCTGAATTCTGGTGTATGAGATTAATTAAGCTATGGTACACATAAAAACCCATGAGGGATTTCCATTTTGTAATGAGCAGTGCAGTGATGGTTACTCATTAGTAGCTTCTAAGAGGGAAGCCACTAAGCCTGCCCTTTGTCCATTCTTCTTCACGGCGGCCAAGGGCATCGTGGTTCCAGGCGTGTGCTTCGGGGCCTCCTCCCTGTCCCCATCGCTGTATCCTCTCCCAGCTGCTGCCTGTTCTCGTTGGCATCTGTGGAAGAGGATCCAGCAGCTGGACCTGTCCTCTGCCCATGCAGATCTTGGGCTCTGGCCCAGTCTCACGCTGGCCTCCCCTCCACCCCCTGGGTAGCCCTGGACATACTTTGAACAAAGACCGCCTAGCTTTCTCAACAGCACACATTTTAAATTCACTCTTGGGCGGCTAGCATGATGAAGACAGCTGCTTGGAAGCCAGATGTCCCTATCTTGGGAGTGGGTGGTTTTAAATAATCCTAACACATATCAGAATAAAAAACTTCTGCATAGCAAGAGAAACAACGAACACAGTGAAGACAACCTACAGAATGGGAAGAATTTTTTCCAGAGATTCCTCAGACAGAGGACTCATATCTAGAATATGAGAGCTAAAGAACTAAAACAAAACAAAATTAAACTAAACTAGATCCCCCAAATAAAAGGCCCAATCAAAAAAATAAGCAAGTGAAATAAACACACACTTCTCAGAAGAAGTACAAGCGGCCAATGAATACATAAAGAAACGCTCACCATTGGTAGCCATCAGAGAAATGTGAATTGAGACAACCCTGAGATTCCATCTGATCCCAGAAGGATTGGCTGCCACCAAGAAATCAAATGGTAACAACTGCTGGCGAGACTGAAGAGAGAAAAAGCCCCTTTCCACCACTGGGAGTGTGAACTAGTGCAAACACTGTGGAAATCAGTGGGGAGATTCCTCAGAAAACCAAAAATAGAAATTTCATCTGATCCAGTCATACCCCTTTGAGGTATCTTCCCGGAAGTGTCAAAATCACTGTATCACAGTGATGCATGCATACCCGTGTTTACAGTAGCACAGTACTCCTGGAAGCAGCCTATGTGTCCATCCACAGGTGAATGGACAAAGAAAATGTGGTATTTCCACCCAACAGAGAGTACTCTGCCATAAAGAAAGGTGCTTTGGAGTCATTTGTAGGAAAAGGGAGGTACCTTGAGACCATAATGCTAAGTGAAATAAATCAGACACAGGAGCTTGAATACCACATGGCTTCAGGTATAAGAGAAAGCCAAAGTGAAAATAAAGAGGAAATAGTTGATATGTAATAGGAGGTAGAAAGCTAGCTCTTTCTCAGAGGAGAAGGGGACCAAGAGAAGGAGGGAGGAGCGAGGGAGGGGGATGAAGGAGGTGTTCTGTGCCTGCACCAACTTCCCACAAGGCATGGAAACATTATGGACTACACACATGGACTAATAAAATACAATTTTTAAAAAAGATCCCAACAGAATAAAAAGAGTGAAGGGATTTTATGAAATGTAGATATGGTATTTGGGTTTAAATTCATAACTGTTCGTCATTAACACAAAAGACTCAGTAGGGATTGTTCATGATTTGATCGCCACGGTTGTTCAAGCTCTTTTTGAAAACAAATGAACTGACCTCCTGAGGGGTGTTACTGTGCCTGGTGGTCATAAAAGCCTGCTCTCTGCACAACTCACATTCCTTCAAAGACATGAGGAGGGGAAACGGAAAAATGTTGCCCATAGTGACTGAGAATTACTAGTAGGCCTGTCCGTGGGTCAGGTATGGAAGACCAGTGTGTCTTAAATGTTTGTGTTATTCATATGACGTGGAAGCGGGAGGGATCATGTGTGTGCACATGTGTGTATACACGTGTGTGTGTGTGTATGTGTGTACAGATGCAGTGTTTATGTTTGTAAGCATGCTTGCTCTTGAAGCCAACTGGACTAGGGATGACTGTTTTGAGTTACAAGTGTCAGAAACTTGTAACCGGTTAAAGACGAGAAGGAATGAGGATCACAAACAGGAAGCAAAGGTTAGAGCTAGAACCTTTGCTGTTGAGAAGGGTCTGCGTTTCCTCTGCTAGGCGAGGCCGCGGGCCCCAGAGGGTGAGGGTTACAGCTGGACGGAGCTCAGGCCCCAGGAAAGCCGCTGTCCCAATGCTGAGAGCTGACGGACAGGGCGAGGCCAGGCAGAGGCCACTGACTTGGGACAGTGTGCTAGGGCCAGCAGAGGCCAAAGGGCCGTTAGGGACCTTCAGGCCACGCACACTGGGCCGGGGAAGGAGTTATGAATCCTGGAAATCAATAATGACAATTTAGTATGAACTTCGCTTCAGAAATAATTTCATAACTTTTTTTTTAGTTTAGGAAAGTTTCCAAGTCCATTTCAAAAAAGTCCTGCTGTGGATTCGCCCGTAATGTCACAATTTCTGTTCTGGCTCCAGAAATGCTGGTGCACTCATCCCATTCCCAGGCTGTTAACGTCTACCCGGCGGCGTCACGCTTCACGTGACCCTCAGGGTCGCCAGGCCTCAGGCTGGCCCACTGCTCACGACTCACGAGCTCAGACAGGAAATGCCACGGGGCCTCGCGGTCTGGGCCCCTGCACACTGCCAAGTGCATTCCCAAGCGTAGGCCACAGGTCCCCGGTGCCCCGCGTCTAGTCGGTGCCAGGCCGTGCTCACCAGGCCTCTGCTGGTGCTCTCGGCCCCGCGGGTCCCGCGCCCCCTGTGGCAAAGCGCTCTTCCGTGCATTCTCTGCCTGTTGTCATAGAAGCAGTCCCCAAGTAAAGCTCTCGCCCTCTTTCTGTCCTGCTCAAATGCTTTGAATGCTGCCCAGAAGTTCCCTAAATAAATTCCTTGCTGCCATTCAGCATTTAGCTGCTGTTACAGACCCTGGTACCACGGAGCATTTTTTAAAATGTGCACTTATTTTGTGATTTTCTGACTGCATCCTGTTCAGAAAGGCTTAGTTACCTGTTGGCGTAGGACTGTAGCCCCGCTCTGCTCTGCTGCGTGAGGCATTTCCTCTGCGATCACTCAGTGTGTTTTCTCGCCTGGGAGCTGCATCTACTCCGCCCTCCCCTCCAGTGCTATCATTTCCAAGACATCTTCTCTGATTCTCTCTGGCCTGCTCTCTTCTTTGTGTACCGTGTCCATCCCTTGTCACTAGCAGTGTGTGTGGAGCTCTGGGTTTGTGCGTCTTTGGTGGCCTTTCCCGCGAGACTTAGGCTGGAGAGAGGACCTACATCTCTAGCAAGTTCCCACAGATTTGCTAACTGGCCATTTCATGTACACTGAACCTAAGGCCTTCACCCTGAGCTACATCCCCAGCCCTTGAGTATGTTTTGAGACAGGATCTGGCTAAATAGCCTGTGCTGGGCTTGAATTTGCAATTCTCCTATCTGGGCCGCCCACAGTTCTGGGATTACAGGTGTGTGCCACCATGAGGGTGTCATAGTCGTCCTTCTGTTACTATAATTTGGTCTAAGTAGACTGCAGAACGCTTCGTCCAGGGGGTGACCAGAGGTGAGGCATATAAACTGTTACCTTCTGGTGCCCCCTTCTTTCCTTCAGCAAAGTGGTCCCCATCTCAGTAACCTGTTAGCCAGGGTTTATGGAGTTTGAAGCTCTTCTCTCTTTCTCTATCTTGCTGTAGAATTACAGGTATATTAGGTTATAAAACTTTTCACTGCGCAGACCTTGCCTTTGTTTTGCCTGGGAAAGGACCCAAGGACAAGGAAATACAGACTTTTTGGGAACTGACCCAATGCCAGCACAATGCTTAGTTGTGATCATACAAAGAAACTTGGAACTCGTGCGCAAGGACTTTGATTCCAGGCACGCAGCAGTGAGCTAGGTACTTATTAACATGATCTGAGTCTCTCTCTGGGCTGCAAGAGATGCCTGCTGACGGCATCACCCTCTTGTCCCTTACCATAGGTTTCCACACCCTGCACACCACCGTCGGGGTCTACTGTCTCCCTTTGCACAGCCTGTTGAATTACATCGATAACGGAGTGTTGCTTCTCACTGAGACGGTGGTCCAAAGGCTTCTGAAGGGTAAGAGGCTCTGTGTTTTCCAGCTGGGCAGCAACAGGGCTGGCTTCTAGGGGTGAGACCTGTGTAGTCACATGAGTCCAGCTGCCCTCAGAAGGGTCCCACATGGGGCTTACTGCCCTGCAGAGAACCTGCCACTCTTCACGTGTGAGCAGGGACCTCTTCGTTTCCACTGGGCACTGGGCCCCAGAAATGATGCAGTGGGTGCTGCTGAGCACAGTCCATTTCCAGAGCTGTGCCCTGGGTCAGTGGAGAGGAGCTTAGCCCTTCCAGCGTCCCAGAAGGGGGCGTCTCGATCCATACTGCTGCTGGACTCCTTGTCTGTATGCAAGAGCACTTGAGCTAAGGGATCGCGCAGGCTTGTTTCTCAAGAAAGTGTTAAAATGGTTTATCCTCAGCTTATTAACTCCATCATCTCAGAGTCAGACTTGAAATGCAGAAGAGACCAATGATGGATGCAATATGCAGGTGACGTGGTCCTTTCAGTAAGGCCTGGTGTGCTACACTCAGGCATTCATGTTTGTTAGTATAGGCCGAAGCATTTATTATTTCTCAAAGTAGCTACTGCTTTAAGTTAGTCAACAAAACTACTTTGTGACTGGTAGCATATCAGAGAAAAGTCTTTTTTTATTCAGCCACCAACTAAAAATTTTCAAAGTGTTGTTAGATTAGCCTGAGGCTATAAGGCTGGAAAATGCATTACCAAGATCAACCACTCATGTATTAAAAACTTGTGAGGTATTAAAGTGGATATTTGTCTTGTTTGCCAATCCCTCTTTTAAAAAAAAATTAAATTTTTATTAGTGTATGTTTGCAGGTACATTATGATTACATTCATTTCGGAGAATTGTACATGTATAGAACCCATCTCAATTTTCCCCCTTCCCCTCTACCCTCTTTGTAAAATTACTTTTGCCCAGCATCAGATTCCTTTAATAAATATTTATTTATATAAATATAAAATTTGTTTTATAAATCTTTATCAAGTTAATTATTATAAATTCAGGTTAACAGCCAGACTAAAAGGCCAAGAAACTATAAAATACGTAAGACAATTGTACTAAATCAAGGTGCACTTTTAGATACATGCTGGATTACAATAACTTTTTTTTTCTTTTTCTCTCTCTCTTCTTTCCCTTCAATCCCTAACTTTATTGTAGATTTGGACAATACAGAGAAAAACGAAAAACTAAAATTCAGCATCATTGTGCGCCTTCCTCCGGTAACCCTGACTTTTACTTTCCCCTAAGCCTTAGCACAGCTCCCCTCCAACTTCTTCTTGGGAGAGGAGCATTTGCTTGCTTTTAGCTGAAGTCTGTTGAATCGTTTCACCTTCCAGCCATTTCCAAGAATCCCATCCGTCCCCACCCCTGTTGGCTTTCCCCTCGCTGGCACCGTCCGTAGAGAACATTTAGCTGTGTTCTCCTCTTAGGAAACCGCACTAATATTTACTTCTGGGTCTGAGGAAGAGGGAGAGGGGAAATGTGTGCTTTTGGCATTCACACTGATAAGAAATGCAGTACAGGTAAGGCCAGAAGGTTCTGGAACTCCATTTCCTCTTCCTGTGTTTCTGCCAGCATGGACACACCCCCAGATCAGAGGAAGAGCGAAAAACATGAGGCAAATAGTTACAAAGGCACATCTTCCTCTTTTTTTTGTGGGGGATCTTAGCTCTCAGAGGCAGAAATACTATGAAATTCCACAGCAAGGTTGCTGCGCTCAGAGCCCGGGCAGCCGAGTCCGCTGTTTGTAGGCCTTAAGCGCCTGTACCTCTGTGACTGTCCTCCCCCAGAGACGTGTCTGTGGCCTTTCACCCGGACCTAGTAATCTTGCTTTGTAACAGTCCCTCCCTCACAGGCTGACTGAAGCAAAGGCGAGAATAGAGAGCTAAGCAAATTTGCTATGGTTCAGTCTCTCTGGGGAAGGTTGCTGAACATTTAGTTTGGTCTTCAAATTTGATCTCTCCCCTCCCACACTCTTGGGGACTTAAGATTTTATAGACAAGACAATGGCAGGGAAGTTGATTAGACAAGCCTTGAACCTTAACTTCCTGTCAAAATACCCTTCACACTGGCCCATCTCCAGTTTTGAAGAGAAGCACGTAAACTCCATCTCAGAAAAAGAAGTTGGTGGCATCAGTGTATAAATTACTTTCTTCAAGGTGGAGTATTTCTTCAATCTTGAGGGAGTATTTATTTGAAATTCAGAAGCACACCTCATAGGAGGTTGATGATTAATGATCCTTTCTCCAGGGATCATTAATCATCAAGCATCTTTTAGAATAGTAATGAGCTATTGTGGAATAATACTTGTAAAATTATGAATAAATCTGGTGTCTACTTAATGAGCTATGAGATACAGTCTGCTCTGCATATTTTTCAATGGCATGGTAGCTCATTGGGCAGAAGATCTATCGACTCTGGGATCATCCTGTGAGTTCCAACATCATCTCCCGGAACCATGTGGCCCGACTGCTTCACAACTATAAGAAACAGGTGAGTCTGAGCCTGCCCAAGCGCACCGCCAGGAAAGGCTTTCTCGATCCTTTTTGTCTGTTTCAGTATATCCACACGGACAGACAGCAATTCTAGTTCTTAACACTCTATTTAAATTTGAGCTTCCTTGGAAGAATCAACTAATACAGAAGTGGTTTCCCTTTTAGCTGTGGAATTCTGAGATCAATAAGTCATCGTTCGGTGTAGACTTTCTGCCTCTGAACTACTTGATTGAAATTCTGACCAATCTAGAGTCCTCCAATCAAGGTAATTCACAAGGTTTTCAATTTTGTTCTCCCGCCGCTCCGTTCTTCCCTTTCTACTTCTGTGTCCTGTGTTCTTCCCCAAGAAGAACTTATTGGCTTATGGCTCTTATTTACTAAGAGGTCTCTGCTGCAATTGGTTTTCATTAGCAACACAGGTTTTGCTATGTAAATTACCAAAAAATAATCACCCTTGCAGTTTTAAGAGAATCTAAAGGGTTTAACACCTGTTTGGTTGAGGCGAAGGCCCTTTCTTGGAGCTTAGGTGAATGAAATTCTCAGAATAGTATGTTTTACTAAAATATAAAATAACTCTGACCCCTAAAAACTGTGGGAAGCAGAGTTATAAATATTCCGTGGCTCCATGGTTACACCTTCTCTCTCTTTCCCCCTCCAGCTCTGAATGATTTTGAAGGGCACGACAATGTGGATGCAAAATTTGTAGAAGAAGCCGCTCTAAAACACACCACCATGCTTCTAGGCTTATAAAAGAGAAAATGTCATTGGATCTGTCTTCAACATTTTAACCTTCCTCATTAACCTGACTCTTGTTGGGAATTCTTTGGCAATATCTAAAAGTGGACAAAACAGAATATATGGTTGAATCATCTGAGTTTTAGTTTTGTACATGTTCAGGCAGAACTAAACTGTTGGATCTCATTCTAGTTTTGAGCGGCTGATGGGCAGTCAAGTATAGAGAGACGACAGACAGTCCAACAAGACAGGAAACAGCAATAACCGTGCGCTCTCTACTGGCTCAGTAGGCCAAAGCTAGCTTCTGTGGCACTCGGAAATAAAATCTACTCTAAAGATGTTACGGAACAGTGTCTAGAGCAGCAAAAACTAGATACGTTATTGAAAATAGCACAAGCAGAAAAATTTGATGTTGTGTAAAGAACACTGCTTGCATAAAGAATACTTTTAAAAATCTGGGCTAAATCAAATCTGCTATCTCTGATACAGAATAACTTATAATATATAGTGATTTGTACATATAGAATTTAGAAGAAGGTTTGTTTTTGTGATGGTTCAGATGGAACTGTATTTAATTCTTTTATATTTATAAAAGTTTGGTTAAATCGTGTCATTAAAAAAAAACCCAAATGCTGAAAGCCTTGGCCTGATTCTTCCTGCTGTTTGAACAGCCTTTTAACTCGAGCCAGGGATCTGAGCCCATGAACTTGCTCCTCCGAAGGCCGGAGTGGCACTAACTATACCTAGCTGGAGCCCTATCAGCAGCAACACACTGCTGATTCTTTCTCTTGATAAGGACTTTTTCTTTCATTCCCCACTCTGTTTCATTTCACACTTGGATTGCTTCTGTCTCTTCTTAGGGCCTAATGTAGCAAACGTATTTTTGAGACTCTGTTCCTACCCATTTGATAACTTGCCATTCATTAAATGATAAAATTTGAACTCCTTGACATTCAGCTCTCCCAAACCCTGACCCTAGCAGGATAAACATTCCGTTGCAGCTAAGTGAGCTCACTGGGCCTTGCACACAACTTTTGTCTATGCCCAAGGCTTGCTCTGGCTATTTCTCCCGCCTGGAATCCCTCTCTACCTGTTAAAATCTTCTTCATGCATAAGGGCCGGGTAGAAAGTCCCACCTGACCATTTCAGCACATGGTGGTACTGCCATCTTTCAACCAGTAGTTCACCTTGTAATATTTCATCATCCATCGCTTTGTGAATTTAAATTGGTTTCCATTCTTACGTGGTTTAAACTTTCTGTGTGCCTAGTTATTTGAATCTCAAAGAGGTACTGAGCTCTACCACACAGCAACTGGGTTGAAGTGCACAGTATTTCTTTGTGTTAACTGCAGCTTATATGCAGCGTCACCCGTCAGAGGAACTCCGAGGTGATTCCTTTATAAGGACTTTGCAAAGCAGCCGGGTTAGACTCAGGACTCACAGAGTGGTGTTCCATTTCACTGTACTGTGGCAGGGTAGCGGCCCGGACCAGAGTGTTTGATTTGGCAAAATAAAAGGATGCGCTATCTCTCACTCCCAGAGTTGTAAAGTAAAATTCGTAACTGGTACCAGTACGAAAGAGCTTCAGCATATTAGAGAATGTAAAAACACAAGTTTCAGACCTACTAGTGTGCCGTGCATGTGAGGAACCATTTCAGAATTAGGAAAATGCAGTTATCAGAAGTGCAATAAAACTAAAGTAGAATCATACTCACTTTCAAGTCTTTCCTCTCGCATGCGAAGTTATTAGTGTTTTGAGATTTTGAAAAATCCAATGTCAGAGCTTAAAACACTGAAGTTATTTTCAGATAAAATAAACATTTTAAATAATTGTTGTAAAATATCTGAATTTCTAAGGGAGCTAAATCAGGGCATGAACATTTTTACAGCATAAGAATTCTTGTAAAACATCATCATAAAGTTACTTCAGAAATGACAACCTTCCCGCTGCTTTTCATCTGACAGAGTTTTACCAACACGAATTTCCAGTGCTACTTATTCCTCCACGAAGTAAACGACCCCTTTTTGACACTTAGGGCATTTCCCTTTCCAGATAGCCATTCTGTCTGTAGCGTACACACAGGCAGCATCATTTGCTTTTTCTTTAATGAAGACCATTGTGCTTTCTGCACCTCACTGAAAATTTATTTACTCTGCACTTTTACAGAACTTTGCATACTATATATTTCCAAATGTCAGCACAAACAGTGGAAAGGAGTTACAGGAGCAATTCAGTTACATGCTTTCACATAACTGTAGGACGATTCCACATCCTACTGAGAACCACATAAAGGTAGTAGCTGGTGACGATAACACCAGACGGTGTTACACCCTGTGGTTGACTGTACCTCATTTGTCTGGAATGTTAGAAGTGTCGTGCTGACATTCTCCAGGTGTAGGTACGAAGAAGCCTGGTTGTATCTTCTCTCTGAGGAGCCTGGACCAGGTCACACGGTCAGATTTCGATCGGCTTTATAACGGGTTTCCTTATGTGCCTCATGTTGGATCCAGGCTCGCTGGGCTTAAATGGAGCCAGAGCCCCGTACGGTTTTGGCAGAGGAAGAGTAGCATCTGCTTCCGGGATGTAGGCGTTCGGACGTTGCTCCGCCGTTGTGTAAATGCCATTGGGCAGCTGGCGATTCTCTGTTTCTATCAACTCCTAGGAGCAAAGAAGGAGTTTTCCTGTCAGTTTTCTGAAAATGCTGAAGTTACTTCATCCTTGGATCCCAAAAGACACAGCGGAGTCTGAGCAGCCTTGGGCTGTGCTGGCTGATACCCCCCAAAGGGACAGGAGAACGGACAGTCCCCAGCCCATGCAGCACCTCCTGGAAGGGGCTGTATTGCTCAAGCATCACATGGATGCGAGGGGTGAGGGTATATCAGAACTGCTGAGTGGGTTCCAACTGCAATATCTGTTACCAGGCTCCACTTCCATGTTGGGGACAAAGGCAGGACCATATATTTCTCTGGGTAAAATGGGCAAACCTTATAATGGGAAAAGTAAGTAAAATGGAACCAGGGGAGAAAAGTGTTTAGGAGGTTGCTCTGAGCCTCAGAGCTTCCAGAATCTGCTGTGTGCTTCTGGAACACAGAGTAATTCCTTACGGCACCATTCAGAACTCGGTGTGCAGAGGCAGGTGAATCACAGTGGGGCACCACAGGTAAAATCTGAATTCCCTAAAGAGGTTATCCCAGATAGCATGGAAATTACAATCAGACCCTGTGCTCAGGTGTTTCTCTAGTGTACACTTGGAATGTGTGTTTTTCTTGAGTTAAAAAGCGAATAATGGTTCTTTGGGGGGACATCTCCTTGACAGCCTGACTTGCATCTCCAGGTAGTCTCTTTGGGAAGAGATGCCTAACTCCGGTCTAAACTACTGAAAGGAGCGAGGCAGAAGAACTAGGTACTAAACTTGTGCTGGCACTTTGGACTATTGTACTTTCACTTTTCTAAGTAGGAAATTTCTAATGACTCTTGGGACTACATGTGTGTGGAAGAATGGAAATTTTCTCATACACAGGTTGAGCATCCCTAATCCCCAAACCTGAAATCTAAAATGCTCCACATGCTTTTTGAGCACTAACACAATGTCACCTGGTGGTGGACTGCCATCGAAACATGGGTGCAGTAGAACGACTATATAAAATGACCTTCAGGCTGTGTGTATACAGTACATGAAACATGAATTAGTTTCATGTTTAGACTAGGTCCCATCCCCAAGATCATTTTGTGTATGCAAATATTCCAAAATCTGAGAAAATCGAAAACACCTCTGGTGCCAAGAATTGATAAAAGAAAGTCAACCTGTATCATGGGAGAGTTGAATCCCTGAAAACAGCCTTCCTGGTGCATTTCACGAATCAATATGGTAGCCAAAGCTTACCCGGGACTTCTCAGCCACTGCCAAGGCATACATCTCTTCATCTCGAAGAACCTTCAGCCATTGTGTCTCAATCTCTTTATTGAGCGGCAGACCCTTTTCTATCCTAGAATTGCAAGAGAAGATGAATTCTTCCTTCTCCCTGACTTCCTTCTGGAGTTCAATGGTCAAGGCTTGTTGCATGGACAGCTCAGCAATGAGAGCCATCATTTTTTCTGTAGCATCTTTGATCCTTCTCTGATAGCCGTTCATCTAGAATTAAAGAGCCAAAGCTTAGTTGATGTACACAGTTCACGTAGACTTGAAGAAAACGGCAGCCTGCTGGCTGTCTATGGTAGCGGGGGACATTCTTGCTGGAAGGAAGGAGGTTAACTGGGAGTTCACAGGAAATAACTGAAAGAGACCGCAGGGATGGAGCCCAGCATTGTGGCTGTGTAAAAGGGGACAAGGAAAGAGAAGGGAGAAAGGCAGAATATCTACTTACCATATTCGAGGTGAACAGCATTGAGGGGAACAGTTTAGTGTCTGTTTTAGGAGGGGAAAAGGAAACAGGAAAGAGTGTTCTTGCTAAGTTCTGGCTTAGTTTTGCCATTTATCAGTCTGTCCCTTATCCAGCTGTGCTGGAGAGCCTTCCTGCCATGTCAGTGTCACCCTTCGCATTTGTCTAGCAAGACGGGTGCCTTCCGAAGAGTCTGCCGTGAGCTTGGACAAACCCACCCTCAGTGAGAAAGGACTTCCTCCAGGAGAGGGAAATTCTCTATGAAAGGCAGGCAGGCCAATTTTGCAGAACCAGGAGGTGGGCTAACTCAGCCAGTGTCCGTGAGCTTTCTTGTTTTATGAGGAAAGATGTGACTTGTGCAATTTGCACCGGACTGATCAGTCTGTTAGTGGAAGTCAGAGCAGAAATGCAAAAGTCAGATTAAAACAGTGACAATAGCCTGAGATTTACCATTGTTTCCTACTTACTATGCCAAAGTGGTTTCCGGAACAGGCCCGTTTACTCACCCTGGATGTTCTTCTTATGTGCCCGGCATTCGGGAAACTAAGACGAGGGGGAACTATTGCTGCCCACCACAGCCTGCAGTGTGGGGGTGCAGGTGCTTCTCCCCGCTTCACAGCCTCATCTGCTGAGACAGTGTGTCCACTCCTTTGCGTCCCTGCCCTCAGGCCTAGCTTGAGAGCAGTACTCTTAGTGGCTGCTGGGATATGCAGTGCAGTCAGCTGCAGCCACAGGATTCTGCCCTCTGGGGTCCTCTCTATTTGTGGGTTCTGGCTGAGCTCTGGAAGGAGCAGCCATTCCTACAGACCACAGGTAAGTGAGGCCCTCTATTCAAGAAGAACTAGAAAGGATTTACACTGTGTATGACCTAGCAGAGATGACAACTGTCAGAGCTAAGTAGTTGTCCTACTAAATGGAACTTACATACTGTCACGGAAAAGCTTAGGGTTTCTGGCTGCAAAATGAACTCATTGACAGAACAAGACTGAAACTTATTTTGGACAATTCTCAGAGTCCTATGTACATTTTTATGTTTCTCTGTCCTAGAACCTGATCTCTCCAGTGCTTCTCAGTAAGCCCAGCCGTCTGGAGAAGAAAGGTCATACAAGAATAGGGCAGAAGAGAGCGGGCAGGGTCCCAGGCTGACCTTCTTGGCCAAGTGCAGTGTGTCCAGCTTGCAGGCCTCAGTTTTGCTGTAGAGCCGGTCTGTGAGCCGGGAGACGTGTTCATAGATGAAATCCTTCTCCAGTAACTTCTCCTCCTTCTTGGCCAGCAGTAGTTCCAGCTGCAGTTGAAAATAATTTCATTAGGAAAAAAAAAGCCACAGGAGGCCCAGACTTCTTTCCTACTTAGAGTGCTGTCTGGGCCTTCCCAAGCACCTGCTGTGAGGGCACAGTCCCTTCTCAGTGGCTGAAATACCTCTGGAAAGTGGGGCTGGACCAAGGCGAGACTTCCCTGTCCCTGCCCCTACCGGAACTCTGAGAGTTCTCCCCCCACCGTAACCATGGCCCTCCCAGCTCTGTCTGCGCTCCAGTGCTCTGATATGGTCCCACCAGGAACACAGGTCACCCATTCAAGAAGGCAAAATTGCTCCTTTGGGCCAAGACAGAAATGTGCTTTTGGAATCTTGAAATCACTGAATTTTTTACTTCTTTTGGAAAGTGCCTAAATCAAGCTGAGAACTTACTAGATTACATCAAAAGGCTAAGTGTCTGGAAGGATGAAGATAGACCTGTCAGTCCAACAGGAAACGGTCCACAGGTGTCTGTGAAACTACTGACAAGGAACAGAGAGACGCCATCTTAAGCAAGAGTGTTTACCTCATCTAATTTTTTGATCATTTCCTCTTGGGTCAGATCTTTTCCTGGAAGAAGGCGGGTTCTGTTCTTACCCTCAGGGTTTATAAACTCTTTCTCCAGGTCTTTTATTCTGTCCGTACACTGTGAAAACTATTAAACAAGAAATAAACATTAGTTTTAAAACTAACTCTTTAGCTTGGCAATCTTAATCAGGGCTTCGAGAGTCCCTCAGCAGGGCCAACCCCGGCAAGGTGGAGGAGAACTTTGTTGCTTCACCCCCTCATCTGGGACTTGGGGTTAAACGGTGTTGCTGCTCACATATAGGGCCATGAGGGTGACACCTAGATTTGACTGTGCAAGCAGTGTCAGAATTCTGAGCCAGTAAAGAGAAAGCTTGGCATGCTGTGTGGTTGCTCGGCTCAAAATGTAAAGCTTCCCCTCCTGGAGATTGCAACAGAGACCAGAGTAGCCATCACCCAACACACTGGGTGCCATTTTGAAATCCTCCATTGCCATTAGGTTTAATGGTATCTCAAACAAGAAAGAAGGATGACTGGGTCAATACAATGCACACTCTGAGAAACAGCCTTGGCCATTTGTGTATTTTTTGCTAAATCTCTAATTATGGCCTCATAAGTCAACTATATATATGTGCTGAATCACTGATACTCAGAGTGAAAACCATGGCTACTCCCAAGTAAGAATGGTAGCCACATTTACCTTTAGTTGGATAAGGAAAGAAGTGGCACATGGCAGCAATCAAGAGGCAAAATATTCAGCCTTCCTAAGGAATCTGTGAGTGATCAATGACATCATTTATTCTCTTAGTTTCTTCAACTGCCACATGGAAAGATAAGGCTCAGGTCATGGGTCTGATCCACTGAGTGAGACAACACCATTTAACAGCATGCCCAAGGGGCTGGGGATTTAGCTTAGCAGCACAGCGCCTGCCTGGCAAGCGCAAGGTTGTGAGTTTGATTCCCGGTACCGGAAAAAAAACAAAAAAAGAAAACTAACACCGTGCCCAAGAGTGACACAGGTAAAAGGTTAAAATTTTAACTGGTGTTTTTTCTCCCTGTAAAAAGAATTTAATTTTTTTCTGTTTTTTCCCTATCTTTTTAAATTGACCTTAATATAGAATTGAAGTATATATGCAATCAAGAGCTTGCTGTAGGACACAAAGTGAACATTAAAAATTCAGTAACTTTTGCATACACCAGTAATAAACTAGCTGAGAAAGAAATCAGGAAAACCATTCCAGTCATGAAAGCCTAAAATATTAAACCTAACCCAACTCAACCCTTAGGGACCAACCTAACAAAGGAGGTGGAAGACCTCTACATTGAAAGTCACAGGACACTGAAGAAAGACGTTGAAGACCCCAGAAGATGGAAAGACTTCCCATGTTCATGGATCAGCTGAATTAGTATTATAAAAAATGGCCATATTATGAAAAGCAATCTATAGATTCATTTCCCATCAAAATTCTAATGTCATTCTTCACAGAGCTAGAAAAAACAGTTCTCAAATTTATATGGAAGCACAAAATACCCAGAACAGCCAAAGCAGTCCTTAGCAAGAAGAACCAGGCTTGAAGGCAAGACAATACCCAATTTTAATTTATACTACAGAACCATAGTAACAAAAATAGCACAGTACTGGCACAGGGACAGGCACACAGAGTTGCACGTTCTGGCTTGCTCCTGTACTTCCATCACTCTGGGAGGCTGCGGCAGGAAGAATTTGGGCCCAGCCTGGGCAATTTAGTGAGACCCTGCTTAAAAATAAAAATAAAAATGACTGAGAATGTAGCTCAGCTCAAAGGCCCTACATTCAATCCCCAATACTGAAGGGGCAAAGAATAAACTAATGGAATAGAATAGAAGACACACAAACAAACCCACACAACTATAGCCATCTGATTGTTGAAAAGGACCCGAAAATACAAACTGCAGCCTCTTTAATAAATGGTGCTGGAGTGGAATATTCAAACAAGATCTTCATCTCTCACTCTGTACAAAAATACAAAATGGATCAAAGACCTAGATATAAGACCTGGTATGGCTTGTGTCTAGATGTCTTCCCAAAGCCTCATGTGGCCATAGGTGGGCTTTTTCAGAGGTGGCTGGATCTAGTGTGTGTGATGCTGGGATTGAATCATGGTGCAATGCTAGGATTAAGGGTGTCAGTGTTACCTGCCCTAAGGGCGGGTAGTCTGGATAAGATGTAAGGGACAGAAAGAGGCTTGTCACTTGCTGGTTGCTACTTCACTGCTAGCTGCCTTCTGCCTACCCTGCCATGGCCTGTTTCTCCTCTGCGATGCCCCTCTGCAGAGCCACCCTGCCTTGGAGCCAGGCGATTATGGACTGAACCCTCTATATACTGTGAGCCAAATAAACCTCTCCTCCTGTAAGCCAGGTGTTGGGTGTTTTGTCTCAGCAATGAGAAAAGTAACTAAAACAAGACCTGAAATGTTGAATCTGCTACAGAAAAACACAGGGAAACACTTGAAGCCATAGGCATAGGCAAAGACTTCCTGAATCGGACTTCAACAGCACAGGAAATAATAGCGAGGATCCAGAGGGACTACATCGAATTAAACAATTTCTGCACTGCTATGGAAACAACCAACAGAGTGAAGATATCCTAGGGAATGGGAGAAAATCTTTGCCAGTAACTCCTCCAACAGAGATTAATTCTTAGAATATAGAGAGAACTCAGACAACTTAACACACACACACACACACACACACACACACATACAATCAAATAGTCCAATCAATAAATGGTCAAATGAACAGATACAAAAGAAGTATAAATGGCCAATAAGTACATGAAAAAATGTGCAACATCTTTAGCGATTAAGAAAATGCAAATCAAAGCTACACTGAGATTCCATTCCATTTCATCCCAGTGCAGAAGTACTGTCACCAAGCATACAAAAACGCATCAGTGCTGGCAAGCATGGGGGTTGGGGAGGAATGCTTCTGCACTGCTGTGGATATACCCAAAGGGATTCAAGCCAGCATATGAGGGCAATACCTGTGGACTCATGTTTATTGTGGCATGATTCCTACTAGCCAAGATGTGGATCTGGTCTAGGTGCCCACAATAGATGAACGGGTAAAGGAAATCTGACATATACACACTGGTGTATTATTCAGCCATGAAGAACAACTAAGGTATGTTGTCTTCAGGGAAATGGATGGATCTGGAGATCTTGTTAAGTGAAGTAAGCCAGACTCAGACAACTATGGCATGTTTTCCCTAATATGAGGAATCTAAAAGGATGGCATGAAAGTAGAAGAGAGAATTATTATTGGAGAAGAGGCAGGGAAGAAGGGGGAGGGGGTATAGCGGACGGTAACGGAGATGGATATGAAGAAAATATACTCATTGGAACCCAGTATTTTGTAAAATTAATAGGCACTAATAAAAACACATTTAAACATTTAAAAAAGTGAAGTAACAGGAAAAAAATTTGTTGTATTTATTGCTAACAACACAATGTTTTCTTTTAATTATAAACTAAATAAGAAACAAAAATAAGGCACTTGCTTATAGAGTGGTGCCTTCACTGTATTTCTCCACTGGCATTTGAGGAAAAATTGTTTACTTTCTCTATAGAAAGTGGCATCCTGGGCTCCTAAAATAGCTCGAGGCTTCCAGACTTCCTAAAAAGGAGCTGCTATTCCTGGAACCAGGAGAGGATGACTTGTGATAACCTTCGGGTTAGTCAGTTGGACAATTAAAAACTGTTCTAAGTCCTGAAAATGACACAAGAAAAGGGAAACTTCACTGCAGATGTCACAAATAACAGGATATGACCAAGCTTGGGCCTGGAGGGCAGAATCTAAACTTGACTTGTATGAAGCCAGAACTGTCATCTGTCGCCTCCCACCCTCCAGGCACATGCGATCAGTGGTCACTACACAACCACATAGTGAAGTGCAGCGTGAACATTAATGAGAGACTTTCCACTCAGCCTCCTTAAGTGTAGAATTAATCCTGGTAGACCAGTAGGTAACTGATAACCCTTAGCCCACATGTCTCAATTTATGTGCAGTTTTCCACGACAAACGCTCACCGTTTGTCAGGGCACACAGTATTGTAAAATGCATAGTATTTCCCTCGTGGGAAATTCATGTTTGACAGCGGTAACTGTTTTTATCTAATGAAATGCCAAATATTTTTCCCAAGAACAATTTAATCCATTTGACAGGAAGTATTGATTTGAAGTTAATGCAAGGGATATGCTTACCTAACACAGAAGAAATTGTCTGGTTTTATATCTTATTGACCTAATTGATTTTTTAGCCATAGAGTCTTGCTATGTATTCCAGGCTGCCATGAACTCACTATGTAGCCCAGGCTAGCCTCGAACTTGGGGCTATCCTCCTGCCTCAGTCTCCCACAAACTGGGATTACAGGGGTGTGCCACCACGCCCAACTCGATCTTATTGATTTTAAAGTCCTTTTACAGGGCATGTTAATCGTCAAGGATGGGCAAAGACAGACTGAGGCTGTGTTCAGAGAAAGAGCAGGAGAACCAAGTTACTCACTGAATGGAGACGAGTATGGCTTTCCTGGTGGGGGACATGGGATGGGAGGGAAAGACCAGCTAAGAAGCGGGTGAGGGGATACCACATGGAGGACTTCTCAGGGAGGACTCTGAAGGCTGTGGACTACTGAGATGTAATGTGAAGTTCTTCGCATTTTTGTAGACTCCACACAGCATTGCCCCAACTCTTCAATGAAATCTGTTCAGACAAAGGCCTTGCACAAACGGCCTTGTGCAGGTGTGACAGAAGAAACAGACATTCTGGAGTTTGCACCACTGTGGCACAGAAGTGCAACAGACGCTGCAGGGGCTGGGGAGGGGATCCCCCAAATAAGCCACAGAGATCCTGGGGAGATGCTGTGAGCGCCAGGGGGCGCTGTGCCGACTCATCTGAAACTGGCCTTCACCTGCTGAAGAAGCAGAAGTGTTTGTGGCTAACACCCAAGCACACACCAGAGCCAGGACCCCGGTGGATTTGCACAACTGCAGGATGCTGTCACCTACAAAGACACACTCGAAGGCGTGCAGTGTGAGAGGACCCTTGCCCACGTCCATGAAGTTCTGGTCTGGAAGACCCCAAACTGTGTCCACAGAAATCGCACACAAAACATTTACCTGCACACTGGAAGACTCTTCTAGATGCTTGATCATTTTAAGAATAATTCTTAATATCCCTGAAGATAGAATTTTCTTTAAAATTTTTGCACTTTCCCAAGATTTCACTAACCAAACATGTCTTAATTTTATAACCACAAAAACATCAAAAGCTCACCTGATATTTTAGAAAACATTATAGATTAGAATTTTTTCCTGCTACATTGAGTCAACAGGGAAAGTTGAGGCTAGGAATTACTGTCAGTTTAATTTTTTCCTTCCATTAAGGGAAAAAAAACAAAAACTATTACATGTGAAAACAGTAGCCTGTTTTAGTTTTTTGCTATTGTATGTTTGAATTTTTTGGACTTTATTCCACTTTCAAGAAAGGCTATGCCCGGGGCCAAGTCAGCAAATGGTAGAGGAATTACAGAGGGGAACAAGGCCCTCATTATGGGAGCTTGCAAGTGGGAAGAAACAAGCTCCATGCCAGAGGGCAGGGTACCAAAACCAAGCACCAGGTGCTCTCAAACTCTTTACGGCAAGCTCCAGCAGCGGAGTTACACCGGGCAAGAGAGCTTAGATTGCTGAGTCCAGAGAGAGGTCCCGTACTCATGTGCTCCAGAGCGGAGGAAGGGAGAGGGAGTGAGGTGGCCTGGATGCTTCATGCCCACAGCCCCACCTGAATCTGGAGGACGGCGAGCTCCTCGTCCAGGGCTCTCTTCGCTGGCAGTAATTTCTGTGACACGAGAATCTGTCTTTGCTTCTCTGCAATCTTCAACTTCAGGAACCGGATCTTTTCTTCCAGGGTGTGTATTTCAATGTCCCCATTTAGTTTCAGCTTTTCTTGGATGTCTATTTTTTCATAAAAAATGGCCACTTCCTCTTCCCGCTCTATCAGCTGGACACCACTGGTCAAATTCAGAGAAAGAGGCTAAGTGGGTGCCGAGGCCGCTGTTTTATTAGACACTGTGCTTCCCTGGCTTTGGGCACAAATTAGACCTGAGCACCGTGGAACCCCAGAGGCAGGGGCCATTGGGCAGTGGCTCATGAGCGCGGCTGCACCCTGGCCGGGCTGGGAGGGCTGGTGAGCCTCTCAGCTCTGAGGCCGCCGTGCAGCTAGACGGTGGGCCATGGTGTTTCTGTAGGTCCCAAAGCTTTTCCTGGAGTGGAAAATACGTCCTTCCTAATGCACAAGCAAAATGGTCCCATGGTCCGCTTTCCTGCAGACCCTTTCTAGGGCGTCAGATTTGCCAACCACGGCCTGTCCAGATACACTTAGGCAGGGGCCAGGGAATGTGTTCCTGCTCGGTATGACTTGCCAGGCCCATTAGATTCTTTTAAAGCTGAATATCTCCGGATGCTAATTTCCCCATAATCAGGCAAAAATCAGCCCTTTGTAAACCTGCAGGTGCGTGGGGGGCAGGGAGGTCCTTCCTTGAAAGGAGATGATGTCAAAGAGGCAAAGAATCTTCTGATGCTAGCAGCTCTGGTCTGAGCAGGGCTGGGGAACATTAATCACCCACGTGCTTTGGTTTGTGGCAGGGGCCAATTAGAATTACCCCTGCCCCCGCGATCCACCAGCCCTTTAAAAAAGGGCTTTTCCTCCAGGCAGCGGCCTTCCATGCACCTGCAAGCCATTACTGATAGTTCCATTTGTTTCTATCTGTCTCTCTGTCCTTCCTCCAAACACATGCGCACAGTGGGCTCCAGATCTTGTCTTATTTCTCTGTCAAAGACTCTTCTCATGACCAAGTTCTCCTAACAGTAGAAGCCAGCAGCAGTCTGACTGCCCTTTTACTCTCTCGGGGTCTAGAACTCCAGTGTCTTACATGGAGTACCCACAATCAAAGTTTAATTTAAGAAAGCCTGATGCCAGGTCTGAGTACTCTATACTTTCACATTACAGTTTCTCAGAGCACAAGCAACTCGCGCTGCTAACGTAGCAAACCGATGAATGATAGAATGGCAATGTAGAAGAAATACACTGTTCCTCATGCCTTAGGTACTTGTTGAGAAAATGAACTGGGAGAATAGTTTGATAAATGTAAGGCCAAGCTTGCCACCAAAGTGGATACAAGTTTCAAAGGCTGATTTATGTCAACTATGTGGAAAGAACTGGATGCTACCAAAGGTATCCTGAACGACAATCTGAGGAAGCTCTGTGATCCTCAAATGGGCAACTTCCGGAACCCTCCTCTTTATTTCTTTTATAAAGACAGCATTTCTTATTTCCAGGCAAACCATGCAGCTCCCTCCTTTCCAAGGACTACTGACACCTGACTGGCATGTCTCTCACTCTGCCTTCACATCTCCATCTAACCAGGGTCAGCATAGAAACGGAACCCACCTTCTCTATCTAAGTGTTTGGTGTTTACCTTTCGTTTCTCCGCTGGACCGCTTTCTCGTACTTTTTGCGAAGCTGCACCATCTCCTCCTCTATCACAGTGATCGTGTGCGCCAGTCTGTCCAGGTTGTTCAATTGCCTCTCCTTCTTCTCTTTCATCTCCTGAACTTTTGATACAATTTTGCATACATCGTGTCGCATGCTCTCTCTGATGGTAATGTTGTTGGCCTGCTTCAGCAGGCTGCTTTGTAGCTTTCTTTTAAAATAATGGGAAAGTGGATAAGTTTAAGCAGTTCTAAATAGCTCCTGCTTCCGTGTGTCCTTGGAATGACGACAGTAGTAGCAACGAGGAGATTCATTATATGATACTCTTCTACCCTTGGGGAATGCCTGCTATTTGCCTAGGTCTTAGGTCCTCCCTCCCGCCCAGGCAGGACACCTTCCCGTTGTGCCCCACTGCCTGCTCCCCCTTTGTCAAAACCGGACATTCATCACTGCGCTTCTCTCCCCAGGGGACTGTGCAGTCGAGGACAGAACTGGTCCCATCTGAGAATATCTGTTGGCCCTCAGGAGACGCGTGGCACAGTGCTGAATGAAATCACTGCCTCTGTCCTTTACTTTCACGTTGGATGAGACCCAGCTTAGGTCTTACCACCCCTACCTCCAACTGAGGCTGTCTTTGCTAAAGGAAACTGGGTGACAACTGCTGACACAAAAAGTTCAGGCTGTATCCAGTCACGAGATCCACTTCAGCACATGGTAACTAAGAAATTAATGAAATACCATTGGCCAGATATCCTTCTGAGGGTTATTATGTGGACGAGCTCACTAAATAAGCCACAGTCCATTTGCATGGATAAGGAAAGTGAGCCCAGAGAGAGGGAAGGTCGCTTGCCTGAGGTCACACAGCTAACGAGCAGCAGGACCACTCTGCAATATTGCTACCCATAACCCCGTTCGAGGCTTTCAGTCTACAGCCAGGGGAGGCTGACTGCTAAACAATTTGGTTCTTTTTCAACTTCAAATGCAAATGATCAGATCTGTGCCTTTCTAACTGGGCAGAAGAAAATCATCAAATCATCACAGTAAATGTAGTTGTACTTTAGTTTTTCATTCATAATGTGATGACTCTCAAACAGACAGGTCAGCAACTGCGTCCAGATGTTTAGATTATTTATTATCTATGAGCAAGGTGTCTGAAGAGGGCTTTGCCAGCTCTCTAAGGGACTAATTTTCTATTTGTGCTCCCTAGGTCATTTCTGAGTTCAGCTGAAATGGAAGAAGAGGCTTTGGAAGGACAGTAGCTACAACTGTTACCTTTCCTGAGTCACCGCACTGCTTCTTAAAATTTCCAGCTCATTTAGTGACATCTTATGCCTTTCTCTTATTTCGTTTACTTTCTGGTGAGCTTTGTGCAGTAGGTTAACAAACTTGTTTCTTTCATTTCGAATTGCGTCATACAGTTTAGCAAATTCTTTGAGCCTGGGGAAATACAAAGTTTTGTGAAATGCAAGTTTTGTGAAACTCGCAAACTGAAAATCAGCTTCCCCCGTCTAAATAGCGGAATCATTACGTAATTCTTTTACCTCCGATGAATTTCACGTCTTTTCTTCTTGTGTACCCTGATTTCCAGATCCTTCGCTTTGATTTCCTTGACGAGGTTGTTGTATTTTTGCTGAAACGTAAGGAATAGTCACGACTTATGAATATGCCCTGCCGAACTCCTCCTCAGACCTGCACATAGGAAGGCATGCTCACCCTGGCGGTTGGCTTGTACTCCTCAGGGGCAGATCTGAAAATGGTCTGGCGTGCTGAACTGATTCCCGCTAGGAGGATACATCTTACTTAAGGAGGAGGAAGAGGAGAGAGGAGAAAAAGAAGAAAGCGCACACAGGTTGGGTTAGAGGAAAAGTAGAGTCTGAGAGAAGAGCGGCTGTGCTTGCCTGGGTGAGCTTGTGCGCGACAGCGAGGGTCTATGGGAAGTTTGGACAAAGGCCATAGACTGAACCCTTCGTGGCATTTCATGAGAGACTGAAGCAGGGATTCTGAAACACTGTCCATTCTTTTGTTTGAGGGGTGTTTTCCTACACAGTGAAGTAGTATTGTAGGCCCGCTCTAGGATTCCATATGAATATTTTTAAAAAGAAAGCAATTATACCTCTAAAATCTTAAAACATTAGCAAGTGCTAAGTACACTGGAGAGGTTCTTCAGATTTAAAGACAGCTGAGCCCTTCCTCCAGGGTAGGATAAGGAACACATTTGAGTAGGAGACATTTCTGGGAGGAACCAGAGGGAGGAGGTTCTGTCAGTTCTCTCACGCAAGCTGTGTAAAACCTAGCTGGCCTGAGTGATCTGAAGCGAACAAGCCATCAGAGACAAGACTGGTGTACAGCAATTTTATTTTATATTACTCTCCGTGAGAATGGGAATCCAGAAGCTAATTTTTAGGTAACTGTATATGAAGATTAAGATACAGGTATAAAACATAGCGTCATCTACTCTATCTTAGGGTGACAGCAACATCTTTTTTCTCCAGTGTTTGTCTTTTCTTTTTAAAAGGGGATGTACAAAGGAATGTGATCTGAAAGGAAAATAATGATGCTTTATGCCTTCTTCTGGAAATTATAGCTAACTGCAACTAACGGTTCACAGGGTAATCCCAATGCTACAAATACTCAAGGAATAAACATTTTCCTTTATCAACTTCCATATCTCAAAGGAAGAACTGTCTTGTGCTTTAATGTAAATGAACTTGTCTTACACCAGGTTTGATATGCATAGATGAGTCACACGCAGAGAACAGCTGTATCAGTTTTGGAGGTTAAGTAGAACTTGTCTAATTCATAAAACACACCAGCTTTCCTATCACAGTGAAGTAGATCTCTGGGGTTCCTAAAATTTCTCAAGAGAAAAGAGAGGGAGTTTTTAACTCTGGAAAACTCTCAGGAGTGGGCGCTTCCCCGCCAGTAGCAGGTGGTTCTGAGAAGATGGTTCCGGGCCAGCCCCGTCCCAGACCCTGACTTGGTGGCGGGAGGCCTTCTCAGGTCTCTGCTCCTCCTGCTGCTGGTCCAGTTGCCTCTCTTTCCCATTCCTGCCCGGACATTATCTTTCCCACTTTACCCTTCTGGGACCCAACTGTGCCAGAGCTCTGCTGGGCTTGCTGCAGCCTTGGCGGTGCAGGTCACGACTGAGTGACCTTCACGTCTCACCTCTCTGCTCTCCGGTGTCACCATCTGACACCCCTTCTCCCCCCTCATGCCAGCCGTGCTGACCTTCTGGAGTCTCAAGTGTTAAGGTGGAGAAATACATAGCGAGTGGGGATGTGAAGAGTGTGCTGAGGGCTCTGTGGCATAGATCTTTTTCCTCCGGTCTTGTCTGTAAAGTCTCCCCAACCCCATTGCTTACTAATGCTCTGGTGTGTGTGAGTTCTTTCTGGGGAAGGAGAAGAAATGCCATCCCCTGTAAATAACTGCTCAGAATGAGAACAAAGGTTGCACTTAGAAACAGCCAACATCTGTGTCATACGAGCAATTCAAATATTCCATTTGGGGACTATGTTGTATCATATTCATTTTTAGCAGGGGATTTCTGGGTATAATGTGGACATAGTCCTCATGTGGAATCAATGATTCTAATGTTAGGGTTTTAGCTCGTATGGCAGAAGGGTTTTGTTCTGGGATGTTGTACTGGGCCATCTCTGGCACTATGTAGGAACCTAGGAAAAACAGGGCATGAAGCAGTAACTAAGGGTATCCGGGCATTGGTTTGAATGATATTTGCATGAACTTAGAAGGGAGATTTGTTGAATGCTATTGCTCTTGAGTTGTTACCAGGCAAATTACAGTAGGATCTGTGTTGAGGGTGACCCCTGATTCTAACTGTGGTCTGTATAGCAGCCAGTCCTGTCCACTGGCGGTTCCTACCTTGTACTTCGAAATCACCAAGTGTTCAACTCTGCTCCTTATTGTGATTGACCTGTTCCCCTTCCCCCTGTCTCTCTGTCTTAGTTATTTTCTCACTGCTGAGACAAAATACCTGACACCCAAAGTTAAAGGTGGGGAGGTTTACTTTAGCTCACAGTTTGTAGAGGTTTCAGTCCTTGGTCAACTGGCTCCAAGGCAGGGTGGCGTGGCAGAGGGGTATTGAAGAGGAGAAGCAGTCCATGGCAAAGCAGCCAGGAAGCAGCAAGCAGCAAAAACAGCAGCAGCAAGCCTTCCTTTCTGTTTCATCCCATCCAGGCTACAAACCTTTAGGGTGGTGCTACCTATTCTAAGGGTGGGGCTTCTCATACCCACACCCAGAACTATGATAAACCAATTAATGGACTAATCCAGTACCACACACCCTTAATCCCAGTATCACACCCTTAATCTACATTTGCACAATCCAGTAATTTCTCAAAAACACCTCCTATGACTGTGTAAGGCTTTGGGGGGACACCTAGATATAAGGTATAACACACACACACACACTCTCTGTCTCAGTTACTGACTAATGCTAATTGAATTGTGGGATTATTGTTTTCAGTGCATAATTGAATCTCATTTAGGGAAACTTTATAGTCCTTATGATACAAAGGAAACATACTAGTGTCATTGTTTTCCAGGGAACATTTTGAGAGAATGAGGCTCCCCTGGCCTCTTTTCCTAATTAACCATGATTACAAAGACACAATTACCTTAGCTTTCAAGAAATCCTTGGACTTTTGTTCCTTTTCATCAGTTTTGACTTTTATCACACGGACAAGATTGAATACCAAATTTCGCAAGGTTTCTTGGTCCTTTAAAAGCTTGTTTTCTTCGGCAAGTTGTTGTTCTACTAACTTCGACTCAGCTTCTGATAGAACTTTCTTTTGAAAAGCACAACAGAATTATAACTTATTTGTTTGAAGGAAACACAGTAAGACTGTGTAGACTTCCTGTGTAGATTTATAAAACATGAGACAAAGTAACTGCACTGTTTTAGCTGTTTCCCCTACATTTTTATAAAAGAATATATAAAACAGTGGGTTAACATGATAGAATCTTTTCTTGTTTAGACTATTTTCAAGTTACTGTAAGAAGAAACATAAAAGCATGTTTTAAAAATACTTAAGCAGTAGCTTGAATAAACAGAAATTGATTTTTTAAATTAGACATTAGTTAAATAAAACCCTAGTGTTTATTCTTAATGTGGTCAATGGCCCTTTTATTTCAACATCTCATTGGCTGATATAAATTTTGCCAGTTCAGGTATTTTTTTTCCCCTCAAATTTAATGTAGTTAATATGAATTTTAATTCGAGGAAAGGCTGGGGATGTAGCTCAGTCATGAGTGCTTGCCTGGCATACAGCTGGCCCTGGGTTCCATTCCCAGCATGACAAAGAGAAAAAAAGAAAGGGAAATAAGTTCACATGAGGCAGGAGCGTACTCTGATGACCGTCCCTATTAGTGGGGTTGTGTGGAGCAGTCGAAAGCACAATGACTTTGCATTGCCGTTCTGAGACAGACACTTATGGGAGAGCTTGTATTAACCTGCTGGGCCAAATTCCTCTTAGCGACTTCAACTTCCTTGTGGAGCTCCCGCCTTCTTTCAGATAACACAGCATTATCTTTAGGGATCACTTCCATCTGGAAATCAAAGTGTAAAGCAGACCATGCGGTCAATCCATCATATACTTTTTGAAAAAAGTAGGCAAATGATGACTCTCAAGCTTAGAGGGCCTACCTCTGATGCTGAGCATTCTCTACAAAGTCATAGCAAACTAAATTATGAAGAATTGCCAAACATCTACAGTTCACCAGCTACAGATGTTTCATCATTCATTTAGAAATACATCCTATTAATAATGGTTAACATTTTTTGAGCATTGATTAAATGTCTGGCTAGCTCTAAGGTTTTATACGCATGATCTTATTTCATGCTCACAGTAACCCCACAAGGTCGGGAATCCTGTCATTTCCAATTGTGCAATAAGGAGAATGAGGCTCGAACACATGTAAGCAACATGCCCCAACTGTGTGGGCGTAACTGGGCAGTTTACACACAGCCCTGATCCTGATCGAACACTGCTTTCCACTGCTGCTCTTGCTCCCGTCTCAGCACCACTAAACATGCATTTAGGAGGACTGTTCAAATGACAACTGTTATAGTAAATGTGAGTTCATTTGTGAGTCCCATAGCTTACAGAAAACAACAGAAGCTACTCACTAGGAACAGTGGGACTAGTTTGCTACTTCCATGGAGTAGCTTGATGGGTAGCCACGAAGCTCTCACATGAAAGAAAAGCCTCTTAACTTTTTTATTGACTCCTAAATTCTCATCATTACATTTCTGTTGCATTGGCTTGCACTTTTGGCCTGTGTTAAATACTTTGGGAAAAGGGAAGCATCTCAATCTGTCAGCCTTTGTTATCTGTCGGGAATGATCCTGACAGGCGCTACACCGATCCTCATGAGAAAGGGTGGAAGAGCACCTGTGGCAACTGATAAGGGGAGGGTGCCATCCAAGGACACAGGGATGGACACCTTGGAGTGTTTGTGATCTACACGACTTTGGAGGTTTCAAAAAAGCTCACAATGCCTTCCGCTATAGCTCATTTCCTACTGTAGCAGCACACACTTCCAGTCACCAAGCCTAAACCCTGGTTAAAACATCTCAAGACAAGAGAATCATGCTGGTTAGTGATTTAAAGGTCGCCTAACAGGATCTCCCTGAGAGTCAAGCTACTATTTTAAAGCAGTTGAATGTGTCTTTGGATGCCCCATCATCCAGGAGGCTGTGTGTCTGCAAAACCTGGCCTGTGCCGTCAAGGGCCCAGCAATGTCTCGCTTCCCACGGCCTCCTCTGCCTGGACAGCAAGCCATTAAGAAGCACACACTGGCTGAGGAGGATGAGACATTGTCCTGTGAAACCCGTAGAGCAATGCACAGAATCTCCTGGTTTTAGAGAACATGTAATTGTTACAGCAGATTGGAAAGGGGAGAGATCAACATAGACTTGAGCAAGCAGAGAAGACATCACGAAAGAGGTCGGAAGTCAGTGAGGAGGGATTGGATTTCATGCCTGGAAAGTGGGGGTAGGCCTCCCGGACAGAGCAAGTCCAGTGAGCTTCCTGGGTCCTGTGTGGTTCTCAGGGTGGGCGGTTCCTCACGATCTGCTTCTAGGACAGGCAAGTCTGTACATGAATGCCACCTGGGGCCAGGAGAGCTTAAATGTTTTGCAGAAAATCTGATGCGAGCATACTCACCAGCTACTATGCCAACTACAGGCTCCCAATAGTTTCCGGGTTTGAGGTCTTTGACATTTGGGTTCTTTGCACTGTTTTGAAGTACAAATCACACTGCAATGGATTGTATTCATTTTTGTGTTCTGGCTAGCACTTCTCTACACTTGTTTTTAATTCTACAGAAAGCCCAGCCCTCTAATTTCAGTGGGAATTACATGTGCTTGGTTTGTGGAAAAGGTAACAAGGTAAGGCATTGGCAACAGAGCCTGCAGGTCACCCTCCAACCTCCATGACCTTAGGGCAGAGCTTCTTTGTTCAAAGTTGCAAAGTATCCAGGAGCCCTCAGACTCCCGTGCAGTTGTGGGTAGCCAGGTGGGCCAGGATAAGCTCATGAAATGGAAGTGGCAGTGAGGTAGGGCTCCTGGGACTGTTTTCCTGTGACAAAGACAGAGGCAGCCAAGTCAGCTACCACCTGCCCTTTGTTCTCTGGCTCTTGGCCATCTTGGGACCATGGAGAAGATACACACACACTGAGCATAACAAAAAAGAAAGCTAAAAGAATTTTATTATGTGAATAAAAAACAACCTCCTATTTAGTAAAACCAGTATAATTTTTCTGCTACCTTTTTGAAGCCAAGTTGCAAATCTAATTGATGTGTCTTTTGAAAAAAAATCTTCCTAAAGTAATCTGGAAAATACACTGGAGTTAGACTGAAGTCTATTTTTTTTTTTTTTAGTGTATGTGCTGCCAAAGTGAGCACTGACATCTGCATTAATGTGGAAGGAATTATCATTAGCTGTGAGTCCCAAATGCCATATATCTACAGGTTTGGTAAGCTGATTTCAGTTCTTTGGCTGATAAATTACAGCATAGCATTTCAAATTTTTTTTAAAAAAGTGTGTTTACTGTAACCAAATGAACTGTAGAAATCATTCATTTTCATGGCCACCTCTACTGTCCATGCTATGTTATGGGAGTCACTGTTAATATTTTGGTGACTACTGTTCAGGTATTTTCAGCACACAAGTAATCATCAGTAACACTGTAAGAGTTGAGAAATGAGGCATTATTCTGTTGCTGTAGACATCCCCCTTATTTGATATCAGTAAGCCTTAGTGGACAGTGTAACACTCTGATATTTTTCTAACTATTCCAAACATCCATGAGACTTGTGCCTTTTATTTCAGGGAAGTCTCTGAACAGTCCAATTCTGCAAGAGAATCAAACAACTGTCTCCAGGGGAGACAAATTCTGAAGCATCCCTGGAGCTCAGTGTACTTCCTTTTTATCTTTTTCCTCCTTGAACTGTGTGCAAGTCTGAGATGCCCAGTGGAAGTGACTGGCCTGGACCACTTCTGTTTTAAGTACAGCCAGCTCTGGGCAGTGGCCAGCTAATTCCAAGTCAAAAGTCAAAGTGGAGGGTAAGTAGCTCACTGAAACCCTATCAGGACAGTAACACGCGTTTTTCTTGAAATCCTTGAAGGCAAAGGATTTCAGTACATTTTAATTTCTTCTGGGTTTATAGTCTATGTGTGCTATTTGGTGAACTTAATAGCTAGGAGTGTCATTATATAAATAGCTTGCATTTGCTAAAAGTCTGAATGATGTATGAGGATTCCACTGCAGATTCCTCTTTGGTCCAGGCCCTGTTATGGTTTAGATCAAGAATGACCCCCAAGGTCGCCTTTTGGAAGGTGACTGAATCACGAGGGTGCTGTGCTCGTTAGTGGAAGCATCCATGGGTGAGTTCACTGGGTGTGCTTTGGAGGTGGGGCCTGGGGGGAAAAGCCGAGGTCACTGGCGGCATAACCCGCAGAGGTCTCTCTCTCTCCCTGGCTCCTCCTCCTCTCTCTGCTTCCTGGCCACCATGATGTGAGCAGCTCTCCTGTGCTACACCCTCTGCCATGCTGTTCTGCCTGGAACCTGCCAACGTGGACTGAAACCACAAGCCAAAATAGACCTTCCTTTAAGGGGTTGGGAATTTTGTCCCAGAGATGAGAAAGTGACCAAGACGGGGCCAGCCCTTATATATTTTGTGTCCAGCCAGATCCATCTTTAGTGACAAACTGCACCAATAGAAACAGCTTCCTGTTAGCTTTGCAGCCTCTCTCCTTAAGTGCAAGCAGATAGCCAAGGATCATGATACATTGAAGGGAGGGTTCTAATAAAAGATAACAACAAAGCAATCACACACAATCCAGGAAAAAGTAGTTTGAAGAGAATAAAATCTATGCAAGAAGAACAAGAAACCATCACTGGTATCTTCAGTGAGGTGAGAGAAGATATGAGATACAAACAAGGATGCCCTAAAACAGAAACAGAACAAAAAGAGCCCATGGAAATATAAAATATGAGAGCAGGATGAAAGAGTAGAACTGCTGGAAGGAAAAGTTGAAGAAATCTCCCTGATAATATGTTAAAAAGACAAAAGAGAATGGAAATAAAAAGAAAAATAAGAGGAAGTTAGAGAACTCTTTTAGAAGGTCCAACATCACCATGAAGAGCTCTCAGGCAGACCGAACAGAGAAAATGGAGTGGAGAAAATTTAAGGAACAGTGCAAGACAGACTCTCAGAGCTGAAAGACAAGTTTGCATACATGAAGAACTCATAGAAGGCCCAGCATAAAATATAAAATAAAGAAAATGATATTCCCAGTGCACATGGGAGTAGTATTATGAGATAAACATTCTGGAGGCAAGTGAAAATTCCCACAAGCTTCCCTCACAGAAAACAAAGCTTTCAAATAAAGGGTCAAGGACAAGAATAACACCAAGTTTTCTCAGTGGTTACATCAGAAGCGTAAGACAACTGGCCAATGCCTTTGTTCTGAGGGAACTATTTCCAACCTAAGGTTACACAGCCAGTTAGATTATTGTGTGTACAGTTAACTTATGAGATATATGATAGTTTCTATCACATCTTTTCTGACAGGCAAGGTCTTACAAATTACTTTCCACTCTCATTTTCTCAGGAAGCTGCTGGAAGGCATTTTCTCTTCATGAAGGAGAAATGAGCTGAGACAGAAACAGAAGAGACCACAGAATAAAGGCTCCAACACCCGAGAGGTAAAGGGAAGGCCAAGATGGTGGCGTGAGGCTGCCCTGATGGCAGCAGGACAGCGAGCACACAGAGAAGTCAGTTTCATTTTTAATAGGTCAGAAGCCTGAAAGAAAGCAGCCCTCCTCTCCTTGAGCCCGCCCGGTGCTCACACACAGGCTGTGGTGGAACTGAACACAAACAGTGCCACAGAACACCAACTCCAGACAGAGCCATTTTGTAATTCTGATGGAGCAGGACAAAAACAAGACCACTGTATAACTGCATTTGAATACAGGCAGAAACATGAGCACTGGCCAGGCCACAAAATGCCATACATTCCCCACTTGTATGCAACCTTTATCAAGTACAGCTGTCCTCTGCCCAGCCCTTTCCCTTTCTGGCTAAGGGTTATTAAGATATCCCACCACAGAATTACTCTCATTTCCTGACAACATCCAAATTCAGGGCAAAGTTCCATTTCCTTACGCCACCCTTCAAATCATACCACAAGAGCCCAAATGCTCCAAGTTCTTCCTGGTACTCTCTACAGACACTTCCTGCAATTCCTGAATAAGTGTTTTGTCTGTTGCCGTGTGTAAGAAACTCAACCCTTTCAACCACAGGTGCGCGCCTGCTGGGAGAGGTCAGGGACAGGGCCCAAGGGCGACTTCTTCAAGAAGGTCAAGGGAATACAGTATCAAGTGTGTTTTAACATCCTCAGAGGAAAGGTATGCAAGTGGAGAACAGTCTGGGGCTGAAATAATAGCAAGTACACAGAAAAAATGCACAGGAAAAAACAGGATGCTTATAAATTCCTGAAAACAAAATTTTGTAAGGAAGGGCAGTTACATAATACGACTGCAATGTGCACAAACTTTATATATTTATTGCAATATAACCCCCCTAAATTCTTAACTAACCAAAATTATGACAGGAGGATATGGGTGTATCAAGGGACAAGAATGTGTGTATAGTGTGAGCAGGCGTCGAAAAGAGAGCCTAATCGTCATCTTTTATAGTGAAAAGTAGTAAGATCAGTTCTAAAACCGAACACTCGCATGAAAGCATTGGAAGCATGTTGTGCAATGTATGAAGAGACTCTAAAATAGAAACCTGAAGGAGCAGCACTTGATGAAGAAGAAGATTTGATCAGAAGTAGCAAACACATGGGGGAAAAGTCTCTCTTTTCATGCCCAGCAGAACATTACTAATCATCATAGAGCTCGAGATCTTTGCTACGTGGTTACTGCAGGGAGTCACCATCAAGCAAATGGAGCTGATGCTTGGGTATCAGCTTGATTAGGACATAATATATTTATGATTCCTCTCAGTTCTTTCATTCTGTGGTTATGTGAAATAATGATCCACTGAATGTCTTTGTGGTGGGTGACACATGGATATGCCACTTAAGCATATTAACTTGGTAGCAAAATGGAGACTAAATTAGACGTGGAAGGAACAGGTCCTGACCAGAAGTGGCAAGCAGTAGGTTTATTTCTCTCACCAACAGGGCTGACTGTGCAGTCTTCTCCACAGGAATAAGATAGGTATCTTCACAATCTTAACCGAGCTATAGAATTTTCTTTAGCTTTTCAAGGAGTTTGCTTGTATAAAGGAAGGAAAGCAGTATTTACTGGGTACCTTCACAGTGCCACATGGTTTCACGTTGATAATCACTTCTGTTTCCTGCAACAATTTTGGCTCAAAGGTTTGGAAAACACCTAACACAGGAAAGAGTTCAATGGATCCAAGAATTATACCTGACTCTGAGTCATAGCTGAAGGTCTCCCCAACGAAGTAGGTGGGTGTGACAGCCTTAAGCACTGGAAATGAGTCATGAAGAGCAAAAGTGCAGAACTACACTTAAATCAGAGTGAAGAGAGATGGAACCTCTAGAGAACTACAAGTAAAGAAAAATCATAACACACGACTCATAATCATAACGTGAAACGTCGTATTTACTTAAGGCACAGAGGGCACTGTTAATGATGGTCACAATCTTGGACATTCTCTTCTGTGTAGAAAGGGCATCAAACATGATGGTGAAAGTCAGAACAGAAATTCTGAGGTCGCGTTCGTAAAACATTGACAGCACGTTTATTTCTCTTCAGCACCACAGGAAGTCAGGAAGAGCCATGTTTAAATGGAGAAGTGTCCTACAATGCAGTGTCTTATTTCATGTAACTGTGATGTCTTTGATTCCAGGGTGACCTGCCAATCTCTATGCTCATTAACAGTTCTGATGGTTTTGCTGGAAGCCAGCCAAATGCCCATGCCATGGCAGAGCCCATCTTCCACCTGCTTGGCCTGGACTTGGCCAATGCCCCAGAGGGAGGCAAAGGCTACCCATTGCTGCCCACCAGGAAGTGATCTGCCTTTGTGGAATTTTCTTCCCACAATTCTCATATGCCTTTTAAAATATAAGCTCCGGGGCTGGGGATTTAGCTCAGCGGCAAAAGCACCTGCCTGGCAAGCGCAAGGTCGTGAGTTCGGTTCCCAGTACCGGAGAAAAACCAAAAAAAATAAAATAAAATAAAATAAAATAAAATATAAGCTCTCCTTGTAGCTTATTTTTCTAGGTGTTATAGCAGGAAGTATGGTCCATTGCAATTGTTAATATTTTTAACTAGAAGAGGAACAGCACAATTACATTTTGGATGAGGTTTACGTGTCTCTTCGATGGCACTTAATCTACATTTCCTGGTAACGGTGAATTTAAGTCTATCTAGTGTCTGTCATCTCTTGGAACCAATATTGTGACTTTCATCAGTGTAAAACTATTTTTGAGATCTCTAAGAAGTACTGCTCTAGGTACCAAGTTATCTTGTTGCTTCCATCCAGATGCCGTTACTCTTCACTTTTAAGGAGAATGTTTGCTGAGCCCCATTAGAAACATATTTAACAGACGTGTCTTACTACTAAAATCTTTGAAACTGGTTAATAATGGTGGTGCTAATTTTTAATCCTATTGTTTAAAAAAACCTTACTGGGTGGCTGTTTGGCCGATAATCCGTGACGGTTTCATCAATACAAGCAATATTGGTGGGTTATAGGAGACTCCTGCTCATCACGCTCCAGTTTCTATCGATACTTTGAACATACGTTATTCCTCCTACTTACTATCAGCCTCACCAGGGTGAGGTGGGGCCCCCGGCTCTGTGTGTGTCCACAGCTCCAGCTTAACATCCTACTGTGCTGGGCTTTGGGCAAAGATGGAAAAGTTTAACCAATGTTTCCAATAAAAATAACTTGGAACAGGGCTGGGGATTTAGCTCAGTGGCACAGCGCCTGCCTGACAAGCACAAGGTCGTGAGTTCAATTCCTGGTACTGGAAGAAAAAAAAAAAGAATAACTTGGAAAGTCGGATTAAAACTATGTTGGAAGGTATTAAAGTTAAGTCTTCAAAGGTTTTAGCTCTGTCCAGAAAGTAGTAAAAGTACTGTTACACTGGACACTACTACATCAAGGGTAACCATTGTACTCTACGATAGCCACACGACGAACAGAAACAAGAGTGCAGATGTAACTAACGCACATCTACAGTGGGGACAGCAGAACAGTATAAAACAGATTACTCCAAAAGAAGGAAATGTGGGAGAGAAGATGAAAATAAAACAGGTGGGGCAAGGAGAAATCAATAAAACTATCATAGATAAATGTTAAAATAGTCTGCAACGACAGTAAACGTTAGTTTTAGACTAAATATAAAAATTGAAGAATATAAGACCCTCTTACACCTGATTTTGAAGTGTGTGCTGTGGATGAGATACATCTAAATGATGATGCAAAAAGAACAAAAGTCAGTGAAGGAGAAAGGAAATACCATGCAAAATCTAACCAAAACCAACCAAACAAAACAAGTATAACTGTATTGTATTAATAGCATATCACTGTATTAATAGCAGATCAAATAAACTTTTAAAGCCAAAAAAATGGGGCAGGGGATATAGATCAGTGGCACAGTGCCTGTCTGGCAAGCTCAAGATCCTGAGTTTGATTCTTGGTACCCCCCCCCAAAAAGCCAAAAGAATTATTACAGTTAAAGAGATTATAGAGATAAAAATCAGCCTACCTGCTGGAACTGTAATAAAATTATTTGAAGTATATAAGAAGAATAAATAGCTGCTTTTTTGGAAAATGAGGGAAAACATCACATTTTACCTCCCCTCCTTGAGACAGAAAATGAAAAAAAAGAAAAAGATTATGCAAATCCCCTGGCGGCAAGACCAAGTTCCAGTTGTTGCCGACACGCATAACCTTCAGAAGCTTTCCACACGTGGTGTGAGGTTGATCTTTCGGTTAGGATAGGCCAAGCTGTGTTACAGAAACAAACACCCACCAAACATCACGGCTCCAGACCAGGAAAGCTATTTGTGACAGATGGAGATGACATGCTAAGGTTGTCAGTGGCACATCTCACAGCTCCTCCATATTGCCATGTCCCTCCACATAGGGATGGGGCCCTGCTTAACTGCAGTGGGCACAAGGAAGCTTCTACATGCCACAGGCGTAGGAGAGCAGATCTAGGCATGAGTTAGGGGCAGATGCATCTACCACAGGAGGAAACAGTTTAAGCTTCGGAGGCCCCGGCCTCCATGAGGCTCTGGAGTATGACATCCTGAAGAGAACGGGGTAGGCTTCTGTGTCCTCAACTGCTGCCTCCCATCCTTTCTTCACCAAAGGATGCAGTAACCCAGGCTCTGGCACAAGAACGCAGCCCCCTAGAGGGTCTTCTGGCCTTTAGAGCGCTGGTCACTTAGCAAGGGGAGCCCTCTCTGAGAGAGACAGGAGGTAGGGGCCCCAGGGCCATAGCCATCACCTGGGAGCACCGAGGCAGTAAGAAGGTGACTGCTTTCTTGGGCATCCTGTGACTGAAGCCCACCTCTGAGACTGCACACTACACTGGTGGCCTGATGGAGGCAGGGTTGGGTTCTGGAGCACCCTTGGTGGGTGGAGGAGTAGCCTACTGACCACTGACATTTACACAGTGATTTAATGAGATCCTTAACTGTCCCAGCTGCCATTGCACTATGCTGGATCTACTGTGTGTACGTGTGTGCGCGCGTGTGTGTGTGTGTGTGTGTGTGTGTGTGTGTGTGTGTGTGGTGAGGTGGCGGCTGGGCAGTAATCCTTCGCATTGAGCTACATCTCCAGCCCTTTTTATTTTTTATTTTGAGACAAGGTCTTGCTAAGTTGCCTAGGCAGCACTCAAACTTTCAGTCCGCCTGCTTCAGCCTCCTAGAGTACTGGGATTCCAGTTGGATCTGACTTAACGGAGGAAGACAGTGATGCACTTGGTCCTGACCTACAGTGGACCCTGTCCTGCTTCTAGACCTGGATGGCCCAAGTACTTCCATGGCCAGGCTGAGGCCTGATCCCGAGAAGGCACCTGTGTAGTCTTGAGCTAAAAAGAGATCTGAGGACATTATAGGACTATAAACTCTATAGTAGCTTAGACGTATTTGAAAATTGCCTTTTCACTTTTCTTCCTTCTCTGTTGTAGCAAAAAATAGCTTTCTGAAATGTTTTTACTTCCGAAGATAGCACTGAGCTGCGGAGTCAGACAGTGGTTTCCAGCACCCACCTCTAACAGAAGCCTCTGATGCAAGGCTTGAGTCTGCGTGAGGGCTTCACAGGACACTTTCAAGAGGAGCTCCATCTTCTTTAAATTTCGAAAATCTCGTTCCTTCTCTCTCTGCTTGTGAGAAAGCTCATCATGGTAGTTCTGCTTGTCAATGAGACTGTTTCGTAAACTGAGGTCCAAGATCCCTCTGTCCAGGTAAAGGGAGAGAATGAAAGTGACACGTCATCAGCTGTCCCCACGTTCCTCAAAGCTTGTCCAGATGCGTACTGGACATATAAACTGCTTGGGTCAGAATCATAATTGTAAATGATGCCAAAAGCAACCAGGTTCATAAGATGGTATCATTTGGAGCTATATTCTTACAAACTCAAGTGTACTAACAAACTGGCAGAGGTAGAAGCCCCAGGATCCCTAAAATTTATTTGAAAGTAGCAAGCAGGGATAGAGGTAGGGGCGTAGTTCAGTGGTACAGCCCTTGCCTAGCATGGGTTCCATCCCAGAACTGGAAAAACAACAAAATGTAGGAAATAAAATCCCCCTGGGGAATCACACCCAAAATCACCCCACGGGGAAAAAGTCATGATTACATCAGAAATACCATTACTTGTTGGCAAAAATCCCTGAACTACACAGCACACCCCAGTGATTTAATTTCCCAGAGGTATACTTCAGAGGCTTGTGACACACGATGGATTTTGTCCTTAAAATTTGGTCACATAAATAGAACTGAGGAAACTTATGAATAAAGGATGGAAAAATTACTTCAAATGCTTTATTTGGTAACATATGTCTAATTAATGAAAAACAGTTAAAAGTCTACAAAATTATATTGAATTGAATCAACATAAGACAATGTGCGAGTATGTTTTGCATCCTCAAATATACATCAAAGACAACTTCAGATGACAGAAGTCACGGAAGCCCCACGAACCTTTCAGTGAGTGATGAAGCTTCGTTCTCCCGGGTTAATTCTACAAGCTTGACCAGCTGGTTATACTCCCGCTCTCTGACTTCCAGTAAGGCTCGCTTGCCTTCAACTTCCTTCATGACATCCTCCTTCTCCTCCACTAGAGCGCTCACTTTGCTTTCGACTTTCTTTAGGGAGTTGTTCAGCTCTTTGACTTCGTATTCCAACACAATTTTTTTCCTTTCCATTTCTCTGTAGGACACACACACACACACACACACACACACACATGCTTTATTTTGTGCCAGTGTTTAAAACCAGGCAGAAGAACAAGTCATAGATTTAGTGGTCTCGGGAGTGCATGAGGACCATGGGTAAATGGGGCGTGGAGGGCGCCTTTCTCAGTGCCGCTGAGGCAGGCATGCGCCCCTCCCCGATTCCTCTCCAGTTCTCAAGCGCTGCCGTCTCTGCCATTCTACCCTCCTTCTGACCAGCTTCCTGGAAGGGACTTGAATTTCTTAACATTGGTCCTCACCAAAAAGCTGGGTTTTTAGAACAATTGTTGCTTCATTTTACCTCTCTTCTTTAAAGATCAGTCACCAGATCAATCATTTCCCCAGAATATTTGCATCCTTGTTTATGTCATTGTTTCTGCTTCCCAAGTGGCCCTTGCATCCAGATCCGCTCTGGATGTCTGAGGGTGTGTGTTACACACGAACAGGTGGCAAAGTGGTGTGCTGATGGTCCTGTGTGCTTCTGGCTGGCTGACTTACCTCTGGACCGTGAAGTTCTAACCAGTTCAAATAATTTATCCCTGGCTCTGTTACAATCAAATGGAATTCTCTAGAAAGATATGATTTATAAGTTGGAAACAGAATCTTGACCCATAACTAAGACATATATACGAGTTATGACTCATGGTAATTTGCTGCACTATCTTTTAAAGAACTGAATATATGAAACCTAGACAAGGCAAAAAGCAGAAAATTTTGAGTCTGAAGTGTCCAGTGCTTAGTCCTCTCAACGTAGTGTGCATGTGTTACTCAGGGGAGGATGGCTGGGGATTCAAAATATAAACATAAAACCATACACTTTTTTGCGTGTTATTTTTTCTATCTCCTTTCCAATCTGTACAGGAATGGTTTGATGTTGGACCACTTCATCCTAGAAAAGAAATGCAATCACATTAAACTATACAAATCATATAGTCTCAGCTGAGAAGTAAGACAAGCAAATTAAACAGGAGTAAGAGAGGAACTACAGCAGGTAGAACCCTTCCACTCTGCTCCATGTGCTTCATTATAAGACCCTCTAAGAGAGTTGTGTTTGATTGCGTCTGACCCATACTGTGGAGCTCTGTTCGGATTCCCCTGGGGAGGAACCTTCTCTCCGCTCTGCTACCAGGATTGACTGCTACCACCGCATGTTCTTCCAGGAAGCAGTTGTCTTTGTTACATTTATTTCTAATATCAGAAAGTATTTGGTGAAGTTTGGAGAGGCCTGTTCCCCAGGGTCAGAGCTTTAAAATGGAACAGTACTATTTATCAAACAGTCTTTTGCGAATTCCCAGAGTTTAGGTTCAGTTTCATAGGCTCCACCACAAGGCAACTATCTCTTTTTGTCAAGCCTGAGAAGTAGTTAACCCTTGTGTGTTTATAACCTTGCTGGCACTCACCTTCAGGACAACTTGATGTTCCAACACTTCTTCTAGCTCCTTCTTCTCCTTGACTAACTGCTTTTGCTTAGATGCCAAATCTTCCCGTAAGTTCTTAATTTCTAATTTCTTCTGTATTATTTCTTTACGTAATTCTTCAGTGCTTTCTCTCAGCATTTTCATCTTCTTCTCCATCTCCTTTAAAAGTGGTGAAAATGATCAGGTTGTACAGTCTGAGCAAATGTTTTTCTACCTTAAAAACTAAATTGCACTCACCATGTTGATTATGTTTGCTGTGGGCTCATGAATGTGTTCTCACAAAGCTAAATGCAGCTTCTGATTTCTGACACCTTCAATCAAGGCGTGACAGTTGCACTGCATGTTTAATTCCACATTTTATGTTAGACTTTTTAAAAGTAGTGTTTCTTATTTAAATATTTCCTCTTTTTTGAGTTAAATTTGTATTTCGTATAAAAAAGTATTAATGAAATTAATGCTTTTGTGTGTCCTATTGTGTGTCCTACTAGGCTTGTGGTTTAACACCATCAGAGGCAAATAATCTCTGACTAACAGGATGACAGCTAACTTGAGTCACAGATAGGAACGAAAGATAAAGGGGTTCATATCTAACACTTTCTCCCTTAACCACAACGCCCCTTTCTTATGAATATTGCTTCTCTAGTTTCTGCATATTCTCCCCAGATGCCCTGAACCCCAGACTCCTAGCAGATCCTGCTTCTGTGCTGAACAGTCCAGAGAGGAACCTATGGGAGCAAAGCTTTCTGCTGACAACGCCCGCAGGGTGCTCTGGGCTACGTGGATGGATCGGCTCGGCCTGCCATGGGCTTGATGCATGGCTTCTCTCCTTTCGCTGCTGCTGGGAGAGACTAACTTTAGTCACCTACAATCTGGAGCTAAAATTCCAGACACTTTTTCCCATAAAATCTGTGTAAATGGTGATTAGATGAGCTTAGGTAGAATTAATAGTATTTTACTATTAATAAACAAGTTTTTTTGTGGCTGGCCATGAGATTAAACCATGAACAGCACTTATTAAAAAATACAAGCATCCAGAAAGTGGAAGCAAAGCCAAGTACAACGACCTTCTATTTACTCTTTGTGGTGGACGGCAAAAAAGGTCACGGCTTCCCCGTGCCTGGGACGGCTTGCCCCTGTGCTGTCTGGGCTATCCTTTCCGTCCTTTCCACTAGGAGAGAGGGCTATTTCTCTACGTCCTGATTCTATACCTGACCATGCGGATGGCTCTGGCCAATGACAGAGTATCAGAAAGTTTTTGCATGTGGAGATTTGTCCTCTCTCGCTGCTGAAAACCCTCTCACTCTGATGTGGTCAGCTAGGGAAGGGCCTGTGGCGTGACTTCCACATAGGCAAAGCCTTCCTCGATCACTCAACCGCAGCAGAGCAGCTGAGACCAGAAGAATTCAGGACTGTGGAGAAGAAGGAACAACTGTTGTTTCAATCCACTAACTTTGGAGATGGCTTGTTTTGCAGAAACACACAAGTGATATGTGTCCTTTATTAAAAATTTCTTTTCGTAACAAGAGATCTCCGGAAAGCTATGAGGGTAACAGCTGCGGCAAAATGATGTTTTTAAGTGCCAACACTTTTTTATTCTAGAAACAAAGCAGATACTGTACAACTGAACACTGTGTAAATGACAGGACAAATTGCTAAATCCTCCAACAGGCACCACTTACATTTACTCCAGAATGTGTATAGATATTCCTTCCAGGGCCATCAACAATTATGATTCCTGCTCTTTCAGCATATGTTTGTGGTGATAAAGATTAATTTTTTAAAAAGGGATGCTTGGCTCTCCCTGCATTTAACACACTTTATATCATTTAATACTTACTCCTGGCTTAGGTATCTTCTCAAATTCCTGCAATATGAGGTTCTTTTCTTCCGTTAAGCTGCCAAAAAAAGAAAAAAAATCAAGTCTGATGAAATCCAAAAGAACAAGCTCTTTCCATGGTAATACCTGCCTACTTTCTCTTCTCCCAGGGCCGTGCCAGGAGCACCTGTGGGCCCCGGGGTCCGTTCTTCAGGGTGACTTTCCTGACTCCCCCAGGCCTATATTGGGGCTTGCTCTTCCCGGGACCCTGCACACCGCGCTCACACACGCAGCAGAGCAGTTCTCTCAGCACGGGACCCTGTGGGAAGCTCGGGCGCCCTGCAGGGGCTCTAGGCCTCTCCTCGCACCCCCTGCCTGGTCCGGTGCCCACCTGCATACCTGCTCCCGCCTCCCAAAGGCCCGCACCCGGTACCTCAACTCTCCAGCCCAGAGGCTCCTCATCTCACCTGAACGGAAATGTGAACGCCTTCCTCCCGCCTCCCCATGCCTGCATAATCGGCCCCTCCAGCTCTGGCCGCACTGGCCTGCTTGTCAAATTGATCCCTACCTCAGGGCCTGTGCCCTGCGGGTCTCTCCAGCTGCCCTGGCCTTGCCACAAACCCTTGCATAGCTCAGTTTTATGAGCAGAGCTCTGCGGAGGCGGCCGTGGTGCTGTCCCAGGCCGCGCAGACACTCATCACCCTTCCCCGACCACGATTCGCTCTTCTGCGCAGTATTAATCCCCAGCAGGCGCCGCATCACTGTCTATTTCCCGATTGTGCGCCGTGTGTTCGTCATTTTCCCCTCCTGGACACACAGTGTGTCCCCTCCTGGACACACTGCTACGTCACAGCCTCCCTCACACTGGGCTTGGGGCCGTGGGACTAGTTTTGGCCAAGTGTAGGTGAGTGCAAGCAAGCAGCTCTCTCTTCCTAACTGCGCTGAACTGGGAAGACTTGGGATTCAACTGGCAAAGACACAGGATCGGGGCTCCCGGATGACCCACACTCTGCTGTGAGCCAGGAAAGAAGTTCACTGCATGATTTTACAGACACTTTAAGGTCTTTTTTGTTATTGCTGCAGGGCTGAGCCAAAGCCAATCTTTTCCTTTTCTTACTCTCTAAACTGCTTTCAAAGACTCAGTTACAGCAGTGACTTTTAAATTGGTGTAACCAGCTCAGAATTTCCTTGGAGATCTAAACTTTCACATCAGAAGTAAAGAAAGGAAGAACATCAAAGACTAAGTGAAGATAAAGGACATATTTTTCTAATTCTTAATTGACCTAAATGATACGTTTGTTCAAACTCTTAGGATTTTGGTTGGTATTATTACCAAATTATGCATGCTTACAAATAGAAACATACCAATTTATATGCTGATGCATCAGAAATGATGATACTAAGGATGGAAGTGAGACACCAGGATTACTGTATTATTAGAATGTATTTAAAACTGTATACAGTAGTGCTATTTGAAAGTTCTGGAAATAGTTGTGAATATATATTCCACACTCAGGGCAACCGATAAGATAAAATAAAAAGAAGCACAATTTATAGTGCTAAGGAAGGAGAGAAAATAAATAATATAAAATTCTCAGTTATTTGTAAGAGAGTCTTTCTTTTGTCTGTGACTTGTATCTGAATAACATTTTGGCCACTCTTTTAAGATAATGGTACACAGTGTATTAACTATTGTTATTCTCTAATTATTTTTATGTGAAAATTTAAAATAAAAGTATTACTTACAATAGCACAAAAATGCTGCCTTAAAGCCACAAAAAGCTGAAAAAGAGTGGATGGTAAAAATAGGAACAGAAAGCCAGGATGAGAAACAGAACACAGAGACAAATACGGTAAGTGCTAATCCAGCTATATCAGTAGTCATGTTAAATGTCAGTTAAAAGGTTATCAGAGTAGATAAAAAATAACACGATCCAACTATAGCTTGCCTACAAGAAACTCACGTTAAATGTAATGATACATATAAATTAAAAATAGATCAATAAAGATAGGCCATGCTAATGCTAACCAAAAGAGAGCACGAAAACCCAAAATCCAAAATGCTCTAAAATCTGAAATCTTTTAAGCACTGACACTGATGATGTTCGAAGTTTCAGGTTTTGGATTTTGGATCAGGGATGCTCAACTGGTAAAGTCTATGCAAATATTCCCAAATCTACAGCCTCTGAAATTTAAGACTTCTGATCCCAAGCCGTTTGGATAAAGGGTGATGACCTGTATTACTTTCAGATAGAGTAGACTTTGGAGCAAGGAAGTGATTTGAGATAAAGAAGGGGCACTGCCTAACAATATAGGAATAAATTCTCTGGGAAGACGTAATAATTCTTAACAGGTATGCACCTGAAAACAGGGTCATAGTACATGAAGCAAAACTGAAAGAACAGCAAGGAGAAAAGAGATAAATTCAGTTATAGCTGAAGACTTCAACGCTCCTCTATCAGAAATAGACAGATGTTGCAGGCAGAAAATCAGCAAGGACCTCGCTGAACTCAGTAACACTATCAATCAGCGGGATATAGCTGAGAACTGTAGAGTAGAGTTTTCCCCTGAAAGCCAAACATCACCCTGAGTTGAGATTAACAAACACAAGAAACAGAAAATACTAGGACGCACAGTGAAATAGGAATGTACAGTTCCTTTCCCTTGTTGATGAGAATAAAACAAAGAAAGGGAAATTTGTGTCCTACTTTTATTGCAACTGTTAGGATGAAATGACAAGACACTAAAGTGAAATCTGGAAAATTGCTTCAGTGAGGGTGAGCCTGAATGCGCTAAACAAAATAGATAGCAACAGAATAGTAATAGATTGAATACAATCACTTATTTTTTTCTCCCAGTGATTCCATTTTGTTTACTAGACTTCTTGAAGAAGTCTAAGGGAACGATTTTCCATTTTCTTGTTATTCTGCATTTAAAGACTAACTACTATGTTAGTCATTACTAAAGAAGTCTTAAGATTTTCCAGATTTGATCAACACAAACTTCACAATATAGAAGACTCATCTGTAAAATGGAAGTGGGGATGCACAGAGTATTGGGTCCACTGACTGTATCAAGCAGATCCTACACATTAGTAGGTCGGAGAACATGGCACTAAAAGTGTAGGCACATCAGAGTTTATTTTTACGAAATTTAATTGCAATAATGTACGTTAATATTAGTGTCAGAATTTGTCACAGTGAATTTAATATCGTTTAGTTGTCCCAAGCACAAATTGAAGCTGAATTTTTTTAGAGCTTTAGATACTCTGCGGTTGCCAGCTTGTGAAAGCTGGAGATGCTTAATTCCCAGATATTGATCCTACACTTTAGCCACCAGGGGGCGGCAGTGTGCTTTCCTCGTTGAGTTCTAAGGGCAACGGAGTACTCGTGAGTTTCAAAATGGCTCTCCTGGAAGGTATGATTTATGGTACTCTGCTTAACTACACAAATATGAGTGATTTAAAAAAAAAAACACAAAATGGATAACTACTTAAGACATTTTAAAGTAATTACGTTTCCGTTGTGCATTTTTTAAAATTAAGAGACACCAGTCGACTTTTATTTCCTTGAAAAGTGTGTTTTTCTATGAGAGAATGATTATAATCCCAACCCTAGCACACAGTGGTGGATCATTTTAATTTTCCTTGAATCTTTTAACAAAATTTTATTAAATGTACCAGTATGGTTGAATCCACTTTCACCTAACAGTTAATATTTCCTCAGTTGCTAAATAGAATTCATAATTAATAATTGAATTGTTCTATCAGGGGTCTATTGGGTAGCTATACCATCATAAAATAATCCTAAATATTCTTTCTCATCTACTGGACCTACTACATGCCAGGTACATTATATGCATCATTTCAGCTTAAGCAGTGGGTTTTTTTTTTTTTTTTTTTTTGGTACTGGGAATCGAACTCAACACCTTGTGCTTGCCAGGCAGGCGCTTGTGCCTCTGAGCTATATCCCCAGCCACATGCATAATTTCTAACTTCACAACTTTGCCAAGCAGGTGTTATCTCCATTGGACAAATGAAGAAACTGAGGCATTACGCACTTTTCCAAAGTCACACAGTCAAGGCTGACCCGATATTGACACTCACTCCAGAGCTCTATCTTTTTCACCCATCTTTTCAGTATCAAGCTACCTGTAGACTGCATTATTTAAATACCCCACCATTTCTAAGGGTTCAGATTGTTTCCAATTTTTTACTTTTATAAAAAGTGATGTAATAAATATCTTTATGCTTTATCATGCTTCTCTTTCTCTTCTTGGACTACCATTTCTGATGGAATCATTGGGCAAAAACATGCTTTGAATGGGCCTCTTGGCATATAGGAACTCCTAACCTTTTAAACTCATGTGAATTTAATTGGTTTTTTTCTTTTTCACTTCTTATTTTGAAAATATCCAAATCCACAGAGCAGTTAGAGAATAATACAGCAGACACCCAAATTCCTTTTACCGAGATCAACCAGTTGTTAACATTTTGCCAGCAGGTCTACTTTTATTTCTGTACTGTAAACTCCCACGAGATTTAAGTCTGTCATATTCCAGCATTCTGGATGAACCAGGTGCTTCGACACCCAAACACCTTAGGATTTACTTCCTTTCTGCAGCAACCAGTCCTAACTGGAAACATGTCACTAAATAGGTTGGTTTTAAGGATCTCGGGGCGCAGAGACAATACAGGAAGCTGAGGGGATTGTGGAGATTTTGCCATTGTTTCCTCCAGGGCCGCACTGCAGCTGAGCGACACATTCACTGTCTACCTTGTAAGCTACACACACACCCTAGACGATGGAACATCGCATAAGGTCTTAAAGATGCCATTTCTTTCCCTCTGAGACGCCAGCCATCCCTTGCAAGGATGAACTTGTAGATTTCATTCTGATCTGCTTGAGCACTAATGTTAGTCAATCTTTAACCGATTTTCTAGCAATGCCGAGGGCACTGGACCCTGTTGAACTAAGTCACTAGGTCTTTCGACAACACCTGGCTGTCCTTGGGACTGAGGTGGATGGACAGTGCGACCACAGCAACCTGAAGAAAGCACCACTGGGATGACGTCTCGACCCTCCTCCTCACATTAAAGCCAAATATAAAAATCTCTGCCTTTCACCCCAATGGCGTGGTCCTCTCTCGACCCAGCTGCTGCTTTCCTGCTGTGGACCCCTGAACTCTGACTTCCCCATATTCCCTGACTACTGCTAAGTTCTTCCCACCACCCATGGTGCTGGGCCCTCACCACAGCATCCAGGAGAGGCATCATCGACCATCAGCAGAGAAAGCAAGAATGCGCAGAAGTTGTGAGGAGGAAGATTTCTGAAGAACCCAAGAATGTGCTTAGTGTAGAAGCCTCCCAAAGCTGGGAGGGCTCTAGGGCTCTGGAGGCCCCCTGTCCTTGGAGGTCTTGGGACACAGACTGATGGTCACCCAGGGAAGAGTCCAGGGATTCTGAGATGGAGCCAGGGTGGGGACCAGCTTTGGGATAAAGTTCTCAAACTCTGAGTCAGAATCTTGTAGGAAGTTTGTGAATAATTGAGATGTTTCGTGGGAGGAGAGGGGTTCGGCAGGTTGGGAGTGCTTCTGCCCTTTAAGTGCGTACCTCAGGTGCATCTCCTTCTGGTAAGATACGGACTGCCCCAAAGGGAGCAAAGAGGATTTAAGGGTTTCCTTCCAACTCCCGCAGGCCCCTCCACCACCTCCCAGCCTTCTGAAACTCCAGTGCATTGCTTACATCATCCCTCTGCTCCTTTCTTACCAGGTCTGTGTGCTTCCTGGTCACCAGAAGGAAGGAAAATAGCTACTGAGCCCCATGTGTACGGCGGGATGCATGAACCAGCAGAGGGAGAGAAACACTCGCTACGGTCAGAGTCACATCAGGACAGCCGCGCGCATGTGCGGCCCAGGGTCCCCTCGCCCCATGCCCACTCTGCAGTAGACAGCACGCGTTGGCCACAGCCTGATCTCCTCAGCTGGCCAAAACAATGTCAGATTTAACCAGAGAGCCCCAGGCTAGTCACTGCCCAAATTTTGTGGGAAGCCCCCAAAGTCAGGCAAGGAAAAGGCTGAAGAGAATACTGAAAAATCTTTTGGGAGAAAGTTTGTAGAAAGAGAATTGCTTCTGCTTTGTTTCCAGAAGAAGTTTTTAATGCTGTTTATTTAGCTACTTTATTATTTATTAGCATATATTTACTTCACTTATTTAAATAGGATCTGTTTTCTTTCCTGAAGTATATACTTGTCAAGAGGTCATTAATGGATATTAGTCGATGAACTAAAACTATTCTAGCACATAATTATTAAGCAGTCATAATTTGACTGACCATGGGCATTTATCAAAGAGTTTATGTTATGTGAAAACAGAAGAGAAGCGACTAAATTATGGAGTGGAACTCTTCCCCCAGAGCACACGAACAATATGTTGCTCTTCGTAGTGGACCATGATTCAGAAGTTCCTAAAGATGCCGGGTGGAGGCTCGCTAGTTATTTGGGCTTCTGTTGGTCAGACATTGAATAAAATGAGAGCTTATTGTACTGGGCTGACAAATGGCATGTGTATATTTGGATGAATAGTTTTCTCTCACTGGCTTCCTTTCTTTATTTTTATGTGGGGATGGAACTGTCCACTTCTCTCCTGGAGGGTGGTGAGTGTGTTCACTTCTGTTCTGTGTAGCAGTGCGAGGCAGGTTTAGCCAATGCAATGCACAACCTGTGAGGCTTTCCTGCCGTTTCCTTTCTTATCGCCATTATTTTTATGAAAATAAGCTGGTTAATTCTTGCACGGCTGATATTTGAGAGTGCAAGGGAGACTGCGCAGCTAAAGAATCTGAAGAAAGCACACTAAACATTTCCGTCCACATGCATGTGGAATGTTCTTGTTCAGAATAAGTCACTGTGCAGAACCCCTGCCCATCCGAAGTAGCAGTAAACAGTTGCCTATCTATACCTAAAAGCAAGCATTCTCAGCTTTTCTCTCCCCTTGGCAGGAATGCCTGGAAATTTGAAACAATTTAAATATTCACTGACTTATGTTCCCCTTACCCTTTCCTGAAATGTCAAGCATTCATGTTTTCAGTACTAATGAACAACTGCCAATTGTTTTAATTTCATTATTTTCTCAGCTGAAAGAGTGCTTACAGAGCACAGAAATAGCGAGGCTTTCTTTTTATAGCTCTCACTGGTGAGTCTGATACAAGTTCAGATGGAAAGATGAAAAAAGAAAAAACCAACTCTGATTTCTTTCCCCTCGGAATAGAGGTCTGCTATTAAACTGGCCTTCTTTATCCAGCTCTCAGTGGAAAAAGCAGACCCCAAGGAGCGATCTCAAAACCCAGGGCTTGCAGGGTTTGGGCGACCACTCACGCCACTCGCTTGTCTCTGGGCAGCTTGTCTCTGACTTTTCCTGCACTGTTAGTAACCTTCCTCCTCTTATAAACAGCAGAGTTCTGCCACCTTAAATGGTAACAAACTCTAGAAGGGAAGGTTTGACTTTTTGGTGCCAGGGCACAATGTGGAGCATAAAACCTGCAGTGCAGTCATTTTGAAATTGAATCTGAAGGGTGAGATTGGGGAGCAAACTCTTCTGCTGACTTGCTACTCCCTGGGAAGAACGTTAGCAATTTTGGAAATATCGTTTGCCCTTCTAGCGGCAAATTTCAGCTTTAGTTCTCTAAACGACAGCTTCTATTGTGGGTAAGTGTTTGTGTCTTCCAGAAGAATGTGACTTTCTTCCTTGGTCCTAAGGAACAGTTTAGTAAGAGAGGATGACGGTTGCATCGTGGTCCCTGCTTTGCTATTTTATAAGAAGACAGCCTGGCTCCTGCGAGCCTCAGCTCCAAGTTCGTTTGGAAAGCACACGTGAAGAGAGGCACTCACCACCTGACAAGTGATCTAGTGATCAGTAGCCACAGAGCAGATCAGATGAGAGAGATCAGGGCCCACGGTCTGGGCAGGCAGGGGCCTAGAGAGCGCCAGGAACTTGTTGGTAGAGGCTATTTTGTGGCTGCAGCTCCCACAGCGTATGGTTTTACACACACACAAAACACACACCGTCCCTTGACATGCAGGGATGCAGGGGCCTTTGTCACATTCGTTATTTTTCCTAGAAGCTGGAAGTTGTTTGGGGACTGCTCATCCCAGGGAATCTGGGGGAGGAAGTGAGCTTGCAATTGCTTGGACCCAAAGCGGCTTCCTCCTTTGTCTTACTGATGTAGAAACAGCTTTGCTCCCCTGGGTCTCAGGATGCGTGGGAGAACTGGGCACCTACCTGCTTAACCGGTACTGGTTGTGGTACTCTCTCTCCTTCACGGCGTTGTATTCATTTTGGTACCTGAGCAGCTGCCCCCGCATTTTGGAGACCTCGGTGGACAGTGCCTCGGGGAAACCGTCTGCTTGCTGCAGGTGGAGCTGCTGCTGCTGGATCTGCTCGGTGAAGCGCTTGGCGTTCTGCAGCAGCTGGACCTCAGACTCTTGGGTGCTGGCCATGGAAGGAGAGGTGTGCCCAGTGAGAAATGCGTGTCCACAGCTGCTCCCCGCCCCTGGGCTCAGTCCATCTCAGTGACACTTGGGGCCACTTGATGCTGAGGTCAACGAAGCCCAGCTGGTGGCCTCAAGTTGTCCATCACTGGGCAGAGGGGACCATGTGTAAACTGGTGACTGTGTCTAAGTCTAGACAGGAGAAGACCACAGAGAAAGGACGAAATGCACTTTCCCTGGATTGTGAAGAATGACCACGTCTTCCAGGGAAGGGGGAAAATGAGTGGGTCTCTCAAAATACCCCAGCAGTGCTGATTTCCTTGAATTCTCCTGACACGGCTATAGGAAGATCTCTCCTGTTTAGTGAACTACCAGAAAGAAACTTTTCAAAGAGCACGTTATTGGCAGAGTAGGTAGGAAAAGTTCCTTATAAATTTATGGCATAAGTTATAGACTTTTCAAATTCTATCCTTGATGCCTGCCTAGAACTGGGCTTGAACATCACAGCAGTTATTTGGGAAAGGCAAAGGAGCTGAGTACATGGCAGAGGTGGATCTGCATAGACACAGAACTTATACTTTATCAGTTCCCTAGCATTTTCTAGAACTCACTGTGCACGAGCTAGCAGCAGCTCCAGCTCTGTTGGAAGACATGATTCATCTTTCTCGGAAACATTCGCCTTAGCCACCTCTGCTCTTCAGAGGCAAGGGAGGCCAGTTCCTGATTCAAAGGCCGTGCTCTCTGGAGGGCGTGGCCCACCAAGCTCCTCACAGGCCAGAAACCTTCCCTGTCAGCTCACTGCAGACATGCCCATCCCTTCACTGAGCCCATCCCAGCGGAAAGGACCAGCTACCCCCATTTTCCCAGGCTTTCGGGTGCCACGTGCCTCTTGGCATCCAGCCAAGCATTTCTCGTGACAGGCGCTGGGTCAGGGGCCAAAAGGCAACAGCGGCTGTAATGACAGCACATATAAACTCCTCTCGCAGCTCTGCATTTCCAGCCTGTGTCTGGCGCTGCAGCCCCGCAGGAGGGGAGACTCCACTTCCTCCTGCCCTAGAGGGAGCCGAAGGGTCACAAGGAGGGGAAATGCGGGTAGCAGAGGGAAGCAGCTGTTTCGTAACACAACCTGGAAGCAGGAGGAAATAACACGATAGCCCGGGGCCTGCGCCCGCTCTTTCTCAAGGGCCCAAGGCGCTGAGCTGCCGGCTGGGGAGGAGGAAATCAAGTCACTGCACCTTGCAGAGCTGCCCTGGGCCCTAGATCAGAGCTATCCTGGGTGCGAAAGACTACAGTGCTCTCTGTATCTGTGAAGAGGCTTCAGGGGAAGTTGAGATCTGTGGGGAGCTTTGTTCAGTTAAGGAGAGTGAAATACGTAGGAAGAGATGTCCCCAGACTTCCTACCTTCAGCCTCCAGATCCCTGAGTTAAAAACTACACTCTGCAGTCAGGACATCCGGGAGAGAATGGAGGCTGTGTAGGGTGAGGCTGAGGATCTGGGTGGGGGAGGGGAGAGGGAGGGGAGGAGCAGGGCCAAGGGGTGGGGTTCTGGAGGGCTATTGGGGCCCTGAAGGGAGCTGGATAAGTAGGGATAGGTGCAAGGGAAGTTGTACATCAATCATTTCACCCTGATCCCCCTGCAAAGCAGCCCAAGGCCTCCAGGGGAGTGGAAGTAGCGCGGGTTTGGGGGTGGAAGAGGAAGGCTGGTAAGTGGCGGGCTGGAGCTCTAACCCTGCTGTCCCTCCTTGGATTCTGATGAAGATGCAACACAAGGCTGTGAGGCAAAGGAGGGGAAAAGGGAAGGGATGGAGGAGGCTCAAGAGTGCTCTGCAGAGTGCAACAGGCCTCCTCCGCCTTTCTGTGCCTCAGTTGCCCTCAGTGTAAGCCAGCCCCATGGGCTTCCTCCCTCCCCACTCTCTCTTCTCCACTCTCAGGATGCTTGCAAATCGTCTCTCCAATGACTTGAACTCAGACCCTTGGGTCAGGGTCTGCTTTCGTGGGAGCATGAACACATGCAGGTCCGGTTACAGACAACAGAGATAGGGCCAACAGTATCTCCACGCTGGTCCGCGGCATACCTTATCACCGTGTCGTGCAGCAACGTGTACTTGGCTTTCAACTCCGCCATTCTGGTCCCAGGAAGTTTTCCCATAGTGTGTAACTAGCAAAGAGAACAGGGGTCACCATGAGCCACCCGCTTCCTTCAGCAGGAAACGGCAGGGACACATGGATGTGTCACACGGCCTTTCAGGTAAACGCTAGAGAGGGGCCACAGGAAGGCCGGCATAATGGAAAGGCTTGGGTGGTCCGCGCATCTAGTTAGGTCTTTGTCCTTGGGCAATCTTTTCACCTCCCCAGACTGTGACTTCCTTCACTGGATATGAAAAGAATTGAGTTAAATTTTTCCAATTGTTAAAACCTACCTTTAGGTGTAGCAAACAACCTGAACAGTGTAGATTACAAGGATGGCCATTTGTAAGTTGACAGAAATAATAGTTATTGCGCTTCTATTATGAGCAAGTGTTGTACATCAGTCATTTCATTCTCAGAGATGTGTGAGGTAGGAATAGAGAAAAAACATCTCTACTTGAGGCCAAAGTTTAGAAGAGTTAAGTAATTTTCCCAAGGTTATAGTTAAAATTCTAGTTCAAACAGTCAGGATGTAAACCCAGGTGGTCCAGCTCCAAAAACCCAAGATCACTGTCTTTACCTCAGTGCCTCTGCTTGTACTAGCAGAGAAGCAAGAAAAGCTTCCCCAGAACTTAGAGAGACAACATTTATTCCTTCTCGTTTCTGGTAAAAGAACGTTTGACTTACTCTCTGAATTGAATGATAGTTAATCAACATCATAACATCAAACACTAGCATTTCATTAAAACCATAATGCAATCAGCATTTGTATTAGGTTTGACTTTCACAGGCTTTATGCTAGCGACATAAGATTTTAAAAAAAAAAACAGAACTTAAGAAAAGATTTGTGTATTCAAGGGCTGCTGTTCCACCTCTGAAATCTGTCTTGAATCCATGTACTTTCCTCTCCTTTCTCTGAAACGACCAGTCCAAGACACATGATCTCCCAGATGGCGCACAACGGAACCTTCCAGCTGCCTCCTCCCGCCCTCCGCTCCTGTTTCCACCAGGGACCCGCCCACCTACTTTGCACAGAGTTCCCTCTAAAACCCAAACAAGGTCATGTTCTGTGGGGTACCCCAAACCCACAAGAGGGATGAAAACCAACACCCGTGGTGGTTAATTTAGACCCCGAGCCTGTGTGGCCGGCTCGCCCTCCCGGCCTCTTGAAGCTCCCAATGCTTCCACCTCACTTGCTGCCCTGCCTTTCTGCAGATGCGGGAGCCTGTCCCTCCCCAGTGTGGCCGCAGCAGCTCTCCTCCATTTTCTGCTCACTTCACTCCAACTCTTTCTTCCTGCCGTGGCTGAAACATCAGCTTATGGAGAGGCTTTCTCTCATTTCCAAATCTCCCTTCCCTGGAACTCTGTACTTCATAAAATCTAACACAATTCAATCTGTGAGAATAAATTCATGTGGTAACACATTGTTTTCGCATTTCTCCAACTGGTCCCACGAGGAAAGGATCTTGTTTACCTTCTTTTCACTGTATTGTTAGCCAAGGATTTTTTCTAAGTAAAGCAGTTTTTACTAGTGTATGCCTGCATTACACAATAGCTACGTTTGTCTTGGGGAATTGGTGCATAGGCATTATCTTGATCATTTTTGATCCTTTTATTCCCCTTACCAGCCTCCCTCCATCCCCTTTCCTGTCCCAAAAGTCTACTTTTCCCCTTTCCAAAAACTCTACTTTTTTGTTTCTTACCATCTTTACTCTTTTATTTGCTCATATTTAACTCTCTGTGTTGGGCTTATTTTACTTAACGTTATGGTCTTAAGAATTTTGGAGACAGTTTTGGTGCTTAGTAAATTGTTTACATTAATTAGCAAGTGAATGAAACTAATTTACAACATACAAAGGTCTAAGTCTACCCAGTAAAGTTTCATAGTTGTGGTGGATTGAAAACTGGCGGTCAACTTGTAACACCCAGCTAAACTGAACCAGTGTGGTTCTGCGTGTGGAAGGCCCACCTGAAAACTGTTGCCAGCATTATAAAAAGAGAACTGGAGGGGACGATGGTGTGCTGTTGATTCTCCTGGAGAAACTTGTTGCTCTGGCTTTCCTGATATGAACTCAGTTGTATCATCATTGGAGGGGCTCAGTACTTTGATGTTACTGAGGATGGCTGAGGTTCACTTCAGGGGAGCTCTGGTCCTTACTTTGAGCATTGCTTCCTGGCTCCAGAGCAGACCCTGCAGCCTGCTGGCACAGATCCTTCATCCCACTGGTGCAGACTTTCTAGCTTCTACCACTGAACTTTGGACCTTCCCAGCACAGGTCTTTGATGCAAATTTGCATGAGACATTGTTGTGGGCTCTAGGCCTCCAGCTGGACTCCTGGGGGCATGGTTTTGGGTTCTAGGTCTTCAGTTGGATGCATGCAGGACATCGATGTGGGATCCAGGCCCTCATTTGGATTCTTAGGGTCTCTAGTGTGTGGACAGATCTCCCTGCACTCTTTTGCATTTGACTCTCCTATAAATTATGTGTACTGTATTAATTCCTTTTCCTCGCAAACACTGACTACAATCATAGTCGGTACCCAAATCAGGGTAGAAAATGTTACATACACTGTGAAACCATGTTATGTTTTAGATACAAAATGTTTTCCCCAAGCCACATGTGCATGGGAGATGGCCGAGTCATCGGGGCTCTGTACTCATCAGTGGACCCATCCCTTGATGGGTTCAGTAGGGGAATATGCTGCCAGGGGGACTGGCTGGAGGGGGGTTACTGGGGGTGTGACCTGGAAGAGTATATCCTTTCCCAACTCCTTGCACATCTCTCTGCTTCCTAGCTGCCATGAGATGAGTGGAGTTCCTCCTCCATGCTGTTCCACCATGGCGCTCTGTCTTAGAGCCAACCAACCATGGACGGAATCCTTTAAAAACTGTGAACCAAAATAAACCTCTCTTCCTTTATATTGAAGGTGTTGAGTATTTTGCCTCAACCATGGAAAAGTGACTAATATAGAAAATTGATACCAGAGAAGTGGGGTCCTTGCTGTGACTATAGCTGGCTGTAGGATTCAGAAGTCTTTGGAAATGGTTTACAAGAGGAGTTTGGGAAAGCTTGGAGATGCAAGCTAGAGAGGCCTAGAATGCTGTAAGCAGAGAAAGCAGAGATTGATGGGAGATTCGGGTTGGAGCTCAAAACAAAATGCTGATAGGAATGCAGACAGTAAAGGTCAGGCTCAGGAAGTTTCAGGTAGGAATAAGGACTCCACTGACAGAGTAGAGGCCATGTGTATTATACCCTGCTAGAAAATTTGTCTTTATTTTGCCCATGTCCTGATACAGTAACATCTTGGTTCATGAACACTTCTGTTTGCAGATAATTTAGTTAGCAAAGGAAAGTGTTTGGCAAAATCTTGCTTGCATTAGCAAACTCTGCATTGGGTGAAAAACATGACCACATCATCCCCACACAAACACACACACAGCCATATTCCCAAAATCATAAAACAATTTAAGTTCATAAATTGAGATACCACTGTTCTTTGTGAGAGACTGATATTCAGGGTGGTGGGTGAAAATCAGGGTGATAATCAGGGTGACTAATTAAGCTGACAGAGGAAATTTCAAAGCAACCCAACATCCAGGCTGTGCCATTTGGTACTGCTAGCTGCTTTTAGCCAGATCTAGAAAATCAGGAATGAAAAGTTTGCAATTTTATCAAAAAGGAATCACCTATAAAGTTGGGGCCATGGAGACCATAGTTGCTAAAAGATTAGCATTAAAAGAAGCCAAGTACTTTGAGTCAGGAAATAAGAAAGGTGGCTTGAAGACATGTAAGGAATCAGCAAGATCCCAGCCATCAAAGGTAAAGATCCAATAGTGTAAAGTTTTCATTTGAGAAGTGAGCCCTGGACTTCTTGGTCAAAAAGGCTTGCCTAGGGAATAGGTTCCCTGAGATACATTTTCCCATGCTCAGATATCTAGGCACTCAGAGGCCACTAAGGCCATGGACCAAGGGGGCCCAGCTAACTGCTTGAGCTCATAGCAGATACTGGCATCATCTATGTGGTAATGGTTTTACAGGCACACAGAATGGGAGAGTTGGGTTATGAGGGGATCCACCTAGATTTCAGAAAAAGGCCTGGGAGGCCAGGTAGTGTGCTCTTAAAAGGGTAATGTATGAAGCTGTGAGCCCAATGCCAAAAATGCATTAGAAATCCCAGGAAATTAGACATGCCAGGAACATGGAATGTCTGCAGAGGAAAATTGCAGGCAGTGAGCAGAGCCAACCCAAGAGAGAAATCATGTGGGTTGCACTCAGCAATGCCATAGGAGCAGGGCCACCCAAGCCCCTTGGAATTGATGTCTTGCTACAGCCTGCCCCAGGTGCTGGATATACAGCTACAGGATTTAATGTTTGCCCTACTGGCTTTTGGTTTTGTTTTGTTCCAATTTCTGTCTATTCCTCTATTCTTTCCTTTTGGGATGGGAACGTTGACTCTGCTCCACTGAATGTTGGAAGTATCTAACTTTCTTTTATATTTTTGCAGTAGCTTACAGCTAAGAGTTTGCCTTGAGTCATAGAGGTAACTTTGGCCTTGGACTTTTCAGCAATGCTGGAACTGTTAAGACTTTGGTGACTCTTAGAGATGAATCAAATCCATTTTATACAATGAGATAGACATAAGTATTTTGGGTACAGGTGTGGAATGCTATGGTTTAGATCTAAAATGTCACTCAAAAGTGTCATGTGTGTGGAAGGCGATTAGCTCATGGAGGTGTATATTCATCAGTGGATTCATTCCTGATGAGTTCAGTCACTGAGTCATGACCTGGAAGGGTATGTTTTCATCCTAGGCTTTACCCTTTTGCTTCTGCTCTCTGGCCACCATAAGGATGCTGCTCAGCATTCCCCTTCCATGCACTTTTACCATGCTGTTTGGCCTTATAGCCAACCAACCATGGACTGAACCCATTGGAACCCATGAGCCAAGATAAATCTCTCCTTTAAAGTAGGCATTTGTTCTACTGATGGGAAAGTGACTGAAAACCATTTCTTCTTTGTGAAAGTCTTGGGAATCTTTCACGAGCGCCAGGCCTGAATCCCATGGTCACAGCCTTCATTTTTTAACTATGGTTGATATATAATGAAAAGGATCTTTAAGATCTTTCAGGAAGCTCCACATCTCACTATGTTAAATAATTAAAAATGTATTTAAGTGCTACCTTAAATAGAATTCAAGACTTTTTAACTGAGTTGCCATTGGCATGCTGACTTAATGTTACTTTTTGTGGATACCTAATTATGCTTTTTTATTTTAGTTCTACACTTTTTGTATTTTTGAGCCACTCTATAACCTATCCCATGTCTCACACATTTCACTGGTTTCTGAAAGGGTGTAAGCCACTGTGTCTTTAAGGTCTAGTAAGAAAAATAAAGCTTTGCATAGGGAGAAAAGTTACTGGGAAAAGGTTACAAAAAGCTAAGCATGTGAGTGTGTTTGTTTGTTTGTTTATGAAAGTGTATGCTATGAAGACCAAGTAGGAGCCAGTTTTATAGCTAGCCAACCAGCCAGTTTTTGGAGGTAAGCCACTGTGTAATGAATTATGGATTTATATATTCAAAACCATATACACTATTTAGTTTTCTTCTTATGCTGCAGAGATCATTACCTCTCACCTACTGCTCCCTGCATACTAGAAATGGAAATGAATGTGACATAGGCCCTGCTCTAAAGTAGCTAACAGTTTGAGGAGACAGGCACATAAAAATGACAGAATACTTAAACTACATTCAGTAGTCTTATTGTTTGTAAATAACTGTATTGGATTCTTTGCATTTACTTTCTTTACATTGTAAGTTAAAGCAAATAAGTAACATTATAAGTTTCAATACGGCCAAAATTATCTATGACAACAATTTCAAACCTCTGGAAATTGACCTAACAGTATACAAAGAATTAAGTAGCATTTATTTACTGAGAGACTATGAAATTTGAGCCATAGGTTGTATCCATTGCCTCTAGCTCCATACTGTAGAAGAGTGGTTCTGGGCGGTTGTGACAATTACTTTTCACCTTCATACTGCTGAAGATCTATTCCAGGTAGGCAGGACAGCTTTAGAGAACTGCAGCATGCTCTGTCCACCCTCAGCTGGGTATTCCGGAAGAGCTATACCAGATACACAGCTATAGCTGCTCAGTAGTGTCCGTTAGCACTTCCAAATGTCCTGCCCCACAGAGACTCTGGGCAGGACAAACAAGAAAGGTCAGGGTGGGCTGGGGAGACAGCTCAGTGGCACAGTGCCTGCCTGGCAAGTGCAAGGTCCTCAGTTCAATTCCTGGTACCACAAAAAAATAAAAAGGTCAGGGTTCCTCTGACCCCCAGCTCCTGCCCAGTAACATAGCAGTTCCAATCATGGAACTAATGAGGGCTAAAGAAGCTGTGAAGCCCTACATGTCTTAGCCTTGCTTTTGATTTTATTAGGAAGAAAATGTAGAATATCCATGCCCCAGAGCCATATAAAAAGTAATAGAGATCACAAAACTAAAAGAAAAGCCCAATATTTTTGAGAAACCAGTAGGGACAGACCAGCAGAAACTGGAGCAAGAGAGATTCAAAGAGAGCCCCGTGAAAGTCACACTGGACACTAGTGGACTAAGAGGCTATGGAAAAGACTGAAGTTGTGACCACCCAAGAGTGAGCAGAGGGGCTACTTCCACACTATCCATCCCTGAGGTAAAGGCAGGGGGGATAGATAAACTCTCTTAAGTTTGAGAGTCGTCCCCAGGCCATACACAGACACAATGGAAAGTGTTGAAAATCTTGAGCACAACCTCTGCCCAGTCATTTTGAGCATAACCTCTGCCCAATCAATGGTGAAGCACTAATCTATACCGACTGATCCTGGAGTAACTCACAGGAAGTTAAGTTTAAAAGTAAAAACAAGAAAAAGTATCTAAGCAGGGACATCAAAAGCTACACACTGTAAGAGAAATGCAATTTACAGGATTAGTCCAGCCAAGCCACTCAACAAATGAACACATGAACAATAATAAATATAAAACAGCAGTGCAACAAACCCAGAGAGGGTCAGAATCCAGAGTGGATACTGTATTATATAACATGTTCAATTTTCAACAAAACATGAGATGTAGAAAATATTAAGGAAATGTGACTCCTACTCCTACACAGGGAAAAACCAACCAGCTGACCATTAACAAATGCAGACTGTTTTAGGGAGGGTGTAGACATCAGATTTAACAAAATCTTCAGAGAAGCCAGTATAAATATGTTTGAAAAATGAAAGGAAATATGTTAAAAATGTTAGAGTATATTGACAATTCATCAAATAGAGAATACAACTATGGAGATGTTTTATGAAACTAAGTTTATAATAGCTAAATCTTGGAAATAATCTATATGTTCATCAACAGATGAATAGATAAAGAAAGTGTGGTATTTATATACAATGGAGTATTACTCTTCCATAAAGAAAAATAATCTTGAGTCATTTATAGGGAAATGGATGGACCTTGAGACAGTAATGGTAAGTGAAGTAAATCAGATGCACAAGTTTAAATATTGCATGGTTTCTCTTATACGAGAAACCCAAAATATAAATAAAGAATAAAAGATAGATAACAGGAAGTAGGAAGAAAGATCTCTCTTAAATAGGATGGTGACCAAGAGATGGGGGGGGGGGAAGGAAAGGGATGAAAAAGGAATTAAGATGTATTATGTACCTGCATCAATTCTCCACAAGGAATATAAACATTATGTACTACAAATGAGTACTAATAAAAAAGAAGCTACATTGAAATCCCTAAGTAGAAAATTGTAATATTTGAAAATTTCAATGGAAGAGTTCAACATTAGAATTGAGAAGGAACAATAATTTAAAGACAGAGCAATAGATTATATAATTTGAAGAATAGAAAGAAAAAGTATGAACCCTTACAAACAGAAATAAGGGACACCAGAAAGCCTACCAGTTTACATGGAAAGGGAGAATTGGATAGAAAAGACACAGAGAAATACTTGAGGAAACAATGGCAGAAAAATTTCCAAATGTGATGAAAAACATAATGTGTACATTAAGAGCTCATGAATTTCAAGCAGCAAAAACAAAAAGATATTCTTACAAAGACACATTATAGTGGGACAGTTGAAAGCCAAACAATCTTTAAAGCAAAAATGGAACAAAAGCAGCAACCAAGCAAATAAACAAAAAAAGCCAAGAACAACAGGTGACTTTTCATCCAAAACAATGGATTCCGGAGAGCAGTGGGGATTCAGAATGATGAAAGGAAAAACAACACAACAAAACTGTTTTATAGAAGAATCTATACCTCAAAAGTGTCTTTCAAAAGAAAAGGGGAAATAAAGGAATCATAAGACAAATCAAAATGGAAAGAATCATTGCTGGCAGAGAAACCTTATAAGAAATACTAAGGCAAGTTCTTTAGACTGAAAGGATTTGAAGCCATATAGTAATATGAATCCACATATAAAAAGAAAGAGTATACCCAAGCAAGGTGAAAACACATACATAGCAACTACTTATAATAGTCAAAAAAGAAGCAACCAGTATATCTATCAATTGATGGATGGACAAAATGTTGGACATCCATACAATAGAATATTCTTGTATAAAAAAGCAGCATCTTGATCCCTACTACAACACAGGGAAACCTTGAAATCATTATGCTAATGAAAGAAGCCAGACACAAAAGGCTACACACTGAGTTATTCCATTTATATGAGATATCCAGAATAGACAGGTCTATAGTAGATTTAGCAGTGCCTACAAGTACAGTGGCTAGGGAGACGAAATTGATGGGCACATCACAAGTAATGGGCATAAAATTCATTTTTGGTGTAATGAAATATTCTGAAATTAGAACATGATGCTTATACAAATCTGTGTATGTACTAAAGAACATACTGAGAACACTGAAAAGAGTGAATTTTATGGCATATACATTATAACTCAATAAAACAGCTTTTAAAATGTTAATTATATGAGAAATCAAGATTTTCAGTGTAAGAGGCATACAACTGTAAAGTCAAATAAATTAGTGAAAACACTCTAAAGTTAAAAATCAAACTGTCAATACTAACAGTATTCATGGATTAAAAAAAAAAAAAACACCCTAGCTTTGTCCATTAAAATGGGCTAGGAACAATGCATTACCAGGAAGAACAAGTATCCCTAAACACCCCCATGTGGACTTCAGCATCATCTCCCACTAAAAGACACCAGCAAGTGTTAGAGAAACATGTGATTTCAGGCCTGGTGCCTGGAAGCTGAGAGCAAGTACTGTACTCAACACAACCTTATTTTACATGTGGGTATAGGACTTTGCAGAGATCCAGAAAGGTAAGAACAAAGAGGTTACAATACCACTCTCTGGATGGTAGGCATTGCATTCATGCTTTTATTTTTGTCTGCCTATATCTTACAATAGTTTTAGCAATGCATAGGAACTGCTTTTAATAATAAAAAGGTATTAAAGATGCTAGAAAGTGATTGCTAGAAACAACAGGGAATCAGAGGAGAATCCAGAGCTCGAGGGTGTTGGGATCAGAGCCTGGTGGGAGAACCACACTGTAGCTCTGACCTAGTGCCAGCCCCGCTGTGCTTTGTCCAAGTTGAGTCCCATTCTAATCGTAAGGGTTTGCAGTCTAGTGGCTCCTGGACCATGGTGCACATTGGCAGGTTTCACGGCCACAGAAAGAGCAGAAAGGTGGGAGAGGTTTCCTTTCCTGACTGCAGTCTTGATCACTCCGCTGGCTTTCGGTGTCTTAGGGAGCTGTAAAGAGAGTTCAGTAGCAAAACACCTCATCTGTCTTTGTAGTTTCTATGTAAATCCGAGGTTGTGTCACAGATATTTAGAAAGAAGGCTGATAAACTTTCTGTTGTATGGTCTCTTCTACCAAAAGCAAATCTCTAAACAGAAAAAGACCAAACTATGAAAAATGGATTTTCCTGGTTAAAAACAACTTTCTAAAAGTCTTTTGAGACAGGGTTTCACTATGCAGTTCAGGCTGGCCTCAAACTCACTTTGTAGCCCAGGCTGGCCTTGAACTCACAGTGATCCTTCTGCCTCAGCCTCCCAAGTGCTGGGATTACAAGTGTGCGCCACCACGCCTGTTTTTTCCCTGGTTAAAATTTCTTAAAAGTCACGACTGAGGTGTTAATAAGTAATTCTATCTCTGGTTAGAAACTCTAGGCTCAGCTCTAGTAGATGACAAATGTTCCCTCATCACAGCATCGGGCATGGACAATAGCGTTTCTTTTCACACTGCATGAAGCAAGCGGGCACAAAACCCGAGTCTGTCATGTTCTAAAAATGCAGAATCTAAGAAACACAGCATAAAGGCCAATCTTAGATTGTCAGTGGGTATACACACTGAAAGGTTAGACAGAAAGTCATAAGTTCATAAGTGTGATTTCACAATAGATACTTGTGTCACTGAATTGCCTTCTTGGTGTTTGTGACCGCAAGGAAACATTTACACTAGAACTAAAAGTTTAACAATTCATGATTCATGGATGTCATGCAATAATATGGAAAAAATCTCAAACATTGAAATTCCAGCACATTCCATGGAGAGGAACGGCTCACTGAGAACTTTTACCCAGTGAACTTATCTGGAAGGGGTAAGCATGAGGAAACAATCAGAATTGGGCGTGTCTAAGGTGGCCCTGGTCAGTAGCCTACCTTGTTCTTCTGGCCCTTTTGATACTGTCTACTGCCTTGGCCTCATTCAGGACACAGTTGACAGGCTTCAGGAGGTAACATGAACTTGAAAACATGACTCCTCACCCTCACTGTCCTCTCTTCCTCTCCTCCTTGCTCTTTCACTGCTGGAAACGCACAGCGTAGCCACTGAAAAGGCCTCCACGTACAACTGAACTCTTGGCACTGCCTCGCCGCTCTTCCGTTTGAATTTCCCCTTAGCTGTCATACTGAGCTTCAGCTTTCTCAGGCATCTAACTCACGCACCAGAAAAAAACATGGCCACCTACGTTCACGCCCTGTATCAACAGATCCAGTTATCTCCAGAGCCGTACCCCATTAACTTCCTTTCCCAAGTCTCAAGTAAGTATGCTTTTCTCTTGGTGACTGCCACCCGTCCACCTGTCTCACCTACCTTCCCCAGGGGTTAGGCCAGCAGTCACGGCTTCTCTTCCCAACCCTCATGGCCACACAGTGAGTCATTAGGGAACTGACCAAGGACCTCCTCACTTTCTGGTTGACTATGATGCTTTCATTTTTATCACTACTTTAATTTCATTTGGAGAGTCTCTAGTATTAAATCTGGAAGTGCACTAAACTCTTTTTCTTTCATGTCTAATCTGTTGTCAATTCCATCCAGTGTCTATCATACCTCCGAGCTTAAATTAACTCTTTCAGGTTTTATACTAGTGAGACAATGTGGTGCTTGCACATGCAGGTCTGATTTATTTCCCTTATGAGTCTGGTCTCTAGTTGTGACCATTTACCTATAAAAGCCTTGCGTTTATCTTTCTTTATAGCTGAGTAATATTCCATTATATAAAAGTACCAGAAATGATAGAAAAATACTCAAGGGTAAAGGACAACTGGGATGTGGGAAAAGAGAAGGGAAAGAAGAAGAAATTTTATATATATGTGTATACAGGATAGTTAACATCGTTGTTCTACTGTCTTCTATTTCTTTGCTGAAGAAATGGTTCTTTGGTTGTTGTATTACATACTACCAATGAGTCCTTGGTTGATCAGTATTGCATGTCTCTATCTGTTTTCATGAGAAACCACTTTGAAGATGTCAATATGTAATACAACAAGCATTGTTAATTTCCTACCACTTTGTTTGTAACTCTGAATTGTCTGTACTGTTCTTTTGCTATTTTGTAAAAGGTTGTCTGTTTGTGAATGTTTTCCTCCTCTTAGTTTTAAAATTAAAAAAAAAATTCCATCCAGTGAATACTTCACCTAAGGTGTTGTATTTTTTAGCCTCGGAAGCCTGACTTTGGTCTTTTTATAATCTCTACTTTCCTTATGTTGCTCATGTTTTCCTCCACATTTCCCCAAGATACAAAATATTGATGATATTTATAATTTCTAATGTCCTTGCCTACTGATTCTATTTCTGGGTCTGTTATATTATTTGCATTTTCTCCTCGTGGGAGGCCATATTTCCCTACATGTTTGCATGTGGTAATTTTGACTGCTGTCAGACATCGTGAACTATGTACTGTTAAGATGTGGATTCTTTTTGTGTTCCCTTAAATATGTTTGGCTATTGGGAAGATACTCTTTAAGTTTCTTTCTTTTTAAAATGTATTTTAAAAATAAAAGAAGGAAAACATATTAACAAACAGATATCCATTTACAAAATAGCATAAGAACAATGCAAACAATACAGAGTTACAGACAAAGTGGTAGGAAATAAACAATAGTTGTTGTATTACATATTGATATCTTCAGTGTGGTTTCTCAGGAAAACAGAGACATACAAGATTGATCAAACAAGTAATCATTAACTGCTCCTTTCAATAAAACAATAGAAGACAGTAGCACAACTATGTTAGCTATCTTGTTTGTACATACATACATACATAATTTCCCCTTCTTTCCCTTCACTTTTCCCACACCCCAGTTGCCCTTTACTTTTGAGCATTTTCCTTTCATTTCACAATGTCTATCATACCTCCTAGTTTTTATTTACTCTTTCAAGTTCCTACACTAGTAAGGCAATACGTTGCTTACATATGCAGGTCTGATTTATTTCACTTATGAGTATGGTCTCTAGTTGTGACCATTTACGTATAAAAGCCTTGAGTTTATCTTTCTTTACAGCTGAGTAACATTCCATTATATAAAAGTACCACAATTTTTTTATCCATTCCTCAGTGGATGGACATTTGGGTTGCTTCCACAGTTTAGCAATTACAAATTGCACTGCTATGAACATGGGTACACATATATCGCTGTGATATGATGTTTTCAGATCTTCTGGGAAAATAACCAGAAGGGGAATAGCTGGGTTGAATGGGAGCTCTAGACCTAGTTTGCTGAGGAGTCTCCAAACTGATTTCCACAGTGGTTTCACCAGTCTGCATTCCCACCAGCAGTGGAGAAGAGCTCCTGTTTCTGAAAATAGACACAAGTCTATCACCATGCACCAAACTCAAGTCAAAATGGATCACAGATCTCAATATTAAAACAGAAACACTAAATCTACTGGAAGAGAAAGTAGGTAAAAACCTGGAAGACATAGGGGTAGGCAGAGAGTTCATGAACAAAAACCAAACTGCACGTGAAATACTTGAAAGAATCAACAACTGGGACCTCATCCTACTGAAAAGTTTCTGCACATCTAAAGAAATCGCCAGCAGAGTAAAAAGAAAACCCACAAATTGGGAAAAAATTCTAGCTGACTGTCTCTCAGACAAAGGACTTCTATCTAGAACATATAAAGAATTAAAAAACATCAGCCCCCCCAAATTCAAAGACCCAATCCAAAAATGGGCATCTGAGATGAACACATACTTCTCAGATAAAGAAATACAAATGGCTAATAAATACATGAGAAAATGTTCAACATTATTAGTCATTTGAGAAATGCAAATTAAGATTTCATCTTAGCCCAGTAAGAATGGCTATCATTACAAAATCAACCAATTAACAAATGCTGGGGAGCCTGTGGAGAAATAGGAATTCTTTAAGTTTCTTAATAACAGTTTGATCTTTTCAAAGTTTGTTTTTAACCTGTCAGCGAGCTCCAGTGCAATCTTTTATCTGGGACACTTTGGTCCTACTCCTGGGTTAGTACCCTTTGACTCAGTGGCCCAGGGGCTAGGAGGTCTTTCGGGATCCCTCTCCAGCTCTTCTCCCTAGCCTCAGCAGTATTCCCACCAGCATGCCTTGGTCAATATGCAGACTCTAGGGAAACCCCTTGCAGATCTTGGGGCTCTCTTTTTGTGAAGCTCCCTTTTCTCCTTATGGATGCATTTTAGTTAACTTGGCCTCCACGAACTACAAAGTCTGTCTTCTCAGCTCATCACCTGCCTCTGTCTGGGATTTTCTCCCTGTTAGGGTTTGTGTCTGGATGTCCCCCTAAAGCCTCATGCAGTCATGGGTCCGGACTTCTAGAGTTTATGATTGTTCCCTGGTCCAGTGTTGGAATTATGGATGTGAGTGCTACACCTGCTCTGGGGCAGATAGTTTACATACAGTGTAAGGGAGGGAAAGTGGCTGCACACCTCTGCTCCTCCCCTGTGCTCTTGTTGCTCTTGCCTCTTTTGCTGTCTTCCACCGCCATAAATTGTTGCCCTCTGCCATGAGCCACCTTGCCTTGGAGCCAGCCAACTATGGACTGAAACCACCACAGACTGTGAGCTAAATAAACCTTCCCCTCCTTAATTCTGGGTGTCGGGTATTTTGTTTCAGCAACAGGAGGAAAGTAACTAAGACACTCCCTCTACCGCCACTTGGAAATACTCTCTAGGCTGTTTGATGGGGGCAGTTGAGGCTTCCCCTCATTTATTTCCCAACACTCAGGGATCACTGTCCTGTGCCATCTGTTATCCAAAGTCTGAAAACAAATATTTCATGTAATTTTGTCCATTTTCAGTTGTTTAAGGTAGCAGGTAAATCTAGTACCTGTTACTCTATCTTGGTTGGAAGTGGAGGCCCAGTAACCTCTTAGTCATTAAATTCAATTGATATTTCTCTGGTTTTATCTTACTTGATACTTGTAAAATATTCAATACTGTTGGTGTATAGTAGTTCTTCATTTCTGGAACCCCTTCCACTGGCTTCTGTAGTGCATAGTAACAGTCTTCCCTTACTCTTGTTTTCTTCCCTGGCTCTCCTGTTAAAAGGCAATGTTCCCAGGATTTGGCCTTCATCCCTTCTACCTTATGAAATCATTCTAGGGTTTTTCATTTACTCCCCTAGTCTGAACTATCACCTGCAAGCTGATGACTCCCACACAGAGGGTTCTGCAGGATAAATGTCAAAGAATAAGCTAGAGCTTTGTTTGGGCAGGATCCATGCAAGACATCGGCTTCTGGGTAGACAATAATAAATACCCTGTAGGCCCAACACCTGGAACACATGAAATTGTTTACTTAAATAATATAATGTCAATGTTCTGGCATTGGAACCATTTTTTAAGAGGGGAATTTTGTGGGATGGGCATTTCAATAGGTTCTGTCAATTATGTACTGACAGAGTGTTTCGTAGAATGAACAATCTATAACATGCCCTGCACGAATCCTTGTTACTTCTTATTGAGCTTTTGGTAATAGCCAACCCCCCTGGCTTTAATTCTTGTCTTTCTTGAGTCTCTCCTGGATGCTGCCAGCAGAGTGCTCTATTCAAATAATTCTCATCTTGATTATAAAACCCTCAGAGGACCCCCTAACCTAGAGGATTAAGTCTGTTTCTTTAACATGGTGTGCAACGGTCTTCATTGTCCAGCAGCTGCTAAGCTCTCCAAACCCACCTCCTCCCTCTCTTGTCTCCCATGACCAACACAGCCCTGTAATACCAACTGCATTCCTGTCATAGTAGACTAATGCTACCTGCTCCTCCCCCCAAAGATGTCCCTATCCCAACCCCTGCACTCTGTGTTTAATCACTGCCTGGGTTGGAGAGGTGGAAAGGAAGGAGGGGACGGTCTGAAATGCAGGAAGGCCTTGACCCACCGTTCCTGGCGTTGAGCATGGAGGAAGGTGGTCAGGAGCCAAGGACTGTGGGTGGCCTCTGGAGACCATAAAAGTCCCAGGACCAGAAGCTCCCCAAGAGCCTCCAGGCAAGAATGCAGTGCTGGCCACACCCCGACTTTAGCTAACTGAGGCACACATTGTACTTCTGATCAACAGAACTGTAAGACGATGAATTTGTGTGTCAGCCAGTAAATGTGTGGGGACTGGTTACGGCAGCAGTGGAACACTGAGACCATTCCAAACCACACCGTGTCTTTGCATGTCATATTCCCTCCTCTGCGGTGTCTTCTCTCTCATCTAACTGGAGAGCTTTTATTCCTCCTGTAAAATATCTCTGTGGTCCCCACCTTGGGCCCTTCAAGTGACACTTTTTGGATAGAATTAATTACTTCCTTCTCGTCATTGCTTCTGTGTTTTAGATGCACCTGTACTGTACACATTGTGCACCGCTGCCAACACATTTTACTCCTGAGTCCAGGGCAGTGTACTCCCTGATGAGGACAGCCGTGCTATGTTCATCTCTGAACCCTGGAACAAAACATGGCATCTTATACATCCTCAGTAATTTTCATTAACTGTTGTTGATTTAAGCTTATCTTAAAACTAGTGATATACTTGGAAAAATTCACATTCATTTCCTCAGTTCCATTTCAACTTATCTGTCACAGATGGCGAATGTAAAAGGAAGGACAGAGCAGGCTACTTTGGTCTGAACACAAGCTCAGAAGACCAGAGAGTGTGCTGTACGAGACTGCCTGCCTTTTCCACAGCCTCTCCTCTCCCTGCTGTGTGGCTGGCAGGGTTCGCAGAGGAGCAGCGGGATCTGGTACTGCTCCCTCGCAGCTGTCCTGTCCTCTTTTGGTGGCCCACCACAGGAATGCAAGGGAGAGACAAACAGGCAAACAGGACCTCCCAAGAGTTAAGGTGTCCAATGCAAAGGACACCGGGTGGGCGGTGCAGGTGCCCCGCTGTATGTGTGACTTTAGAGTAAGCCACAATAACTTGAAGGTCAAAGTACAGCCAGATAAATGAAAAGCATGTTGAGCTGCATCCATGCCAGTGAGAGCCATTCCCTTTAAAACACACTGGTCCTGGTGGAACCGCAATTGTTCGGGACTTTGACAATCCTTAACCCTTGCTTACATGAGCTCCACCGCCAAAGATCCCAGGAGGGGTAGGGGCAGGCTCAGTGGCTGTGAGCCAGAGAGGCAGGAAATGAGCCAGACCGAAACACAGACGTCTCTTGAAGGACTTCAAAGGGTGAAGCCAGGACTAAGCAAAAAGCCCAAGAGGACCAGCGCCATGCCAGGCATTCACATCAGGGTGGGAACACAGTCGGGGTCAGAAGGCATCCAGGTTAACTGGTGGAAGACTGAAGTCACACGCCAGAGCCAGAAGAGCTGGGTGCGGGCAGGGGCGGCATCGGGAAGAATCCCATTGGTGTTTCAGGGGCCCGTCAGCGTGCGGTCCTCCCCACTCCGAGGGTCCCCCCTCCCTGCGCCCGTGAAGCCTTGAGTGCGTCCGGCAGAGAGAAACCGGAGCCAGGGCTTTGGAGGCCAGAGCCCCTCACACAGGAAGACGATGTGCAGCGGTGGCCCTGTGTTCCCTTCTCTCTGTGGTTCACAGATGAAAGCCACTGCCTGGCCCCGCCCCTCAGAGCTGTCACTGCACACATGGAGAGCAGAGGCCGGCTCTCTGCGCCCTGCGGCTGTTGTGCTTATCCCTCGGCTTCCAGAGACCCGCTGGGCGCTGAGAGAGCCCTCTCCCCAGCTGCTCACTGTCGCGTGCCCCAATGGCAGGCTCTGAGGCTCAGGTAGGGGACACGATAAAGACGGTTTGGCACCTCTGGTGTGCACCTTCACGCTTCTGAGGGTGCTTCAGTACAAGGAGCTCCCCTGCACTCATCCGTGGCACTATATTAGTGGGGAGGGGTGGAAAGTTCTCCCCCCTTCCCCTCCTAGCAGGCCGATTCTGGTGGACAATGATGCCTTCACTGCTGATCACAGAAGTGTTCCTTAAATAAGAACAAAAAGCCAAAGTTGCAACTTCACTTCCCCATTGATATCATAAAATAGATCTTGGGAACAGAAAATGGAGATGTCGGAGTTCCACTCTTGCTAATTCACTGCTAAGGGGGATTTAAATTCTGGCAGCACGTTGGACAAAAATTTACTTTTTGTTAAATTTATTCCCGAGTATTTTCTTGCTTTTGAAACTGCCAGTGGAAATTTTTCCTCAGTTTCATTTTTTTTTGGATAGTTTATTGCTAGTGCAAAGAAGTTACTCAATTTTGGTCACCAAAATTATTATTGACCCTATAAATAGAGACCTGATCCCAGAGCCCCAGTGTAAGCCTTTTATAGGATCTGTAAATGTATGCTTGGGGCAGAATAGCTTTGCCTCTTTAGTTCAGTTGGTGTAACCTGACCTTCTACACCACTGTCTGACACTAAGGTACTCAAAAGTATTTAATGAATGAGTCTGCTCAGCTCACGAATTCCTCGAGAGCACTTACACCACTGTGTGGGAATCACACTTCCATGTCTGCCCATCAAGTGGGAAACTTTCAGACTGCGAGGGCCATTCTAGTGTCCCAAGAACCTCGTGCAGCTCATGGAGCACAGTAGGTATCCAGCACATGTCTGAAGACCATTGGTGCACAGCAGGGGGTGGACGGCATGGGGGTTCGCATATCATTAAAGAATCTCATGCGTGGCCCTCTGTCTCCATAGATACATGTGACTTGGGCCAAATGATTTCCAAGGGCAACACCGGAAGAACATTTTAAAACTCAGTCATAGAAGCATCACCAGCAGTCTGAAAGGTATGTGTATATGTTCACATGTGTGCATGCAAAGAGGACATTGACTTGATATGGAATGAGAAACTTACCAAAAAATACAGTGAATGTGTAATTTTTAAAAAATCATTACAGTAAAAGATACATTGCTATTAATCTCCTTCAAAATACTCCTCACTTCAGACACACTTATCCAATCATTCCCACCACTTTCTGAAGCAGTTCTGGAAGTCCTCTTTTGTGAGTGTCTTTAGCTATGCTGTCATGGCTGCCTTGATGTCCTGACTCAGTTCAAAATGTTTACCTTTCACGATCACTTTGATTTTGCATGGTGCCAGATCTGCTGAGCAAAGTAGATGAGGCCATACTGTAACATTTTTATGAACCTGCTTTTCTATTGGATGGGTTCATAATATCAACTTTGATACTCAAGAAAAGTCATAGAAAGAAACAAAAAATTTAAAAATAGATTCCAACAAACATTTCTTCAAACACAGCAGCATTCATCCTATTTTTTATCCTACCACATAAAGATACTCATGAAAGAGGACTTCAGAACTGCTTCTGACAGTGGCAAAAATGACAGGCTAAGTGTGCTTGGAGCGAGAGGGGGTATTTTCAGGGGGGATCAATGGCAGTTTGTCTTCGATACATTTTTATAGTTTATAAATTCACTATACATGTTGGTCATGCCTGGAGTGTGGAATATAATACTCCCTACTCAGTTTGAAGTGGGATATTAAGAGGCTTTCAATAGAAAACTTATCAAATGTGTCCTCTTGACAGCTTGCTATCTAGGGAAAAACCTCAACTCAACACGATGTACCTCTCCAAGGTTACAAAATTAACCCCACAGTTACTCAATAAAAATACCTTGAGTGGATGGATAAGCCAAGCTCATGTATAAAAGAGATTAAAATTCCTGAGGAAAGCAGAAAAGCTAATACCTGAATGTTTTAATCCTAAAAAACTCTTCTTCCAAGGGCAAGAGAACACAATTTTTAACAACTCAGTAGGTATAATACAGTGTTACATTTAAGCCTAAAGTTAAATACTCAGAACCTCCTAATTTATTTACTAATATGGAAAAGCTAGCTACCTTATAAATATCTTTAAAAACCTCAGAAACAGAAACAGAAAATAGCTATTACCCCTGACAATTACAAAACAGATTATCCTGGAATTTTCTTAGAAAAGGGTGGGATATTTGGAACAACTTTTCTAGACATTAGCTTTTTATATTTAGAAACATAGTTCTTTATTTTTATTTCTGAAAAGGCAAGAAAACTCTATACCACTAAGGAGAATCTTGACTTTTTTCCACTTAACAGCAACTTTAATACTCAAGAGAAGGCATAGAAAGAAACAAAAAAATTTAAAAATAGATTCTAACAAACATTTCTTCAAACACAGCTGTTTCTAGTTCACCAAGTCCACTATTACAAAATATTTTAATGTGCTTTCTGGCAAACATAAATAGCCTAATTCCATGGAAATGCCACACTTCCAGTTATTACTGACTGGTTGTAAAAGTTTAAAGATATATAACCATTCCTAAAGATTTCTATCTCAGGAAAAGAAAGTAAAGTAGCATTTAAATCTTTTAAAATACATAAGATAGACCTTAATCCAAATCAAAATAGCATGTTTCATGCTACAGATTGCAAACTTGCAGCCAACAGTACAAAAACACTCTGAATGCAGATGTTTTTAGTGTGTATAATGTTTTTTAAAGATTAAAGTATTCACTGACAGTGTTTAAAAATGTATAGATTTTGCCATACAAATCTGAGGTTTTGGCTTCAGTGGGAAAATTATCAAATGTGATGCTAGTAGGTTCACATCCAACGTTGCAGCCATCCGTTGTTATTTAGCAGGGATGGGTCCCACAGGTGCATAGGGACTGCCCCTTCTGAAGCAGAAGCCCGGTCTGCTCTACTCATTCAGTGTGTGCTCCATGGACTAAGATCCAGGCTGTTTCATTCGCTTGTGCTGTTTTTATGAACCTTGAGGTGTTTGACAGTGAGACCCCACTAGCTGGCTACCTAGAAAATACCATGGGATGGACTGAAAGAATGGCTCAGTTCCTAACACTCTTGCACAAGCGTCTGGAACATCTTACTCCTTGTGTGGGGGGGTGTCTTTCCTACCTGCCTATCTCTGCTCCTACCTGAGCATACAGCCGCAAGTGCGTCACCCAAGGTGTCAGGTCGAATGCTTTAAATCTTATAGACTTTTTAAAAAGTGTTTTTCTATAATTTCATAGAACATTATTAGTCTGATGTGTTCTATTGACTGAAATGTTTAAAATTATTTATATTGAAATGTTTTGTTACTTAGATATCAGCATGTATTTTTATTCAATAAAATGGATACCATTTCAAAAACTAAAAAACATTATAAAGATGCTGTGAGAAAGTGTACCAGTCAGCTAAATTTTACTGGGGCTTTAAAACAGGGAACATTTGCCGCAAGGAGCTTTTCCTTATATTCGAAATTATCCTCGCACTGATGATCTCTTTGGTGCTATACTCTATGAACTTTGTCAGAACAGCAAATTGTAATTTTTAAGGGAAGCACAGACACATTTTGAGCAACTTACCCCAAAGTGATCATATGTGTTTGAGTCAAATAGGAAATGAACATCCAGTAATAGTCAAATGAGAAAGTTATTTCCAGGCAAGTCAGTTGCCAGCAAATGAGGGATTCTAAAAGGGGACTTATCAGAATAAAAATAATGTATTCAGAAATTGCATGATTTCTGACTTCTGTAAGATAGAAGACTGCAAGTTCTATGAAGATAAGACTACGTGCATCTTTGCCACTACTATATCCCCAAGGTCTAGCCTTCAAATGGTGTAATAAATGAACTTGTTGAAAAAATGAATAATGAAAGTACACATTAGTGCCTAGGAAATATCAGCCTTTCAATAAATATTCACTATAACTAATTCATGCAATCAATTTATTCAATAAACATTTTCCAAATGAATAAATTAATGAAAATTCCAAATTAATAATTCATATGCTGTTAAACATAATTTTATTTACTGAGTGATGGTTATATGCCATGTATTATGTTAGCTGCTTTACATATACATCCCATTTAATCCTCATCACAAACCTATGAAATAGGCAGTATAATCCAAAATTTATAGAGTTACAGAAAATAAAAGATGGTTGAACAACTTGAACAAGGTCAGCAGCTGTTCCAAGGTTTTGCATGGATTGGACCACAATTCCACTCCATTACTCATTTTTAAGTGAATTAGAGAAACTCAGAAATGAGTAATCCTGCTGATGGCATGAGGACAGAGTGGAACACATTAGAAAACTTTATGTTGCCCAGTTTGGCAGGCATGAAAGATCATTTGGAAGTGGACAATATCCACAGAAGATCACTGTGTCAAATTAATGCTGGGCATTAAGCGTAGGAGAACAAAATGTACATTAACTAATTTCATTGTTACTTAAAATATGAAACCTAGAGACAATGGTCAAAATCACTTGTTGAAACAGAGAAGCTAAAGGTTAGAGTGACAGTATAAATATAAAGATAGCCACTGTAAGAAAAGCACAGAGCCTCCTAAGTCCCAGAAGATGGATAAACCTTAGCATTACTACAAGAGAAGGAAGGGACAGGCCAGGAGTACTAGGAACAGAAGCCAGAATTCTTTGAATACACTTTGTTCTGCAGATTTGACCTAGGATGATATGGTGCTTTAATTATAAAATTAAAGAGCAAATGAAACGCTAAAATTTGAAAACAAAATCAGACTTAACTCTGCTTCAAGCTGGTCCTGAAATGCATGGAGAAAAACCATTCCAATTTTACTGTAACTCTTCAGTAGGTCACACCCTCAGGGGAAAAAGTTCTGTGACTGTTTTCTGTAATCACATCACTGGTACTAGCATTATTCTCAGACAGTTACGTGTGTGTTACGGGAGAAAGCAAATGAGCAATTATACTATGGCACCACAAAACCAGGATATCGATTTGTAAAAAAGACACATCTGTAAAGATTGGCGAGGTTACATTCTCTGTCTTACTGACTTTGAACTGGCACCATCATGATATATTTTATTTTAATGTTGTACACGTATGTTATCATTGCCTATGTATTTTTCCTAGCTCCGGTTATTAAAAGGTATAAATAAAAACAAAAATTAATCTAGCACCAGTGAGTGTCTCTAGTCCAAGAGTCTAGCCCCTAAATACTATGTCCCTCTAAAAGAAATAGGCTCCTTTGGATGAGTGGCTGGAACATGGAAACAAGCAAGCCTTGACCGTCTTGTCACACCCAAAAACAGAAACTAAGAGTAATGCGAAGGGATTCTGACAACTGGACTCATTTTGGGCCCTGTCAAAAGGCTCCTTACTGGTCCTAAATGGGTCTTGTTGACTATCAATACAGATAATCACTTCAAAGGGCTGAACAAAGTATGTTTACATAAATGAGTCCATAAGAATACTTAAAAGGAAAAGAGGTCCTCTCATCTTCAGAGAATACTGGGGTAACAAGCATTTTGGAAAGTGAACAACCAAGAGGATGAATCAACCATCCACTGGGCCTTCCCTGCATGAATTCCACCTCTCTGTGACTAACAGTTGAGAGGAAGTTTCTTCTTTCAGGAGGGTTCTAATTAATAAGTGAGAGAGAAAGGACAGTATTGCAAAGCATTAGATTGCAATCGCTAATGGCCAGAGGGACCAGGCAGCCGATGTCAGTGGTGGGAAACACCCCAAAGGGGAGACAGGCAGCACTGTGTGTCTGCTGATGAAAGGCCAGAGCATCACAGAAAACAGACTTGCCCAAAGGAAGGAAAGAAATTTAAATGTGATCTGGATCAAGGTTCTATGAGCTAAGTTTCCATGAATATAGGAAATACAGGATAAAATAAGCACAATCTAGACTGGAAACAATATGGGGAAAATGAGATAGCTTGTTCAATAAAAATTGCTACTACGTTACCTCCTGCCCTATAAGGTAGAATTGGAAAACAATATTTAGGGTCTGTTAAGAATTTATTATTTTCTAAATGCTAATTTCAAACAAATAGCCAGTATCATGCTTAATTATGGAACAGTAGGCGTTCTCATTGAAATCAGAAATAAGGAACGGGGTACCTAATATGAACATGTGCGTCAGACATGATTCATACATACCAAGAAAATGATGATACATGTAGGAAAGAAGGATAAATGACCATTGCTTGTTGCTAGACAAATGCCTACATGAAAAAAACAAAACCAGTAATGTCCATAGAAAGAAAACTACGTAAGTGCATGGAAAAACAATTTCAAAAAGATAAGAACAAATGTCTCAGGATAACAAAAAATACTTTAAAAGAGGCCAATTATTCTGTAATTAATCATTGGGGAACCTAAAAATAATTACAAGGCACAGTGGGAATAATAAATTATTGAAACTTTCAAACAAACATATTAAATGTGAACTTTCCTTTTCTGCTGTAAGGCGCATTATAAACACACATTTCAACACTATGAAAGTAGGGAGGGAATGGAGTCACACGATGTAACTACATCGAAAGCTCAGAGGCACATCCCGTGTATGTGTAACTCAACAAAGAACAAATGTGCTGCTGGAGGCAAGAGTGGGAAAGATGGAGTTCCGCAAAACACGGTACGGAAACAGCTCACTGACCACTGGGCGAAAACTGAAGGTAGCCCCTACCGCACGGTTAGAATATTAAAACCTACATAAAAAAAGTAAAGCTATAAAGTAACAGAGGGAAGTTCTGGCAAACCCACTATGGGGACACAGTTAAACAAAGTAAAGCAGGTGTGTCAGAGAGGCACCCTCACTTCTGTTTGTGGTGCACTGTTCACAACAGCCATCAGTGAGTCAATGGATAAAGAAAATGCCGTGTACACACACAATGGAATACTATTCAGCCTTTAAAAAGAAGAAAACTATCATTTGCAACAAGGATGAACAGGTAGGTTATTATACTAAATGAAATAAGCCAGGTTTAACAAGACAAATATTGCATGGTCTCACACATGGAAGCTAAAAAGGTTGATCTCACCTAAACAGAGAGTAGAGTAGTGGTTACCACAGTGGAGGGGGTGGGGTTGGAAAGATGTTGATCGAGTATACAAAATTTCAGGTTATATAGGAGGATTAATTTCAAGAGATCTATTGTACAATGTGATGTCTGTAATTAATATATTCTTGAAAAATGCTGAAAGTGGATGTAACATGCTTTCACCACAAAAATGTGTGAGATAATGTATCTGCTAATTAGCTAGAGTTAGCCTTTCCACAGTGTGTGTATTACTTGGTAAATATATACCAAGTAAATGGTAAATGTATGGCTTGAGGTCCCCAAGCCCCAGTCATAGGTGGGGCTTTTTCAGAGGTGGCTGAATCTAGAGTGTGATGCTGCAATTAAGGGTGTGTGGTGACTAAATCAGTCCACGAATGGTTTGGTACCACCGTAATCCTGGTGACCTGATAGGATATAAAAGGAGCAGAAAAAAAGGTGCTAAGGTCCCTCACTTGCTTGCTTTTGCTGTCTTCTGCCTTCCATGAACTATTTCTCCTTGCGCTGCCCCTCTGCCATTCTGCTCTGCCTTGGAGCCAGCAGATTATGGACTGAAGCCTCTATACACTGTGAGAAAAATACTTTTCTCCCTTTGAGTGTTTGGTATTTTGTTTCAGCAACAAGAGAAAAGTAACTAAGACAGTAAATATATGCAATTTTTTTCTTTCAACATAATACAAGTAGATACTAATAAAGAAAATATTAAAAAGCACTCCTCTGACTTCTATTAAAAATATATCAAAATTTCATAAAAGAATAGAGAATAATAGTAGTCTATACACTGTATATTACACACTTAAAATGGCCTAAATATTACTCAGAGTATAAACCATAGACAAAAAAGACTCAATATGTACAATTACATGTCCATTCAAAAGAATAAAGTTTTAAAAATATAGGTAGATATTTATCTAATTGTGCTATCAGAAATGAAATATAAGGAAAAGATTAATACATATAAATGTAACATCTAGGGGTATCCATATATTAATAATAGAAAAACTGAATGTCAAACTTGAAAAAAAATGCCACCACTTGAAATGTAAATGGTTAATAATGCAGATGTATAAAAAAAGGTTTTGGAAATTCAGAAGAAAAACACCACAACAGATGAGAGGTCATGCAAAATATACGTCACTAAAAAAGCCAAATGACTAATAATTATCCTAACCTAATAGTCCAGGAAATCACAAATTGAAAAATTAGCTATTCTTGGCATATAATACTGGAAAGAGCATGATGATGATATTCATTTTTAATAAACATGTGAGAAAATGGACACATACTTTGGGTGAAGATTTAAATATTTAAGTTTTTTTCTGAAATAGGCAAGTTCTGTGACAATCTGTTTCTAGGGCCTTACAAAGCATCTATGTTTTGAGTTCATCAACTTTAGAGTTTTATCTTAAGGGAATAATCTACAATGGCCCATTGACATATATAGATAGATAGATACATATATGCCTATACATGTGTGTAAGTACATATATACAGACATACATTTTTGCACATATATAAAAACAAGAGATTCTGTAGCATTGATTATGAAAGTGAAAATTTGGAAATGATAAAACTGTTCTCCAAGGAGTAGTTAAAGAAATTATAATGCTACTTTTCACTATATACCTACTGTTATGGTTTGTGTCTGGATGTCCCCCCAAAGCCTCATGTGGTCATAGGTGGGACTGTTCAGAGGTGGCTGGATCTGGAGTGTGTGATGCTGGGAGCAAGGTTATGTGATTACTAAATCCCACTAATTGGATTGGCAGCGTGCTGAGCAGGATTAAGGGTTCCCCACCCTGGACGTGAGTGCTTCCTGTCCTAAAGGTGGACAGGTTCAATAAGACATGAAGGAAAGAAAGAGGGTCATGGGTAGTTTGTCACTTCTTCCTTGTTGCCATGTTACCGTCTACCTTCTGCCCGCCCGGCTTTGCCATGGGCTGCTTGTTGTGATGCCTCTCTGCCACGCCACCCTGCCTTAAAGAGAGCCGACTATGGACTGAACCCTCTACAAACTGTGAGTCAAATAAACCTTCCCTCCTTTAACTTTGGGTGTTGGGTATTTTGTCTCAGAAATGAGAAAAGTATCTAAGACACTTGCTAAAAATGATTATATGGTACTTTAACTGATACAAAGCCCACAAGTTATAAAACAATATATAGCTGACAGTATCAAGTGTCAAGGACGTGGATCAATGGAAAGAAATCTCAGAAATACACTGGAAAAGTCCCTCATAGCAGAAGAAACACAAACTCTGTAATGAAGAAGTGCTGTTCCTTGGTGCACATCTGTACCAAGAGGCAGGTGCAAGAAGATTCCAGTAGCATCATTCATCATGGGAAAATTGAAAACATCCTGATGTCCACTGGAAGTATAATGGATAAACAGCAGTACCAGCCATTCTCTAGGTGGCGCTCACAAGTATAACCATGAGAGAATCCAGATACAGGAAGTTTGTTACAAAAGGAAAACAAAAGAATTTCTGAGAGCTGGTAGTATTTCCTTCTCAACGCGGATGGTGGTTATGGATACCTGAGTACTGATCTGAATAATAGGTTTATATTTAGGAATCTACTTTACAATTTGAAGGACTAAAAATCATTAAAACTAGTCTAATTTTTATAAAATGACATAGGAATAAAAATACAAAATTATACACACATATGTATAAATCGTTATGTGACTATATCTAAATATATTCATGTATAATTTATATTTATCAATATTCAGAAAAATATTCTAAAAATGAAAACTAGTGCTGTTACATTCAACAATAAAAAACAACTTAATTTAAAATGGGCAAAGGAATTGAGTGAGACATCTCTTCAAATAATATATATGTGAAAAAATGCCCAAATTACTAATCATTACAGAATCAAAACAATGTCATGCTACTTCACACTCATTAGTACGGTAATTTTATATATACATAAAAGAAAAAATGTTGGCAAGGTTGTGGAAAAATTAGAACCCTTAGGCATTGCTGATAGGCGTATCAAATGGTGCAGCTGTGGAAAATAGCATGGTGGTTCTTCAAAAAATTAAACATGGACATTCTATAGAATCCAGCAGCTCCACTGCGTAGTGTAGAGTGTACACAAGAGAACTGAAAGCAGGGATGTGTGCACAGGCATTGGTACAAGGTTCTCAGCAGTACTGCTTACAACAGCCAAAAATGGAACCAACTCAGTGTTCACCAGCCGATAAATGGATGAAGAATGTATGAGGACTGAATGTGGAGATGCACACCTGTAAGCCCAGCACTCCGGATACTGAGGCAGCAGAAACCCCCAGCCTGGGCAATGTAGCAGCGTAGCAAGACCCTTAAATAAAAAATGAAAAGGACTGGGGATGTAGTTCAGTCCCCAGCGCTGCCAAAGGAAGGGAGGGAAGCAAGGGAGGAAGAAGGAAAGAAAATGTGAGATATCCAGAAGATTGAAACTTGGCCTGTCTGTCACTCAGTACAAAAGTCAACTCAAAATGAACAAAAGATAATACTGGAAGACCTGAAACCAAAACTATTAGAAGCAAGCATAGGAGAAACACTCCAAGAAATTGGTATGAGGAATTATTTCCATACTAGCACTCCAAAAGCATAGGAAACAAAATCAAAAATTGATAAATGTGATTATATCAAACTAAGGAAAGGAAATATCAGTGGAATAAAGAGACCACCTACAGAATGGGAGACAATATTGGCCAACTGATCATCTGAGAGGGCATTAATATCCACAGCATATAAGGTACTTGAGACACACAAAGAAATCTCCCAAGTAATCCAATTTTTGAAATAGGTAAATGATCTGAATAGTCGCTTCTCAAAAGAAGAAATACAAAGCCCCGTATCACTAGTGATAAAGAAAATGCAAAGCAATGCTACAATGAGATACCATCCTACCCAGTTAGAATGACAATCACAGTAACAAAACAAAGCAAAAAGGAATAAACACTGGCCAGGATTTAGAGAAAAAAAAAAAAAAAAAAACCTCTCATACCCTGTTGATGGGGATATAAATTAGCCCAACTATGACAGAGGATTAAACATAGATCTACCATATGATGTAGCTGCTCTATAGGCAAAGAAAGTGAGATCAGCCCATGAAAGATATAGCTGTGTGCCCATGTGCGGTGTGGCACTATTCATAGTAACTCAGATGTAACAGCCTCGTTCCTCATCAGCGGAGGAGTGGATTTAACATTTTCATTAACTGAAAGCTTGTGGCGTAGGTCCTCCCGCACAGTTCAGCTGCTCCCCTTCCCTTTGCCTTCCCATCTCCTTTGCTTCTCAGTTCTCTGTTTCTTTGGATTCTTCACATCCCACCTTCATCTCGCGGGATTCTACTTCACCCCCTATGCTGTATTTCTGACCTCTACGCTGGGACTTGGAGAGGAGAACGAGGGAAGATGGGCCACATAATGAGCATCAGGAAGAGCAGCTCACACTCGGTCTGGATTCTCCAAGTCAGGCCAGACCAAGTAGAAAAGTAAAAGCCCCCGGTCCATTT